>NC_048896.1:22408182-22672658 GCF_011077185.1 Oxyura jamaicensis | reverse complement strand
TTTTTTTTTTTTTTTTTTTTTTTTTTTTTTTTTTTTTTCCCCAGGTGTTGTATGACATGCTGGGATCATTTTAAATCCACTTGAAGAGCTTCATCATCCTTGTTGTGTTTTCTAGCTGGGTGTCATTGGCAAATTGGATAGGTTCTTTGGAAATGCACTCTTTTTCCATGGATTTTCAAGGAAACACCTAATGACTGTGTTTGTTCCACCATTTTTTTCCATAGCAAAACACATTTCATCCTTGCATAGCTGACTCAAACAATTAACAGGTTTAATTGCTATGAAAACTGTTCTATCCCTGTTGCATCCTGATATCTTTGTCCTTTCTCAATGCTGGTAATAGTCTTAGCTGTTTGACTGTGGTTGAGCTTTCTGGTAGCAAGAGTCAGAGAAAGTGTTGAAGTTTTGTCTATTTAAGCATCATTTGTTGTTAGTTTTGTTCTCCTCTGAAAAAAAATACCTCTGTTGGTGTTTTGCTCATTAGAAATGTACATAAGGAATGACTCCTTCTTATCTAATGTCACTTGCTAGTTGCATCTCACTCAGTGTTACTTTTCTTAATTTTCCCTAGGTACTTATGCTGCTCTTTCCTAATTTTCCTTATCGGTCTGTCTTGGAATTCCTTCTTGGGTTTGAGGGAGAGCTTACCATCAGTGGCTTATCAGGCCAGTCTCTTACTGCATATCCTGTGCTTCCTCTAAATATGTGTACGATGCCAGTAATATCAAGGAATACCAGCTTTCCCTAAATCACTTTTCCTTTCCTTTTTGTTTCCCATGAGCCATTTTAGCCAGTTTTCTCTGTTTGTTAGTCACCCACTTTGAAAGTCATGCTTTCTGTTTTGTTGTTCTCTGTTCACCTTTTCCCTTATCATTTCATAAGCCACTTCATAATTGGTCCCTGATGCTTTTTACCTCCCCCTAAGTTGGAATCAAATCCCACCTAAGGATTTGAAGGAGGAGGGAGGAAACACAAGGCACTGTAAAACCGAGAGGACACCATGAAAATCTCCTCTTGGAGCCCAGTAAAAGGGGATCAAAGTTGAAGACCTATAAATTTCGCTCAGTTTAGTCTTGTCCTGTGCACAATATTTTAATCTCTTCACTCTTTAGAGACATAATGAGAAATGCTAACAAAATGACTTTGTTCTTCAGTGGAAGTTCTTCATGCAGCAGAATGGCAGGGTCATTTTACAGTAGAGGAATAGAATAAGCCATCTTAACAATAATAAGCCACCATTTGTGGTTTTATTATTATTATTATTATTTTAGAGGGGTGGGCAGCAGCTAAGCCTGCAAAGTATATAATATAGTATAATGTATTTGGCTAAATTCTGTGAAATGTTCAGCATGTCAAGCTCACCCCAGGGTTCACTGAAGCTGCGGTACCCAGCAGATTGGGCACCAATCATATAGATTGAATCATAATTAAAAAGTTCCAGCAAATTCATGCTGATAGACCCTCATGGTCATCTGAAGTCCTGTAGACATTATGCTTCGACTTCCGTGTGGATTCTTTACACTGTCAAGCCCACAGAAAATTGCAGCATAAAAGACAGCCAAATATTTATTTTCAAACAACTTTTAACACAGAAATTTATCAAAGTCCGAAGTCTGAAGAGCGCTGAGAAAATAAACACAGGCTTGAGTTTTGTGATGAAAACCAACATGTGCATCTGTATTTGTAGCTGACAGTATAATCTAAACTGGCAGAAGAAGTTGATTCTGAGAAAATACCAGAAGTGCTTTTTTTAGATGCTGAGAAAGAACAGTTCCTAGGAGGACTCTCAGTAGGATGCTGGTATGGGGTGGGGTATAATTTTATGTTTTTTCTTACAGTGTGCTACCTGTGTTGGCAAGCTTTACAGGCAAACATCTTGTCTCCTCTGCAGCATCCCATGTGTATTCTCTTAGCCTAGCTGTGATGTTATTTACTGCGAGGTGAAGCTGTGTATCATAATTGAAGGAGGCTTTAGAGCATGCCACTGGTGTCATCACCTGGCTGATGTAAATATGTTCTTTACACATCTTAAGTATTCCCTTGGATTTTTCAGGTGCCCGGCCTAATTTAATCTGCCTTTCTCAGGAAGGACTTTGCTAAGCTCTGTATGAAGTTGGTCTAAATGAGGTATCACGTGAGCCAAGGACATGCAGAGGAGAGGACCGAAATAAGTTACAGAGGGCCCTAAGTAAGCTTGCTTTGTTTTGACAAGCACTCTTCCCACCCCCATGACTGCCCCCCATATTCTTTTACACTTTTTCATACATCACTGAGTGCAAGTATTTCATTTGCAGGAGGTTAAGTTACTCTTAATCTTCAGGAGCTAACTTATGCTAAACCTTTACAACATTTCTGAATATGATTGCTCATGCCCCCTTGGAGAAGATAATGCTTGCCTGAAAGCTGTAAGCAATTAGATCCTTTTATAAATCATGTGTCTGAATTCTAAATGAAGCTCCCATTTCCCTGGCTCTGCCTTTTTTCTGTGTACCTTTTTTTCTGCTCACCTTACAAGGACTTCTGACAGCTGTCTTGGGGAAAGGATTCTCCCAAAGACTCTATAAGCTCTGGAGGTGAAGTGTTCATCTCCACCACCCAAACAGACTTGATCTGGTACCACTCAGTTGCCTTGGGGTTATCTTCATTGCTGTTATTTATTTTTCTTCCCTGAAATAAGCAGACAGGGATATAAATAAGGCAGCAGTAGGAATCTTTACTGTGCCTTGAAATACAGTTTTGCTGACATCAAATCTGCATGCCCAAATCTGAAATGGTTCCTGCAATTTCCTCTTTCCTGAGTGTAATGATTGCAGGAGGATGTCACTGGTCACTTACTCATATGCTGCTTTGCTCTGATGGCAGGAGAAAGCATAATGTCCTTTCCCACCCATTCACATTAAAGGAAAAGGAGAGATGTGACCCCGTAATTTGTGCTTAACAAGCCAGCACATGATGCAGTGACTCCATCCTAAGACCCATGTCACATGGCTGGAATCGAGGGTGTGATTTTTTTGCCTGTTCTGTGCTTTACCCTCGCTGTGGTGTCAAGGCATGCAGCTAACCTATACAGGCCATGGCAGCCTGCACTGAAATTCTAGCTTAACAGTTCCCATCCTATGGCCCAGCAGTGGTCGTGGCCACAGGACAGTAAATACTCAATATTGAGGCACAACAAAGAGCCACATTGCTCTGGGGCTAACCAGGAGCTAGGTTCTGAAGATGCATGGGCCTAGGAGCAACAAGAACACCATGGTGTTTGCCTTCCTGAACTGTGGTAAGTGGACAGGCGGTGCAGTAGGTTCTCAGGTATCCTCCTCACCCCTTATTTTTTTTTTTTTTTCTCAATGGCACTTTTGTGTTGAAAAACTGCTGCAAATAATTGAACCCAGCAGCGCCATGAACAGCTGTGACCAGTTGTACCACGGGAGGCAAGCTGGAGACCTGCCCGCCTGAACAGCTGATGAACTTTGTTTATTGTGCCACAATAAAATCCCGCTAAGTGTGGGTGCTCATCAAATCCCAGTGCCAAAGCTCACAGCAGGAGGACAGAGGGGAGGTGAACCTGAGTCACTGACCTGCAGCAAGTCTCCGCGCCTCCTCTTCTCCAGCACAGATCACTTAAGACCTCTGTCATCTGGCACATTTCCAGGGAAGTAAGTGCTTCTCATGCCTTTTGCTGGCATTGCCCTGCCCCAAGGCAGGAGCTGGAGGGCTGTGACATGCAGAACCTCACTGTATAAGCTGGGTAGACACAAGCTATTTGTTTCAAGGCTGGCAGACAGAACATTTGTTTACTAATGGCTGCCACAAATTGGCCAGGAATCTAAGGGGCTAGCAAGGGGCTAAGAATGACTAATTCTGGCCTTATTTCTTGGCCTGTCAAGGTGTAGTAGGCACTGGGAGTCAGGAAGAGACCCCTGATGAGAACCATTTTTGTCTCTTTCCTCCTGTGTGCCAGTAGGGTCTGCGCGCTTAAGGAGTGAGACCTCATAATTCGTATGTGCTGGAACTCGAGAGAGCTCAGCTGTGCTGCTTTCACTGGTACTGCCTCCTAAAAGGTACTTACATATCAGAATTTTAACAGTTGATTGCCTGAGTGAATAATAACGTAACTCAAGCTAGCAGACTAATCTAATTGCAGCCTCTAGTACCTATGTGTGTTTGAGGAACAAAGGAAGAGATCAGCTTTTGACATAAGACAGACTCAAAGCAGGCACTGATTGCAGGTCTGCAGTTTCACACAAAAACACAGGCCAAGTAAACTGCAGCTAGCAGAGATTGTAAAAGTGCTTTGCTTGCTGTGCAAGACATCTATTTCACCCAATAAGATAGTAGGTAGAGATGGAAGACATCTAGCTTTTGATGCAGCAGCATACATTTTCAGCTCCAGAACTGATTCGTGAATTCTTTTCAAGTCAATAAGAAGTTGAGCAGAAGCTAACAAAATTAAAAACAAACAAACAAACAAAACCAAGATTCCTAGAGCATTGCAGTACATTATAACATAATGCAGCACATTTCAAATCTGCTTCCCCAGAGCCTGTCCTATCGTACTCCAGGGGAGCATCCTTACCCTTCGCAAGGTTGAAGTGGCATTCATGTGGAATATGACTCACAGGTGAGGAAAACGTGTGCCATTGGCTTGCTAATTTTAAGCGTGCCCTTTGTAGGTACAGTTCACTTAGAATGGGGCACGGACTGCTTGAACTGTGCTCAGTCAGGTTGAATCCACAATGGGACAAATACACACAACAAGCCTCTCTCTCTGTCCCCTCTCTTCATGCCAGCAAATGCTGAAGTAAACAGAGGCACTTGGCAGCATTACAGAATAAACTGACTTGTGATTTGCTCTGCACTTCGGCACTGTCTGTGTACAAAGAGACTGAAATCAAAGGGCTTGTGTCAGGGGCCAGGGTTTGCATCCACTCCTGTGGGATTCGTGCCCTGAATTCCCACTGATTCTAACGCTAACATTTTAGGCGGCGCGTGTTTCATAATACAGGAAAAAGTACGTGATCACCAATTATTCTGTTTGAATGAGAGATCCTTTATTATTCATGGCATGTCCAGGGTTATCCAAAGATGTTTCCAAGGCTGGAGGGCAAAGCCTCTTCTCTCCCGTGTCTTATATTGATGGGAAAGTGTGAGCCTGGTTCAGTAACTGACCTGGGTGACTTATATCACCATGGCAGCAAGGTGTCTCTGAGACCTGCCAGCTCCTTATATATAGCTCTCTCTATGGTAAGAAGAGAGAGACATTTTCATGTGGAGATGTGGAGTTTGTTGGCATCCTGTTTGTAATTAATAATGAGGGGAAGGGGGGGGGGGGGGGTTATAAGGCAAGAGGGAACACAATCCTGGACTATTTTTGCATTTCAGGTACTGCACAGATGTTTACTTCAAGGAAGAACAGCAGCAACTATGTTGTCTTTACTTCTGGAAGGGTGCCGTCTTCCAAATGAGCCTGAAGTAATTGAGGGTCGTGGCTTGGGTGACGGTCAGTCTCCTTTGTGAACTCCTTCCCAGCTTCCAGCTCTGACCTGAGCTTGCACTTGGGTTTAGCTGGTGTTTTCTGTGCCTTTTGTCGAGCCAGGTGGGATCCACTCTGCAGCAGGACGGGAGAAAGCCCCTTTGTGCCCTGGATGATGATGTTATCACATGGAGGAGGGAAGCCACTTCTGAAATCATCCAGACCACTTTTTAAGAACCTCCAGCGCTGGCTGTTAAGCGAGTCAGAGAACCTCTGCTTGGTGTGTGTAGGCAAGAACCTTGACAACAGCTTTTCTTTGTACCTGAAATCAAAGACCTCTAGTTACTGCAGGAAATACTGACTGTATAAGGAGGTGTAAGCAGGCAAAGAGGGCTAACCACATCTGGCCTGTGCTGTGACACTTCAGCTCCACTGAACATGGCAGTGGAGTTCAGTGGCTGGTGCCCAAGCTGAATAACAAACGTGCAGGGACATTCAGGCTCCGAGGGCTCAGGGTGTGAGAGAGGAGCAGTGCTAGATGCTAACATTCAGAAGCCAGACAAAGTACTAGGTTACAAGCCAGGGGCTGAGGAAAGGGAGTTGCTTATATTCCCCATTTTCCCACTGACATGTTTCCCGGGGAAAAACTCTTGTTCAAACCCCACAGACTCTGATGGGCACAGGTCTACTTCAGGCGGAGCTTCTGGAGGCAGGAGTGAACATGCCAGAAAGAGAGGCAAGCTAACGAAGGACCGCAGGGTCCTCACCAGACCTCCCTGGCTGCCTTGATCCCACTCACCATGGGGCTGCACTCATCCCAGCAGCTTCACACCGTGAGGCCCTGCCTGCCAGGCACGGAAGGTCAGAGCACGGGGGCTCCGGGTCACTAGGAGACTGTGTCCAGCGGCGCCTGCGGGGCAGGGAGAGGCTCTCGGTCATGTAACTCCTCCCCAGGCTCTTTCTGGCTTCCCTGCCCTGTCTTTGGGACACGTGTCTCACATGCTCCTCTTCCCCATCCCCATGTTTGCCAGGTCTGCCAGGAGCCCTGCCAGGTGACACAGTGCCTTCCCAGCTGTTGCAGATAAGAAAGCTGAGCTCTGAATTGTGGCTGGCTTCTTTCTGCGTGGGCACAGCAGGTTCTCTTTGCTCTAGGACTGTGAACAGCACGGGCACGTCTCATCTGACCTCTCAGATTCTCCCTAGGTGCTGCTGCACTTGTGCCTGTCACTTGGCGTGCAGAAGGTCTTCCCGGCAGCTCCAGGCTGTTTGCAGTGCTCAGCAGTAACAGAACAAGCAAACCTTGTTGGTCCTGCCGCTGCTTCAGGACCAACAGAATATCTGTGGGCTTGAAGGAGATCTGTCAGCCTCCATGGGCTCTAATCTACAGAGATACACTGACTCTTCCCATAACCTGAGGTGTCCTTGGGGAAGAAAGCAGGTGGAGAGTAGGACTTACTGCCTAAGAATGTGAGACCAAGCACCTGGGAAGCTTTGATGATAGTGTTGTTGACTGTTGCAGCCTGCATTGGAGGAACATGCAGTCTAACAGCTATAACTTGATTTAAGGCAGTGAAGCTCTGGCAGTAGATTTACAGATAACATCGGCTTGACACTGAAAGCCGGGTCCTCAGCAAACTTGTTAGTTCATTTAGGTTGCCCCAACAGTGCCAAAAACCAGGGTCTCCCATACTCCCAGTGCATCTCCCCCAGCTCCTTCTCCTTCCTTTCCTAGTAAGATCTGTTTCACAGCTTCATGCCAGGTCACAGCCCGGCACAAGCAGCACCGGCTACACATCCAGTAGCAGCATTCTCCCACCCCACGATGTATTTCCCCCTAGCATGGCCATGGTCAGCTTGAGAGTGCCCTAGTTCAGCAGCAAGGGCTCTAGCATTGCTGTGGCAGCAGCTAAAAGCAGATGTGTAACCGAGAGAAGAGGACATAGGATGGGCAGGTGGTCCATGTGGCAGGGAGAAGAGGATGGGGGCTGATTAATCATGGTCTGGAAGGGAGTGGAGCTGAGTGGGGAGAGAAATCTGTGTGAAGAGGAAAAGGTGGCCAGAGGCAATGCTCCGTCCTCCTCCACAGGTGGCCCAGCTTGCCATCTCTGAGTCATGTGGACTTCCATGCAGAAGCAGCTGATGAGTCAGGGAAGCAGCAAACCAAAGGAGAAGTAGCTGGTGGGTGTGAGTAGTTGTACTTGCTAATTTTGGTAAAACTCAGATCATGAGGAATATGGCCGTGTGTGTGTATTTTAAAAGGTACTACATGATCTGTATCCCAATTATCAGGTGCCTGTAGAGGGATGTGTATGTAAGTCTGGCTTACAGTTCCTGAGGTCTGTGCTTATTTAGCCGGAGAGTATCAAAAACATGAGAGTCGGGAAGGACCAAACTTCAAAATGAAGAATGTTTTTGCTGCTGTTCTCACAACAGTAAGCATTAATTTCCTCAGAAGAAACGTGCTGTAGCTAAATCTCTGGTCTCTTAAAAAGTCATTGTCCCATATCTGGAAGTCAGTGCCTGGTCTGTCTGACGCATTTGCTTCTTGCGCATCCATGTGCAGCTAAACCAGGAGCAAAGTCACTGCCCACAAAAAGCAGCTCTGTTCACAGACCTTTCCAAGGTCTTGCTGAACCTAATAATTGCAGGGTGGTTCTGCCCTATAGTGAACTGCCATCCTGCCAGCAGTTAGTTTGTTGTGTGTGGGAGTAATGAGGTAAAGCTTGAGTACAGGGAAATGTGATCCCTACCAACTTAGAAGCCTTTCAGAAATTTCTCCACTCTCAGCTGAAATCAGTATCTTATAATTACATTATTATTTTACTAATTATGCATACAGTGCCAGACACACACATAATATGTGTAAATTCATTGATGACAAGCACATAGATTAGCTGGGCATGAAAGGCAGATGAGCTGTCTCTGAAAGCATTTTCCTTGAATAATCCTGATGCACTTGGGTGTTTCCCAAGAGCTGCTCCTCTAAGACTGGGAGTGTACTGCATGTAAACCTTCTGCTATTCTTCTTGGCCCACGCTGGGAAACATCCAGCCAGCAGATGCTCTTTGTGGTGAGCTGTCAGGAAAATTGCAATGTTAAGGACCTGCAGGTTACCTATAATATGATGTATGGTCTGCTGGCGAGCTGGACTGAGTTAAATGGCAGCGAGTGGTTAAACTCCTGGCAGTATGCAAAAGAGGGGGATGTTCCACCATCATAAAAGCATCATTCTTGATTACTAGATCTCAGTCCCTACAATATTTACCCCTGATTTTCTTCTATTGAACATCCCAAAGGAAAAGGTAGGATTCAGAAACACAGTGGTGGAGGTAAAAGTAAATGGAGCACCACGGATACACAGATTAAAGCAGGCTGTAAACATCACCCAGCGGGAGACGGGTGGAAAAGCATACAGAATTTTTAGATTGGACAGAAACGAGTAGAGTATTTATTGAGTTAAACATTCTTCTAGTTACAATTACAGTCTTACTGCAGAGATGAAAAAACTCTTGGTTCTGGAAAGGCTGTTTTAAGTCTCTGCCTTCAGGTCACAGCTCCTAAAGGAAGCAAAGCAAGCTTTGGATCCAGTTAGACTTGGTGTGAACAGGTCCGTCAGCAGTGGCAGATGATTACAGCACCTAATTCTGAAATTAGGACAAGCATGATTCCTATCTTGGGTGGAAATGACCAGAGATCCATGAAGTGACATGAATGCAAACAAAGAGGAAACCAAAAGTACCCTACCTCTCCTAGCCACTGCCTCCACCCCTCCATTGTGGCTAACATAAAATGTTCACTAAAGAATGATCTAGTAGTTATTAAATAACAGGAATTGGTGTAAGAATTTCTGGGATCTATTCTGATTTGGCTGATACCATACTATGCGATTCCCTACTCTCTTCTTTGACAAGCTCTTTCCTTCCTTTTGTAGACGCTAAGGAACTGGTGTTACACAGAGCTGAAGAAGCCACTTGACTTCCTAAGTAAGTAGTGACTTCTCTTGTTTCTGAAAGATTCTCCCAGTGCATGGGACAGGAATATTCCATCCATGATTTAGTTTTAAAACAAGGTTTCTCAAATCATTTTTCCAAATGGAAATCTTGCCCTTTTCATCATGAGACACTGCAAAATTTAGGGGAGCCTGGCAGCATATGTGGATGATGGCAGTGGAAGAAGAGACAGCGAATTTTTGTGGCACAGTGTGATAAAAATTGAAAGGAGTGGGGAGACGGAGGAATAATGGAAGGGGCTAAGAAAGAAAAAAGAATGATGACATGAAGACTTATAGGAGTAAGCACATTTAAACATTTTTCTGAATATGAGCCATATCTGCCCTTTCCCTTTGCAATATCATCAGGACTTTGGAAAGGGAAGATACGCCTGTGCTTGTTTCAGGTGTTTGTAGTTATGACACAGTGTTGTGCCTGGAGCCAGCAGTGCACCCACTGCATTCCCATGCTGCACTCCAGAGGCGGAGTCACTGTTCACAGGAATGTTTTAAATAAAACTGCTAGTATGCAGTTTCTTGACTTCCAGCGGTAAAATAGTCTGCCAAAAAAAAGAAAATAATCCATACTGGGAATCTAGAAATTCTGTATGGAGAAACAGCATAGTTTTGTGCATCATATGGGTAGGTTTTTACAAACAAATAAAATTGAAACACTGAATTAAGCAAAACCAAAATTCTGCAGGAATCATTGCTTGATCTTATTGCATTTGTGCCATTGCAATGGCAAAGCAAATCTACCTTTTTTAAAAAAATGCCTCATGACTGTGATACATGGTTATGATAAAAATGGCCTTGCATAAGTAGAAGTGTTCTCTCTTCTGTATTTATCTTGTTTTTCCCGTCTCTCTCTCTGATTTGGAGACAGTGGGCCTGATGACATACTTTCTGAGTGCATGCATCAGGATATCCTCAATAGAAAGTATAAGTCACGGAGCAGCTGAAATACTTTAGGTGAGAAAAGAATGAGGTCTCCACTCCACCGCTTCAGTAGCCACAGAAAATGTTTAATATGCTATGGGAAGAGACACCTGCTTGTAAAAGTCATCGTTACATCATACATCCCACCAAGGACACTGTGATGTAGGGGATGCTTTATGGTTTCAGAAGGAGAATTCCTGTTGAAGATTGTTCCAAGAGGACAATTCTATTGGTGTAGTTAAATTAACCTCCAAAAAGGGATTCTTTTATTTACTTGGTTGCTTGCTTTTTGGAGAGATGGTGAAGAAACTGAGTGAAAATCATGACTTGGGAGTGGGAATCTAAATGAAAACTTGCTGTCAGAACAATCCTTCTTCTACCATGTGGGGGGAACCACAATCATTCTCCCAAACAGTTGTGAAAGGTGACCTCATAAACTTTCATAAGCAAATAAACAACCCAGTAACATAACAGTGTCCCCAGCAATTAAAATGACAGGAAATAATATTTATAAAGGACAACTCAGCCAATTTTAACAGGAAATCCATCTGATGGTCTACTTGCTTGCTTCTAGGGAAGGCATAACTTGAACGGGGATGATGATGGCAAGCTGCTAGCCTCATGATTTGGCAGTGGAAGAGGAGAGGGAACTGGCTCATGATTTCAAAAATGAAAGCGCTGGTAGCAGCAGGACTGTGGCTATGGGCCAGGAGTCCTGTATCACTGTGGGTTTCCTTCCTTTTGTGAAATACAAAGGCTGTGACAGAGGGCAAATAGCAAAGAGGTGCTGGGAAAGCCGCTGCTGTGGGTATTTTTCCCTCCCGCTAGCAGTACTCCAGGAAGCAATTACGAGTGGGAGGCTGGAGCAGTAGTGCCCACTGTCTTTTAAAGGAGAAAGTGGTACATCAATTTATTTCTTATGAGAGGCTTAACTGATCTGTATCGAATTAGAGTAGAAGCTGATCCCTATGAAGCCTCATTCACTCCCAAGGCAGTTTCTGTTCCCTACAAGTTTTCCCCTAACCATCTTCCTGACGGGCAGCTGTTTTTCTGCTCGATTTCCAGAAAACCTTTGAAACACTCCTGCTGCATCCAGAGCCGCCCACTAGCAGGTCCATCCCGAGCAGACACGAGGAATTCCTGCCAGCAGGAACAGAAGCCTTTCGGGTCACATTTCCCCCTTTCCTGACCAGCAGAGCGCGGTGCAGCGACCGAGGAGGTCCCCGCACCACAAAGCCTCCCGCGGGCAGGGGCACCGCCGCTCCCCTCGCCCCCAGCCCACCACCGACACCCTCCTGGCCTTGAGGGGCCGAAGCACGGAGCGGGAGGGCCCGGGAAAGCCCGGGGCCTCCTCCCGGCCCGTCGGCAGGCGTGGCGAGGCAGCCGCCCGCCCCTTGCGCCCGGCCCGGGGCCTGGCGGCGGCTGTGGCGGCGGCGGCGGTGGCGGCTGTGTCCCTGTTGGTCGGGCGGCGGCCATGAAGTCGCTGTGCCTCGTCACGGCGGGGGTCCTGGCCCTGACGCTGCTCATCGCCAGCATCTCCTTGCTGGTGGCGCACGTCTTCCAGTCCGTGGTGGACCTGCAGGTGAAGCAGGTGAGAGCACGAGCCGATCGCCACCCCCCGGCCCTCCTGACGGGTTTATTCCCTCCGCAGATAACCCCGGGAGGAGGATGAGGGAGGGAAGGGGCTGGTGGGTGGCGCTGCCAGGCGCCCTCCTCGCCGCAGCCGCGCTCGGTGAGGGCCGGAGCATCCCCCGGCAGCGAAGCTCCCGGCCCTGCACAGCCTGGCCAGGTGGGGGCTCGGGCAGAGCTGGGCAAAAATCCAGTAAATAAGAGTGAAAAACAGTTCTCTCGAGGCAGCTTTCCTGGCTGTGAGGCAGCTGCTGTAATGAGGGGCCTGCTCCAGAGCAGCAACACGTAGGGAGGGCAGGGAACACCTAAAGCACCCCTCTTGCCTCCTGTTTTGCCATCTGTATCACGAGTTTCTAGCAGCTCTCAGACAGTGGCGTGTTCTGCTGCTCCATTTATTGCTGCCTGACAGCGCTAGGTGTGCTCTGGGCTGAAACACGTGTTAGTTCCCCAGGCTGGGTGGTGGCAGCACGGCATTTACCCTGCTCTTCAAAGCTGCTTGCAGCAAAATTTGGGAGCACCCATCCTGGCATTGTTACTACTGCAGAGCCGTCGTTGGTCATGGTCTGCCTTAGCTTTTGTTCCTCTCTCATGCTGGCCCTTTGGGTTTGTATGGTGGTCCACTGAAAAGGGTCAATTTAGTGTTAGAAACTCCCCGACTTGAAGCACTTTTCATGAGCCATGTCCTTTAAAATGTCTGTGAAGCATGTAAATTATTACTAATCTGCTTCATCTGAGGAATATTGTCTCTTATGCAGACAGGGAAACCAAGAGTGCTAAGAAATGATGTGATGTAACCAGTGATGTCTAACTGGTGACAGAAGTCTGCTCATCCCCCGTAATGTCCTAACCGATGCACTGTGCTTTTCCTTAAGGTATTGACAACAAGCATTTCCTAACAGAGAAGCTGCACTGTGTTATCTTACACCAATTTGGCTTAACGAGGGCATTTTTAGGTTGGCAGTCAGTTTAAAACAAGTTACACTTTGAAATGTATCCCTAAAGTTTTGGGGATAGACAAAACCAGGCCTCCCTAGGTGTCGTGCAGCCTGTCAGGGTGTCAGCTGCTCTTCGGGATCTACTCGTGCAGCTGCTCCTGCAGTGTTTGTCCCCAGGTAATTCCTTCTGCCCTGCTGGAGCACAGCATGGGGAATGGGTGGTTTATCCTGGAGTCATCCGATTGTCCGCTCATGCCTTCTCCGGGCAGCCTGAAAGGCAGATGTGAACTGATGTGAATGTCTGTGTGTGCAAAGTTATGTGTAAAGCAAGCCAAACAGTGCAGCTTTGCGTAGACATCTACAGTTCCATCTCCCATATTGCAGGAAAGGAGTCTGTCTGCATCGCAGCAGAAGTTAGTTTCAAGTCTATTTCATGCTCTTACCACAGGAGCAGTGGGGTAAAAAGAAATAGTTTGGCAGCAGTGTAGGACTGTCAGGAATTAGGTGTGATCCTCCTTACACGTATTATCTCTTAGCTACACAACTCCTTACCCTTAACGGTTGATTATATAAGAGTAACTTCGTAGCTACTGATGTGTACGGCTTAGAAAATCTTGTGCAAATAGACAAATCTCAATTTGCCTTTGCAGTGTGGCAGGACTAGAGCTTTCTGAACTCTCTGATTGCTCTGAAGTCCAAGGCAGCGGACAAGAAATGTCATCTGTGCTCATGAGTTTCATGCTGGCCCCTCTTACCCTCCACACCCTCTCTGCAGAAAGAGGTTGTCCTTTTCATGGGGTAGTTCATGCTCCTTTGAAGGCTTTCCAGCAGTGCTGACTGACAGTGAAGTAAATTTAAATGAATGACTGCATTATGGACCAGCTGAAGCACCTGTGTGTCCAAACCCAGGACCCATGCAGCATTGAGGATGGGTCAGCTTGTACCAGGGGATTTGTGTGATGCATCCTTTCCAGGGAAAGCAAAGTCTGTTCAGGAAGACAGTAGGTGTATCGGAAGGCTGGGGATCCAGCAGGGCATCAACTTTGCACCCCCTGGAAAGTCAGTAGGTAGATATGTGGTGACAACGACAGTTGGAGCACCCTTTCCAGAAAGGATTCAAACTGTGCCGATTTATGCTCTGTCTTACTTGTCAGTCTTACTGGCTCTTTGTGAACTTGAGCACCACTGGTCCATCATGTCTAGTATCTGTTAGTTACCAGCGGTAGCACCTGAAATTCCAGCAAATAATGGGAAAAAAAACCTGGAATAAACAAGAGTAAAATAGCTGCCCACAGGTGAAAAGCCTTCCTAGCTGCAAGCAGTGTTTGCGTTATGCTATACATTTGTTATATGGTTATGGATTTTACTGCCATAAGTGTGCAGTTTATGACTATAACAACCCTTGAGCTACGCACCTAATGCGAAGCTTGGGCAATCAGCCCTTGTGCCTTTACCTCAAATGTTCTGTTTATGCCACATGCCTCACACTGATAAATTTAGAAAATGGTTAGTCTTCTAACCCCTTGAAATTTCAATGGGCCTTTGTTGCCAGCTGTCCACAGCTGGATTGTCAGGAGTATTTGGGGCCCAAAAGGTCAGGGAAGATACTTTATCCCTTGATTTATTTTATGCATTGATCATTTTTAGATTTTGTTTAATGTGAAACACTAGACCATGGAGGTTTAGACAAATAATGAGTTGAGATGCTGCTTCTTTTGAACAGAAAGTTCCCAAAGTGCAGGGTCAGAAAAGTCTGCTCGTATTGGTCTGAAGATTTACCCTGTTGCTCCTTTTAAGAAGCTTCAAGTAAGTTCTGTCACAGATGGATGTATAAAACTATGTCCTGGAACTAGATCATTTTGCAGTTCCAGGAAAAAAAAAAAAAAAAAAAAGTGTATGTATATATTTAATTTTCTGTACAAGTTCCAAAAAAGTTCAGCATCATTTTCTACTCCAATCAACACCACCAATTGCAATTACATTTGGGAGCATAAACTGCCTTTTTTTCCCTCTTTGTGAAGACAAGGAAACACCAGAGAATGCAACCGGTGCAAATTCAGGCCTGGCATGATAAATAAGTCAGCAGGACAGATGTTTTCATACACTTGAGATGAATGTGGACTCCTCTTGGAAGCGACAGCCTCTGCTGTGCTGCTGAGTGAGGACACAACATGATGTTATCTACTGCTTTTGGGTGGTGATCTTGCAGTTGGTGCACCTTTGCATCTCCGTGAGACAGAATCTCTGAGTCTGAGGCCTCTTTGGGCTACTGCCTGCAGGACTAGTGTCTGACTTGGGGTTTCTGAATACTCTGTATGTCTTGTTCCTGCATGTAAATGTATCAAGAGAAAAAGCCTTGTTCAGTACAGCAACAATAACTGCAGTGGGGCTGTATCTTTTACATATTTCAGATTAAATAGCAGTCCTATGATCTAGTATTTTGCAGCCTTCCTAACCTAGCGGTGACCACAGCCTCTGACAAAAAAACGATCTGTAACATCAGATCCTACTCTTCTGTGAGTCAGTCAGCAGAGCTAAACAGAATGCTGTCAGCTGAGGGACATGGACATATGTTTTGTTCAAAAAAAAAGGTGCTCATATTTTGCTCTTAGGCCCAAGCTGTTTAATATCATGTGGCAGACCCAAATACCCCTGATACCATTTGGTGAAAAACTGAAGAAAAGAGCTTGCCATATTTTATTACTTGAGAATTTCACAGCAGTGTATCTGAGTCCTGCTCAGAAGTTTGTGAATCTGGGTTTACAACTGGTGTTGTCACTGTACAGAGCTAAAAATATACTGTCATTGCTGTGGGAGATCCAAACAGTGTTACGCAGATCCAGCAAATAAATCACCAGATGACTTGGTTTCACTACCCTTTTGCTCTGTAGCCATCTCCCAGGGGATCACTTAAGATTTCAAAGTCTCAGGGACCTGCATTTATGCGGACCTTCCGGAGAAAAACTCCTTCATTCCCTTCCTGTTAACGCTCTTTGCATGTAGTCTGGTGCATATATGTATATAGCACGAGAGAAACTGATGTGACATTTAGCAATTCATCATCAAGGTGGGGAGCTTCTTTAAAGTCTAGCTCAGGAGAGTGGCATGGGGCAGTGACCTCCCTGCACCTGGTAAATGCCATCCCTCTCATAAGGGATAGACTGGAGCCTAAAACTGGAATTAGTATGTCTGGGGTGCACGTGTATTTTTTAAATGTTGACAATCTTTCACTTCAATTGCCTCATATGAGAGCAATTTGAGCAGCAGACAGGTGCCCTGAATACGCTTACTAGATGCTGGGGAATAGTACAAATTCCTAGTTGGGGAGATTTAAGGTCAAGACAGGCAAGAGTTAGTCTTTTTATCAGTGTCAAGCTTATGCTCAAATGTATTTCATGCACATGAGAAATGTGAGCTGTACACAACTTAGGAAAGGAGCAGACATCAGACCTCTGAAACCCCTGACTTTGTACTGTGGTTATTTGCGTATGGAGAAAAGCTATCTCAGTTATCTCTAGGTATCTTAAATACATTGCTGTGTCACTCCCAGCCCTTTCTGGTAGTGTCATGGAAACAGTATGCCTGATTTAGTGAGATTTTCTGTTCCTGATCCTACAAACCAGCTTCATGCAGGCTCTGTCTGAATACAAACGTGAGCCTCCTTGGCATAAGATTGCAAGAAAACAGGGTCAAAAGTATTGATTTGTGTAGGAAATGGTATATATGAGATGCTGATAGTTCCAAAGAAATGCACAAAGCACCTGAAATATGCCTAACATTATTTTTGTGGTGTTCACAGAATACAGGGTTTGCAATTCTCAGAGGAAAGCAGTCTGCAACTGCAGAGTGCTACCAGCTGGGTTGGCTTTCATTGCCATTCAGGAGTACTGCCACCATTCCAAGCTCCTGCCAATACGTGTTTCTTTTAAAAGGTCTTCTCTTTATCTAATCATTCAAAATTAAAATCTGCATGCAGAGAAAACAGCTCCTTCAATGGGAAGGCCAAGGATGAATCCTGAGGCTGTAGCTGATAATCCCGTAGCTGATAAAGTTAAGAACCCATAAACAGTAACCAGGACATGGCAGCTGGCCAGTTTGCCCTGCCTTTGATTTTGTACTTACAATATTTGACTTGTTTTCTCAGAAAAATAAAAAGAGCAAGTGTTGACGAGACCCATTTAATTGCAAATTTTCCCCCCTCCCTTCTTCCGCCTACTAGTGTTATGATTTTCGAAGATACAGTTGTTTGTACTTATTTCTGAAAATTCCACTCTGCAGGCCTTTTTTTTTTTTTTTTTCTTAACTGTAACACTGGCAGTAACAGTGTTAAAAACATGTGAAAAGCTTTGATTCTGGTGGCGGTGGTGATTCTTCTATAGTTGCAGTCAGTTTTATCTAAAATTAAATGGTAATAAAATAAGGAGTTGAGATCTGTGTTAAGTGTTCCTAATAGAGCCACATACAGGTACATTTGTGACCTTCCTTATAAGACGTGGTGAGTAAAGGAATTATTGAATCATTAATTAATAATGTAATAAAATAATGATTTACAGCTCCTGTTTTGTAGGCCCACGTTGTGTTGAATACAAAGAATCTTTGCCTTATTCAGAGACCTCAGAAAAGCATGAATCCCAGTCTGCCTAAATGAAAGAAATTTCTATCGCTTACAGGTTTTCCTCCCAGCCCAAGGAGAAATGAATTCCAATTGCTTTGGAGATAATCTTACAGCTGTACTGGAATGTGTCATTCTTAGGCAAAGAAATCATAACCACAACGAATCTAAGCTTCTTTTCTGGCCTTGTTTCTCCTAAGACATCTCTCTTGGGACTTCTCGGCCTCACAGTGTTGGTTTCCACTTCTTCTATCTGTAATGTGGGTATGTTTTGTGGTGTTTCACACCAGGTTAGGTTTTTGCTTATATAGAAAGTGCAAGAGGATCATTGTGTAACAGCTGATAAGTCTTCGTTCTGAAAAATGTCAGGCAGAAGTGTTTGTAGGAAGCAGCAGAAAAACAATCCCAACAGAAGTATGCCCCAGGGCTGCAAGCATTATAGCATATGTTGATTTTGTTGGTATTTAATGAGGTGCTTCAAAGTAAAGCACAAAGTATTTGTAGAGTTGGGATCTCCAATCGTGTTGCTTGTCCTTGTTCTGAGGACAGAGAATTCCTCTCTTACCTGTAAATATCATTCAGCATCTATCACTAACAGCTGATTTGTCTTTCTCGTGTTTCAGGGAACAGTATTAAAAAATGGCACAGAAACCTTTGAAGCCTGGGAAGATCCTCCTCCACCAGTCTACATGCAGTTCTACTTTTTTAATGTGACAAATCCGTTAGAAGTGCTTCAAGGAGCTACTCCTCTTGTAGAGGAAAAAGGGCCGTACACCTACCGGTAGGACCATTTCACTGTGTTCACATTTCACTGAACCTGTTTTGTGTAAGGAGGCAAAGAAGTGAGATCCAGAATGCTTGGGATCCCATTCTAGGACAAAACCTAGCTGCTAATGTGGGCTTGCAAGTTTATTCAACAGAGAATGGTCATACACCACCTGCACAGTACAACTCGGCTGGCACATCAACAGCCTGGAAGCAGTTTCAGATTCAGCCAGGGTCTTCTGTTAGATCTAGTGCAAGATTTTGCTCGTGTCCTGCTGCTCCTCAGCTGCTGAACACAGAGGAAGTTCTCTGCATCGTGGCCTGCTGTCTTGTGAGGGAAAAGGCAGTGACTGGTTGAGATGTAAGCAGAGTGTTGCATAAAAATGTGATTCACTCAGAAACTAGTTCCTAGTTGAAATTGCACAACTCCTATCATTAAAAATGTGGACAGAAAACTAGTTACAGAGTGGAACTAAAGGGAACTCCCCTAACCAGCCCTCACTATGAAACCTACTTAGATTCAGAAATATCTACTATTTTTACAGATGGCAGGACTCAGTAAGGCCATGCTCAGTGTTGGAGCTTATCCAGCCTTCATGACTCTCCTTCTGCATGGTATGGCTCCATGCTGAGCAGTCTGAGTCTGCTGCATGTGGAGAGGTTTCAGTCCCCTTACAAACAAGTTTTCGTTTGGAGCTTTATTCTGCTCCTCTGCATGCAGCAGTGTAAAACCAGGAGCAGTCCTGTGGCAGGAGGTGTTACAGTCTTTGAACTCATGGAGGCAGGAGAACCATGGCAAAAATGCTGATTTTTTATTGTCAGTCTCACTGGTCAGACATTCATTCAGAGCAGTTTCAGTGCCAGAAGGAGTTGTCTCTACCTAAGCTGCAGAATGATCAGGATCTGGTTGTCAGTATTTTTAAAAATATTGTAGAGTAAAAGGGAGAGCCTTTCGGGCTGCCTCAGTCTCTGCAGTATGTCTTCCCACTCTGTTCCTCTCCTCCTACAGCTCAGTTTTGCTTCACCCTCTGCCCTCAGTCTTTTCCCATCTCTGTTTTTCATTACTGTGTCTGTTTAGCTTTGGCAAACTACATGTGCTACTCTGGCAACATATATTTTATTAGATAAACTTGTAGAGGTGGGGAAAAGATAGAGAAGCTTTCAAGTTCCCAAGCTTTCCTTCAGGTCTGTGTAGTATAATCCTGATAATTGGTCAGCAGGAAGATAAACAGGGCTGCTTCTAGATGTAAAAGACCTACATGAAACCTCATAGGTCCTTGCTTTTCTGCACTCCCATTTGCTATATTTTTTCCCCTTTCCTCAGCATCTTCCAGGCGTCACACACAGCCTGCTTTGTGAAGCTGCACCTTACCCATGAAGGAGTTCTGTGGGATGGACGGGGCTGCCTGGCTTGGTCCATGCCCGAGGGGAGGCCCAGCCTGAGCTGTTGTTTTGTGGCTCTCTGCGAGCCTTCCCCTGCAGCACACACCACAGGCTGGCTGCATGTGATCGGGCTGGGGCGGGCGACGCAGGCGCTCCCCGACTTGTTTATTGCCGAGGTAGGCAGGCTGCTCCTTCCAGCGCTGCGTGTTTCAGTTGCTCCTGCCTCGCTTGGTTTGCCCGCTTCGGACGTGTCCAAACAGGATTCGACTGTGCTGCGCTCTGCCTGATGGAAGAAATAGCAAAGTTAAAAAGCTGGAGTGCTCTTTCCCAGCAGATTCTTTAATCCTTGCTTAGCTGCTGCTGCTGACTGTACCAGGCTGCCGGCAGTGGGTGGGGAAAGAGAGGAGGCACATGGGAGGAGAGGAAGAAGGGAGGGATGTTGCAAACATACTGCATGCTAGAGCGACAGAATAAATACCAGGTTAGTATGTAGCAGAACATCCAAAATGCTCTAAAATGAAGTGTGTGGCTCAGTGTTTTTATAAAATGGGCTACTGGGGAGAAAGGCCGGAAGTGAACCACCCCTGACAGGCATGGGAAAAAGTCCAAGAGTGGCAGAGAGGAGGTGGGACAGCTAAATACAGTCATATCCTGCATGGTTAAGCCTCAAACAGTTCATAGGTTTGACCCATATAAATTGTAAACCCAGTTAGTGCAGACATAGATTCTGTATCTAAAATGCAGTAGTGCTTGTCTTTTTAAATCCTGGAAGTTATATTTGCAATATATAAAATAATTCATTCTGAAGTGCATGCTGCCAAGCCCTAAAGAACACTTGAATATTATCTGGTTTTGGACACATTAACAGTTTTTTGTCTTTAACATCTGAGATCCTCCTCCTTGTGTCCCTAATCAGGGAGTATTATTTTCCTCTGCAGACTTTTTAGAGTTGGAGAGGCTTCTCAGGCTAACTCCGGCCTATTTTAGGTAAGGCTCTTCACAACTGTCCATTCCGATCCCCTCAGTTCAAGCCCTAGGCTATAGAGTAAATCAACGTGAAAGAGACTCTTGCCAAAGCAAGCTGGAAGTGTAGCCTGACCAAAGTGTTCCTAGGAGGTAGAGGTGCTGAAGAGTAGTAGATACACTGTTTTTGTAGGGGAGGTGGGAAATGGTTGATTTCTAAGAAGAATAGTTTCATGGGCCTTCCCAGTTTGCTTTAAGTTTGAAAGACTGAACCAGAGTGATACAGCCTGTCATGAAGCTGCATTAATTAGATCTAGTGCAGCCAGGATAGCATCTAGGATCTGAAATGAATGAAGAACATCACAGCACAGGGTCTTGCAGAATAATTCACCTTTGCATCTTGGGAGTTAAAATTTACTCTGGAGGCAAATCAGTGTAGAAGTCAACAAACTCTTGATTGAATGTGGACTCGTGAAATATGGTCTATTTCACCTCACTCCTATGCCAAAAGGATCACACCATGAGAAGACAACCTGCCGCTGCTGTTTCCTGGATTGCTGAAGATTGATATGTGTCTTATTGTGAACCTAAGCCTGCCAGTTCTGCAGAATTGTGGTTCTTGTTTGGAAAATGGTCCTGGCCATGCACTGAATTATGGTTATGACATGTGCTTCAGAGTGATTAAGATCTGACTCCCTTACTAGGCTAGCAGGTAGCATTTGATGTTTCTTGCCAATTGGACTTGTTTGACAGCAATCCTGACCTTTTTGTTGCTCGTTTGTAGCTCATCTATTTTGTTGCTTAGACAGTACCAGAAGCAAGCTCCAAACCCAGGAGCAGTTCAGGAAAAAAAAAAAAAAAAATCAGTTGAATTTCTGTTGCATCCAGGATTGCTACCTCACAATTAAAGGAGAAGAGCTAAAACGATGCTTGTTCTGTAGTTGTGTCACACATAAGCCCAGAAGCCCTATTGCAAAGTACGTGGACACCAGCAGAAAGATTCTGCTAGGTTCTTAGGTCAGATTATTGAGACTTAGGTGAAACCTACATCTTATTTTGGCTGGGAGCAAATTTTTCCTGCAGCAAAGAGGCAAAAGCCTTATATATAGTGTCTCTAAATCGTTCTGTACTGTCTGAAATTGTTCTCTTTCCTTGGAAGTACTTAAAGACAAGGTAAAAATATGAAGTGCAATTAGGGCATGGGGCCTTTTGGAAGTATCCTGTGAGGTCTAATTCAGCTCACGTTGACACAAAGGGGAGTTGTGTTGCTGACAGCAGCAGCAGCAAAAATGGACCAACTGCCAGTGATCTGAAAATCCTACCCTTCGTGTGCTTAGAGCAGTAGAATGGCCACAAGTTGCAGTTAATGTCATTTGTACATGTTTAACTTGCTTACAGAGTAAACTTCCTTGTTTTTCAGAGAATACAGGCCAAGAGTGCATGTTCAGTTTTTGGACAATGGCACCAAAGTATCTGCTCTGAATCCAAAGACATATGTATTTGAGCCTCAGAAGTCAGTTGGAGACCCTGAAGTGGATCTCATCAGAACAATTAATGTACCTGCAGTGGTGAGTTCTCCTCTGTTTCTGTTTGGAAATCATCCTAACTCACTTTACACCTACAGCTTGTCATTCCATACTGTCTCTCCCTTTGTGGTAGATAAAGGTGATTGAAGAACTAGAGAGGCAGCTTATGTCTGAGGCAGATACTGCATTCAGTTTTGGTTTGGACTGTTGTGGGATTTTTTTTATTATGTTCTTCCTTCCCCATACACCTCTGAGTGTTAGTACCGCACTCCTGTGCTGAGAGCTGACACACTTAAGAGATGAGCAGAAATCAGGCTTGTTGGGTTTTCATGACCAAGTGAAATTAGGGAGTTAGTGATCTCAGATACGTAGGAGGAACTCAGACATTTGAATGAGAAGGCTTGGAATATTTGTTTGGGGTTATTTTGGTCAAAATTGCAAAAATTGCCTCCAGCCCTGCATCACAAACTGAAAAAAAAAAAAAAAAAAAAAAAAGGTAGTAGAAGGGTTTCAGATACCACTGAATGAAAAGGTGCTGCGAGAATAAAGTTACAGTTAAGACAGGCACCCCCGATCTGTATTAGGTGAGACAATCTTGCAAAGACAGTCTCATTCTAGTGATGAGAGGCAGACCATTATTTTTGGTCTCACACAGGGATAGCATGAGAACAGGCAGATACAAAGCTGTCATACCTTGCAAAGCAAATGAGACAGTACCGAAATACTTGCTGGTTGTGTAACTAAGCCTTTACTCCCCATAATAGTTTAATTGACTTCAATTACAGGGTGCATTCAATTTTGCCTGGCATTTCTAAAAATGTCTGTCTGATTTTATGAATGAATGCATAAATTCTCTGTATGTGGCATTAGATAGAACACAGTTTACTACGAGTTGCAAACAATACAGTCACTGTATTTACAGTTCCTTCCAGGCATTTGAGTGTAGCAAGTATTATCTCTCGTTCAGACTTTTGACTGTGGTGTACTGTAACAGGCTGTACTAGAAGAACTACAGCTTGGTTCACCCAAGGAATAATTTTTTTTCTTTTGTTTTTGCCTTTTTTTTTAAATACATGTTGTAAAATTACTACAAAGGGAATAAATTTTGGTATTGTTTGCATTTTAGAGAAATGCCCATCTTTACAGGCTTTGCTTTTCAAAATGTAAACCAGAATTTCCTAAGGCTGAAATTCAAAGTGCATCTCCAGCTGTAATATACCTGTGAAATTCAAGCTGCTTAGAAAGCAGTTTTGCATGTTTCACTTTAAATGCATTCTTAAGCCTACAGAAGTCAGTGGCACAGAACCAAACTGATTGTGTGCCCATGCTTAGCTGAACAGGAATCTGCAGGAGCACATCCCTGGAGGAGAATAGCTGAAGAACCTGTTAGCCAGCACATTACTTGCCGCAAGTGGAAATAGTGAAACTGAAAATACAATTCAAATGTGTGCCATGCTGAAATGTGTGTGTCTGTGTTTGTATGCAGCTCTAATTATTTATTCTACATGAAATCTGACCATTTTTTCCTGATTCCAATCCCCTGGCAGACTGCAATGGAGTGGACCAGGGCAACCTCTCTTCAGTTTGCCACAGAGGTGCTGTTGCTCCTATACCAAGAATCCCTGTTTACAGTTCGCACCGTGCATGAATTACTGTGGGGCTACAAGGACAGGCTGCTGTCAACCATTCATCTTCTGCATCCCGAGATCGATCCAGTGTTTGGTTTCTTTAATAAGGTAACTGGCATATGAGACTTTTGGTTGCTTTAAATTAGGGGTGATGTCATTGCTACAGAGTTGGGACTGTCATCACCCGCCAGTGGAGAAGGTTGCTCCCAGGCTGAGGCCAGGAGGCAGGTGGCAGAGGTAGCAAAAGGATGTTCCCCATTCAATTTGGCTGTGTTTAGGCACTGGCCTGTAGCACAGCTGCAAGTGTTTTATCTCACTTCCCTTTGTCAAATATGTATAAGCTTTCCAAGAGTGGATGTAAACAATGCCACTGTTGATTGTGCTTTGAATAACATGGCCTTTTTGGCACCACTTGTGCAAACTATCAGAAAATTTCCTGACCAATTTCCTTGGCAGTAATTATTTGAGATGATGTGTTAGTTCTGTGCTGTAACCATTCCTGGCTTCCACAGTGTCTCTGTAAGTCACCTTGGGCCGGGAGGACTCCTTGTTTCTCAGAGATACCTACAGCACCCAAGTTATTTTCTGTGGGTTTATTTTGTTAAAGTCTGCTTTTTCAGTGGCAAATTTCAAAGGGTAAAAAAGGCTAACCTAATGCTGCATTCCATTCACTTGGGAGGGGTGAGAATTTAGCGCAGTCACGTCCACCTCACTTATATTCAAGGTGGAGTTTAATGATTTGCACTTACCTCAGGGGAGTCCATCACTCTTGTGGTGGATTTGTAGTGATGGCAGCTTGGTCTCCTGTCACCCAGTTGTTACCAGTCAGGAGTGATTAAAAACTTACGTATCTGTTTGCAGATGAATGGAACTGATGATGGAGAATATGTTTTCCTAAGCGGGGAAAGGAACTACCTTAACTTCTCAAGGATTGTGGAATGGAAAGGAAAAGAGTAAGTTTTTCAATGTGGTTAGGCCTCTGTCAAAATCTGCCACTTTTCACATTTTTGTTGAACAAGAATGTTCACCTTTACATTCTTTAGAAAAAAAAAAAATCATTTATTTTGTGGATGGTGGTAGTTCTTAGCAGCTCTTAGCTCAGACCAGGCCTCCAGTATTTTGGTATGGGTCATATAATTATGAAAAGAAGACAGTCCCTGCCCCTAGACAACAAACTGCTGTGAGCACTCACCTCTGAACCCCTGACTGCTCCATGGTACAGGTTAACCTCCCTGACACCCCTCCCTGGATTCTTACTTGCCTGGTGCCAGTTTAAAGAGAAGACAAAAGCAATTTAAACCCATTTTAATGCTCCTTGTTGTTAGCAGAGCTGAGGCAATAGGACATAGCACTGTACAGGTCTGATTGTTGTTTGCTCAGACCATAAGCTGGCCTGACCACTGCTCAGATGTCTTTTAACACTTATTCTCTTTGCTTCATTTTCTTCAGGTCATTGAATTGGTGGACAACAAAGTCATGTAACATGATCAACGGAACAGATGGGACATCCTTTCACCCACTGATTAGCAAAGATGAGAACATTTATATCTTCTCCTCTGATTTCTGCAGGTAAGAAAAGGAAAAAATCATCACTCAGATTTTACAGCAGAGCATTTATGTTCATTGATGTTGAGGTTTTATGTTAGGCTAATATTTTTCCTTCCATCATTTTGTTTAGCAGGGTTAGTGTTCAGTATTCATTTGTGCTATGAACTATGAGAGAGATAAACCAAAAAATAAATAAAATAATAATATTAATAAAATCTGTATCAAATTAAGGATGTGTTATTTGTAAAGAAGGATAGAGGGAAAAATTGAAAGATGACTGGAAAGACAGGCTGGACTGTCTGGCAAGGCTTGTAATGAGGGGAAGAGGATTTCTGTGAACCTTGCCTGAAATTTCTTTTTCTCCAAAATTTTCCCTTGTTCTGCTTTTTAGAAAACGCAGATTGCCTTCTTCAGAGGTGTTTGACTTGAAGCAGTGCTATTTAAAATGCAACAATATTTAGAAAAAAAGCATGGTGTTTCCTTCTTTATGTTCCACTGGCTGGTCTTGCCCAACTGTGTTCCTTGCCTTGTCCCTCCCAGTAGCACGCACCAGCACTGCCTCACACAACGCACAATAGGAACACGGGGACATGGCTGAAGCCCCAAAATGCTGAAGGCAGGTGTGTCAATATCCCTGGAGTATGACAGTTAGCACAGGGTTGTCCGTTTCTTGCAGCAGCAGAATGATGAGGTGTGTATGTGATGATCAAAAGCCTGTTAAATTTAACACAGAAGATCATTGAATGGGCTTAGGCCAAGGCTGCAGCTTACTGTAAATTGAAGTAGATAAGTAGGCATCAACAAAGAGACATCTGCAGCAGATTTTAGCATATGCTCAAGACTAACAAATCTGGGTCTGGCTTTCCTTTCTTGCAGATCTTTTTACCTGGTATACGATAGCACGGGAAGCGTTGCAGGCATCCCAACCTACCGCTTTGTGCCCTCTCCTATGGTGTTTGCCAACACCACCATTAACCCAGACAATGCTGGATTCTGTGTGCCTCCAGGAAACTGCCCTGGCACTGGGGTCCTCAATGTCAGCATCTGCAAGCAAGGTATGTTACCAGGCGGTGGAATCAGACTGGGAGGACATCAGCAGCAACATATTTCTCCTTTCTGACTGAAATAAATGAGGCCAGTTTGGTGAGGCCTGTAGGGATGTGACTGTACTCAGTGAAACTGGTCACCAACAAGTGGTTGTTTGGTGTTAAACTGCAGTAATGAGGAAATGTATCTGAGGGGAGATGTTCCTGTGAGATGTCATCAGATCCAGCAATGATGTAAATCAAAGAAATCAAAGAAATCAGAAGGAAGTACCAGGATCCATACTGAACGGTTTGGGCATTTGTAGTCTGCTCTTATCCAGGTAGCTGTCACATCTGCATAGTTGGATGACCAGTGAAAAGACCAGCATGCAAGCCATGAAGCCATGCTGATGCTGCATAAGGGAAAATCTGGCTTCTTCTAAGGACTGGGCATCAGTGTTCATTCTGTAGCCCCAGAATGGACTTGGCTTTACTGTGTAAATAGCACAGTGCAAAGAGTTTTGAGGTCCTCAAAGACTTTCTCAAACCCTGTTCTTTACTTAAATGGTGATTTTCTGTTTTCACATTCCAGGTGCTCCCATATTTCTATCAGCTCCACATTTCTACCAAGCAGAGCAAAAGTTTATAGAGGACATAGAGGGCATGCACCCAACCAAGGAATATCATGAGACATTTGTGGACATCAATCCCGTAAGTACAGCCTTTTATAAAGGGTAATGCAGTCAAATCCAAGCACATAGACTTAGGTTACCTTCTTGGATGGCGTGTATTGATGTAGCCTCATTGACTTCAGCAAAGCTGTGTTATTTTATGTGGAACCATTCAAATGTGCTTGTATGGAGCAAATTTTGCTGGATAAGGGGAATTAAAATGCTCTTCCTACCATGCCTGTGCGATTAGAGATGCCAACAGGCTGGTATTGATGAAATAAAGAGGCTAAAATATTTCTGAGAAGCAGATGAGGCTACTTTTCCTGCTCACCCTGCCATCCCAGCCACTGGCATATTGTCCTGGCTGTGTTTTCCCCAAGCTGAAGAAGCTGGGTATGTGGACTAAGAGAGCAGATCAATACTCCGTGGATGTTGGACTCAATTTAGATAGCATGGAGCCATGGAAGGAGAGATGCAGAAGCATGGTGATCATGTCTTTCATGGAAGTTTGTGGAGTTTGGGGTAATCTCACTGTGAGATTTCAGAAATAAAGGAGTTTGCAGCTGATGGTCTGTGGTTTTACACTGTACTCTAGATCCACACATCTGAAGGTAGGTCAAGGGACAGAGCAAGATCATTACCTCCCCAGTTTACAGAAAGAGAGGAGTCTGACTCATCAAGCTGCTATGGAGGAAATTGCATAGTGTCTCTCGACATCTAGTGCAGATACTGCCTTACATCTGTTTTGGTGCCAAGCTCTTTCTGTTATGCAGCTCATTTGAAGTATTAGTGTAAAACGAGCTCTGCGACTCCTCACTTCCATCCACCCCCCCAGACTAAATTTGGCTTCTTGAACAAGGAAAGTATTTCTGGGCATCCATTTGCAACCTTTACTATAGCAGTGGCAATGCTGTGAGAAGCGTTTCATTCTCATCACCTTTGTGGCCGTTCGCTCCCATTCATTGTGGTCGGTATCTCTTTGTCACCCTTCAAACAGAAAGGTTTTTTTTGTGAGACTGCAGGGTTTTCACACAGTATTCAGAGACCAGAACAAGCAGCAGTAGGTGATAGCCTTTTTCAAAACTACATCTAGATCTGAAAGAAGGGGGATCACTCTGTAGCTTAAGTGTGGGTTCCCCTGTTTCTGTTGTAGCCTCTTCACCTCTACTTAATTCAGAGGCAGACTGAAATCTGGGCGTATGAGATACAATAGTATCTTGCAAGATTAGCTTCCCTTGGTGAAGGGAAATAAATAATAACCCTAAGTGGGTCTTATATTGCCTTGTTAAGTCCACATCAGTGTAACTGTTACATTGTATTCTCCTAATGCCTACTATTTCATGCTTACTCTTTAAAAATAATAATACTAATAATAATTCACTGCTTTCTTCTATTCCCCAGCTGACAGGGCTTGTCCTTCGAGCAGCCAAGCGGATGCAGGTCAATGTTCATGTCAGAAAACTACCTGAATTTTTGTAAGTGCTGCAGGGTCGATATCTCAGAGCTGATTTGATATTCAAAATGAAGTTGTCTTCAGTGTTCAGATGGAATATTGGTTGGAGAGAGAAAGTGAGAGAGAGAAATCTAGTCAAATCTTAATTGCAAATGACAGTATGCTCTTCAATCACAGATCAAGTGGCTATTGCAGTTCCTTCTGCAGCGTAAAGACAGTATTCAAGAAAAGAAGTTGCTGGAGACAAGTTACACATGATGCTTGTGGTGGCATCAGTCATATTACACTGATGCAACTCCAAGAGAGGGTCTGCCACAATGGAGTGGGGCTAGAGCTTGGAAAGCTGCTGCTCACTGCAGTGAGGACATGCCATCCTATTCTTCACAGCTTTTAGAAAAAAATACTGCAGATGCCATCACTTCTCAGCAGTATCCATGTGAAAACCAAATGGAAAGGAATAATGCCTTCAAAGTAGAAGATCAAGTGGTGTGTCTCAAAACAGCCAGCAAGTCCTATCCAAAACTCAGGAGGGAGGGCTTAGGTCAGACAGAGAGAAAGATCTTGCCTTGGTGACTGCATTGGTATGATAACAAGAAACCTTTGTCCTGAGACTTAGGCAGTCCATACAGCAATCCTTGCTACTCAGCTACTCAGTTTATTGGCACAGCTTTGCCACATATTATAACTAAAAAATAAGTCTTTTAATTACCCCAGTCCTTACGGGATGGTCAGTGTTTCTTCAGCTTGTTTTCTAGTTGCCAGGAGCTGTTGCATTAAAACAACTAGGAGCAAGTGGTTATTTCATGTGTGACAAACTCTTTTTTTTTTTTTTTTTTTTTTTTTTTTTTTTTTACTGTTCTGTGCATGTTGTGTGGACAATAGTTTCTGTGTTTTACAAGTATGAGTAACCTTCAACATCGGCTTAGCTTAGCATTCCTGCTGACTGGCACAAATCTGTCATTCAGTAATTATTCATGAGCCTCTTATGGATCCCTTTTTTTCTTTCACCACCAAATCCCAAAACAGGAATTATTTAGCATTTTGAAGATTTAGATTGTTCTTCTTGAGTGGGGAGGTGAAAATCAAGTCCAGAATTCCTCTGGGGACAGTTTTGTTGTTCATTGTTCTATTATAATCTGTCTTCAGAACCCTCAAGTTGAAAAGTGGGGAAAACATAATTTCTTATTGTTTTTTTTACACAGTGAAACAGGCAACATCCGAACACTAATTTTCCCAGTGATGTATCTAAATGAGGTAAATACGTTATTTGTTTGCAGCATTGTGGCATGTTTATTCTTGCTAAAATACCGTCTTTGAGCTAGCCAGGAAAGAAATGCATGTTTTCCTGTTGCTTTATATAGTGATAGGTAGGAAGCTGTTGTTTCTTACTAATATCCTCTTGCTGTTTGTTGACCATTGCATTACGTTTAGTTCTGGAAAATACCCTGTCAGGTAGGCTTTGTAATTGCAGAGTACTGGCCACGAGGAACAGGCAGAAGGCTTGCAGGATCACATCTTTTTGTGTGGAGACTTCTATGAATGCAGTAGTAGCACAGTCTATGCTGTAGTTGGATCACTGCCTTCATTGTGTTCAGGGAACACTAGCTTTGATGATTCATGCCATTACTCCAGGTCTATATTATTGCTTTCCTAAACTGAGTATTCAAAGTCACTACTTCCTTTATAAATGCAGAGCAGATTATCCCTCTGGCCACAGAAGGAGAGCTAAGGATTCTTAGAGGGAAGGTATATCAAGAAGCAATGAAACAGAGGTGGAGAACTGTGGAACTGTTGTTATCCTACACCTCACAAAAGTAAAATGGCCTAATATAAAGACGAACAGAAATCAGTCTTTATTCTCTCTTCATCTTTCTCGGCTCCAGAGTGTTCTGATTGATGAAGCATCTGCCAGCAAACTCAAGCACGTCTTGCTGGAAGCCAGTGTTGTAACTGGAATCCCCTTTGTAATCATGGCTATCGGAATTGTTTTTGGGATTGTTTTTATTGTGCTCGTGTGCAGGTCCCGGGGGGTAAGTGAAGAGGTAAGTAGCATTTGAATTCAACTTTGCTTACTGTATGTTAGTTTGTGTTTGATTTTCTTTTGGTTGATTTTATTTTTTCAGTACCTTTTTGTACACAAACATTTTTATATGTTGTTTTTGTTTAAAATGACCTTTCTAGGGAGGGGAAGTTTTAATAGACTCAGAATAAATGCATGAAAGCAAAGGAATGCAGCTAATATACGAAACGTGGTAAGGCAGGTGGTATCTTCTGTGCCTAACTCCCTTGCTGATAGTAGTAAAAAAATAAAAAATCAGCCTGTCTAGAGGACCCTGAAGGGTAAGATGTGAAAAGTTCACCATATTTGCTGGACATGAAATCACAGGCAATTGGACAGTGTTCTCAAGAAACAATTGCCTTACGCTAGTTGATTATTTTTCTGAATCACTATGCAAATTCGTGACCAAAGAACAGATGACTTTTACAGACAACAGCACGCAGATAGTATTATCCAGACAATACTAGTTTGTACATCTATGAAAAGTTCTGTCACAAAATGACATGCTGGCATTAAGGCTGTTAGTTAGCAATGCTGAAAACCCAAACTTCACCCTAACAGTTAAGGCAGTAGGGTTCAGATGAGACAAACTGGGTACTCTAGTTGGCTGTTTTCTCCCTATAGTGCTGTTGTCTTAGTGTGGTCTTGCTTGTATGATGTTGGCTAAGTACCTTCTTAAAACCACTTGAGAAAGCACCATTACGCCTACTTCCAGAGCTCCCAGCTGCGCTGTGTCTGTGCTTCATCTTAGTCCGTGGGACCCAGTGCTGGTTAGGGGTGTGATGGTGGTGGCAGCAGTGGTGGAGAGTCCTCAGCCTTCCTTCCTCGAGCGTTGAGGAACTGATCTCTGTCTCTCTTGCTTCACTCTTGCAGTTCTCTCTGGGCACCCAGGAAGCATTTTGTGAGCAGGGGTTCTCAGCACCATACTTCAGGTTTCCTTACAGCAGAACCTTGTCCTTTTTCCTTGTTCCTTTCTTCCTTTTTCTTTTGCCCATATTTCTGGCAGGCTCAACTAGAAAATCAAAACTGTCCCATTGCCTGAGGCCCCTGTCCCAGGCATTCCTTCCCCTCCCTATGTGCTGGCTTCATACCAGCCCTCTTGGATGTTCCTGGAGGCGGCACAGTGATTAAAATGACCAAGTGACACCTCAGTTTCATGTTTTCTCTGTGACTTTTGTTGCTTTTCCTGCAGATGTAAGAGTAACTCAGCCAGTTACAGGTCTGTTTGCGATCCACCTCCCACCAGGGTGGTTATGGTTTTTCATCATCTGGAATGTGCTACAGGGAACCAAGCAATCAGGCCTTTTCTTTGCCTGTGAATGAGCACATCTGCCATGCTGAGTCCTTGCTGAAATTCGTCTGGCTGGGGGATGTCCCTGACAGTTCAGTGACGCAGTGCCCAGAACTGACCACACCTCCAGACACACAGCTTCCCTCCTCCCTTTCATCGCTTTCCCAACCTGCTCCACAGCCCTGCAAAGATGCAGTCTGAACCTTCCCATTTATTTTGCATCCTTAATATCCTACTAATCAACGACTTGCCCCATCACTGCCTCCTATATCCCAGCTTCCAGGAGGACTGCTTTCTCTGCAGGATGTGTCTCACTGTATTTCTTGCCCATTACCTGTGAATTTCTTGCCCATTCACACTGTGAATCCTGCAGTTTGAGCCTTCTCTGGCCCCACTGGCGTGCAAAGCATGATCTTGGTAGGCCTAATTCCTGCGTCACCTCACTCGCTGTCCTTAGAGATGGCAGCATCCTGCCCTCCAGTGGGGGTAAGGAGAACATCCTGGCCCTTTTCTTCCACTGGCCCCAATCCCCTCCAGCCCCTGGAGTAAGCAAATTTGGGACAGCTCTTTGTACCCCAGTGCCTGCCCCTGCCAAAGCTGCCATCCACCCTCCAGCACCTGTCCAGCACAGTGTTGGTTCTCCTCCATGAAACTGCACGTAGAAGTAGGAGATGAGCTTTTTATTTTCCTATCTGGAGTTTCAGAAATCCAGCTTCCCCACTGTGGAAGCTCTGTGATGTGCCACATTTAACTTTCCTGTGTTAAAATTTCTTTCTTGCAGAGTACTGAAGAAGAAAGGTCCCCACTCATCAGGACATAGTAGTAGATTTTCTTTAACACGTGAGCTTGGAGAATAAATTAATAGAGCTGACCTAATAGCAACTACTGCTACCCACCGTTGTCCACCGTGGAGAAACAATCATGTCAAGTGTAAGTTTTTGTGGTATAGAGATGGAAGAGAATCTGGACTGTCATCAAAGGAGGAGACCTTTCTTACCACCTAAGTTACAACTTTAAAACTACGTTTTAAAACTGCTCAAGATCCTGCTTTTTCAGCTCTGCACTCTCTTGTACCTGCACTGACACCCATAGACGATCATAACCACCATATCAGTGAAAAGAAAAAAGGCCTGATTCATCACAGAAATGACAGGGGTAAATTTTGCAAATGGCCTTAGGAGCGTGGGCTGCAAAGTACCCTTGTAAAGACACAGCAGGTTCCCATATCACCCAGGAAGACCTGTCATTTTTTCCTGTAGGCCTAGTATTGTTTTTTCTGTAAAGTGTTGCGCGCTGCTTACTACCAGTATGCACTGACTGTTTACTATTAATGTCATTGGTCCTTCCACAGAACTGATTTGTACGACTAATCCAAAATATCGCGTGAAACGTTTTAAGTATCTGTAGTTAATGGGGAGAAAGAATCCAGTGACTGGAAATGCTTTTACGTACAGACCTCGTAACTGTTCTAACTCTGCACACGATCCTATTGCATGTTAGTGTTACATCTATCCTTAAGATCTGGATTTGTTTCAACTTGAAAAAACAGGAGAAAACAAAACACAACATTCATCTTGATGGTGGAAGGCACAAAAACGGTGTTCTTTTTTCTCTGGTGTTTGTGTCACGGTTCCCAGCTCTGTGGTTTAATATGAATGCAGATTTGGCAGTTACGTTTATTGTTCAGGATAAAAGCACACCTCTGTATTAAGGTATGTGTAGGGCCTTGAAAAGCCGTAACGGTGTTTTACTTGCCAAGTGGAAACTTGTTTTCAGAAATTACAAAAGTATTTTTCCCGTGGTGAGAGGGATATTCTAATTGGGAAGTATTTCCATTGGATCTAGATAGCAAAACATATTTTAAAATGTATTATTTTCTTCTAAATAGAGGTATTGTTTTTTTCCATTGTTTTGGTTTGTTGCTTTTTTGCCTAGCTGGTGCTTTGTTCAACAATTTTGTTCATCTGCAGCCAGTTCCAACCAGGCTGTGTGAAGGTAATTGCAATTACTTTGTAGCCATGATAGCTAAAAGCACTCCCTGCAGCCCACCCTGCTCACAGCACTGCAGTTGCAGCTTTGCCTGCTCCACTGAGGCAGACTTTGCCTCAGCAGAAGGCCTGAGTTTAACAAGCCAGCATCCTAAGCCTAGGCCAAGGAACAAGGCTGGTAGGACATTTGCCTGCCTGTAGCCTCGTGGACTGCAAGCACACACCAGGGAAGGAGTAACTCATGGCCACTTTCTGGAGACGGTCACATCGTGAGCAGAAACTGTCCCCTCTTCTCTGCGCCTCCACCTCAAATGTTGCTATTTGGGTGGCCAGGCTGGAAAGAAGCACTCAGTGAAACACTTCGGGAACTTTATTTGCTCTGTTTTCACTCAGAAGTCGCTCTTGCCACACACCGGATGCCAGCCATGTTATTGGAGTTAGTCACCTCCACGTTTTTGTGGTATTCCCCTCCTTCCCTGGCCAATGGCTGGAAAGAACATGCTATTTAGGGGAAGTCCGGAGGATTTTAGCTCCCTGCAGGGAAAGCCCGACCCCTAGGAGATTTCCTTCAGCCCCAGAGAAGAGCTTCTTCCCCCACCTTGCTTTGCTCCTGGCACCTTCCCTTCCCTTCCCCCCCCCCCGTCCCACAGTGGTACAGCCCGAGCGCGGGCAGAGCGGGCGGGGCTCCGCCGGGCGGTACCACCAGAAAAGCCTGCGAGGGGTGGTGGTGGTGCCGGAAACAGCGCCTGTTCTCTTCGGCAGGACCCACACGCCTCTTCCCCTCATGGCTTTCAACTTCGGGGCGGCGGCGGGCGCCGGGACCGCGAACCCCACGGGTGAGTGAGGGAACGCGGTCGGCTGCTCCTTTCCCATCTCCTTTCTCCCTTCCCGGCCCCCGCTAGCCTCCCCCCCACGCGCGCAGCCCGCCAGCGGCCGCCAACGATCGCGCCCCTCCGTGAGGCGGCCGCTGAGGGGCCGCCGGGAGCCGCCCTCGGAGCGGCCTCGGGTTAAAAATCGTGAGGGGAGAAAAATTATCCACGGCCTCCCCGCCTCGCTGCCGGCCTGTGGGGAAATGAAATGTGCTTAGCGGGTCCCGTTCCTGCAGGCTGGCAGGGTCTGGGTTTCTTCCCGGCGGTCAGCACGGGTTTGGGTGTCCGCCGGACTGCAGGAACGGACCTCGTGTTTCATAAGAACATCTTAACGGGAAAAATCGCCTCGTGCTGTTTCGTAAACACACCTTGAGGTTTTATCTTGGGAAAAATTGCCTCACGCTGCTTGGGCTCAGGCCTGAGCACTGCTAGCTGGGGATCCCAGCTCCTAGGTGATCAGAGCTGCTCTACCATCCTCTTTTTCCTAGCACTAAAGACCTTCATCAGGAAAGACACCAGCGAGCATAGAGCATATTTGTAAATACAAAGTGAAAAAAACCGCAGTACTTGTTGGGCTTGCTACTGCAGTGAAGAGGTACCTTAGCAGCGCGTGGTGCTCCTCAGCCACGCTTGCACAGATGCAGCTCTATCGAGCAGTCTCGGGTAAAATTGCTCGTAATGGGAATCTCAAATTGCTTGGTTATTTTCGCATATAGATCTTCAATAAGTTGAGAAAAGTATGAGATGCTTGCTATGCAGAGTAGCTGAAAAGTAATCCCATTGCAGTGGTGATAGAGTGGGTTAAACAGAATGCTTTTAACTGTTCTGTTTGTGTTCGGTAAACAAAGCTTAATGCTAGTTAATATCTTCCTCTTGTTCTAACTATGCCTGTCTTGTCTCCGGGGATGGAAAAATATTTCAGCTTTTACTTCCTGAACCTACCTTTTACTTAGAACTAATGCTACCTTGCTCTTTTTCTGCTTCACGCTTGCCAGGATTTGGTGGGCTTGAAACTACAAACTCCACTGCCAGTGGGTTTAATTTTGGGGGTTTCGGATTAACTGCTAATCCTGCAGTGAATTTTAATATTGGGAATTTCGGTGTTTCCACTACCTCAACTCCACCATTCAATTTTGGTAACAGTCTGGCAAGTGCAGGTAGATAATGCCTAAATACTTGTTCTGTAATGAATGTTAATAGCAGGGGTCCAAGAATTACATTCCTGAGAATCTGTATTTAGTACTAATCTTACTTCATATCCAGTGAAGACTGGAGATTAAAGCTCTGAAGGTGGTACAGGTTGGAGAGCTATAGACTTGTAGGGGTTTTTATTGCCTGTTAAATTATTCAGAAATAGCTGTTGAGGAAAAATAACCAAATGCTCAGTCTCTGGACCACTGGATCATGGTACCCTGCCAGTCTTACTCAGTCTAAAATCGAGCCTCAATTACCTAGCAGAACAGAAATGTTAATTCTCCTTTTAACCCAGGCAACCACAAGCAATTGCAGAGTTGGTCCTAACGCCAAGTTTCCTGACATGAGATTCTTGGACTACTGCAGTCATGTTTTTCATCCTCCCTGTCTCATTGGCCTTCCGTTGGTAATCATTAATGCACTGCACCTCAGTAGTTTCTGTGGAGAAATAAATTTTATACGATCAGCACAAAAAGATGAACAGCCCCCGCTGTTATCTCTTCCCAAAACACCGTCTTATACCTTGACATGGCGCACACCCCAGGCTGCCCTCAAACGATTCTCTGCGAGGGTCCTGGCGTGATGTGTGTGCTGGGTGCTGGTTAAGGACACCCTTCCTGGCCCCATGTAGAGCCATCAATTCTGAGTGATCAGATGATAAATTTCAAGGTAATCTCCATTTCATTTAAAAAAAAAAAAAAAAAAGTTGTACCACATGGATACCTCATGCTTTTTCTCATAGAATTAGCACATGGGGTTTCATTGCCGCTGCTCGTATAGGAATTCTATTCATTCCACAGCATCATTGCTCCCTGTGTTAGAGTTATCTTACCTGTTTTGTGCGCTCAAGGGATTTTTTTTTTGTATGAATGTTATTGGACTCTATTTCTGTAGCTGAACTTGAACTCTAATACATAATTTGTTTAGTAGTTTCCACTTTTAGATCTCTTTTTTAAAGAAAGGATGTTAAATTGCTGTAAATACCAATCTACCTAAAAACTGTGCCATCTGATGGTGCTCCTGCTAGGGTTGCTCACTCGCTGGTAGGACTGAAACTTGAATGTTACAGGGAAAGCTCTTACATCCAGTTGCATTAAGATCTTTGCTGCATGAAAATAAAATGTGGTTGCACGACAGGTTTTGTTTAAGTTTTTTATTTCATATGTATACAAGACAGTAATTGCAGTAGGGTTACAGAGACAATTTATGGGTGCTTTTTATTTTTTTTGTGATAACATGAATGAGTAGTGGCAGCGTCTTTTTGAAACATCCTATATACGAGGCTTTCTTTCTTCATTTGAGCACACAAAAGCTGCCCCAGACACAGAGATTTGGTATTCTAGGGCATGTCAGATCAGATGTCCACAGGCTGCACCTTGAATCAGATGGTGTGTTAGGACCCAGAAGAGGTGGTGCAGTGGCTTCTGGCGCACCTCTGCCATGAAGTCAAATGGGAAGATACCTGGGGGGGGAGCTTTATCTGGCGTGGCGGAGCTCAGGCTCTCACTTGGGTTTCCATCTGCTAGCCAGCACCTGGTTTTCCTGAAAATCTGTGTGAGGCGGATGGCTTTTGCATCTTTTTTCCTCTGGATAATGGTTGAACCTCAAAAAGAAGTCTGATGGGGAGGCTGTCAGATGATGGGGAAACTAGCCTTGGGGAAGAGACCATGTAGAAAGAAAGAATTGCTGTGACAGTACTCACGTATAGGCATAGCATTTGTGCCCTCTAGCCTCAGACTTGAGTTGATTCATTTCTGTTTTTGCTTTTAAGACTTCAGAAATGTCAACCAAACTCATAAAACATCAGATCATTTTCTAAACACGTAGCAACATTAATTCTTAGGAATACTTCCAGTCAGTCAAAGAAATACTACTGCAAGTCGTGTCTATCACCAAAGGAGGCGTGTCCTGGTGAAGGAACAGAACATTTGTTACCTGCTGCTTTTTTATTTGCATTCTTGATGCACCATAAATGCATTGGCTTTCTGGTTCGTGTTTTCTCCCCCATTTCCTTGGACAATGAATTCGGTACCCATGGTCAGTGTGAACCACGTGCTTGTAACATAACACATGCATCTGTCAACATCTCATAACACCCCTTGAAGCGTGCGGTTCATTGTCACATTATGCACAGCTGCCTCTCGCAACATGCAGCCTGCCTTATTTGCAAACTTTGTTTGTTAGGTGTGTTTGGAGGATTCGGGACAACCACCACCACTGCGGCGCCAGCGTTTAGTTTTTCTGCTCCCACCAATACAGGCACTGGCGGTAAGAGCACCAATCTCAAAGCATTTACTTTAGAATGAAGCATACCATCAGCCCTTCACAATGTTTTGCAGTTCACAGGTACTTTTCTCCTATTATTCTCAATAATTATTTGTTTATTTTCCCAGGACTCTTTGGTGCTACCCAGAACAAAGGCTTTGGATTTGGTACTAGTTTTGGCACAGGAACTGGAACTGGCTTGGGTACTGGGTTGGGAACTGGGTTAGGCTTTGGAGGCTTCGGTACCCAGCAGCAACAGACCAGTAAGTATGGCTTTCTCTTGGCTTACGCTTCGGCTGCTGAGGACAGGGTAAGACTGACACTAGTGCTTGAGTGATGGGACTTAAGTACATCACAGAAGGAGCCTGTTACAGTCTTTGGCTGGATGGAGACATGTCAGAAATTTGGTTTTTGGAATGCTTACATTTGCAGCCCTTGCCTTTTCCTTAAATAAAAGCTTGAGCAAGTTTCTGAACTTTACACTTGAGCTTCCAGTGATGGTATTTGCCGCTTTGGTTTAGCAGTTACAGAATTGATGTTGGCAGCCATAGCTTTGTTAGAAATGGGAGGGAAACAACGTTCAATTTAGTTTAACCGTAAGTTGGATCATGAACAACTGCAGGCTCTGAGTCCACTTAATTTATAATAAGCAAGGTTGACATTAGGATATTGAGGTACCAGATCACGTCATGAGTGAATATAGATGTCTCATTTAAGCAAAAAAGAGTAATTCTTTTATTTCAACTCAGCCTTCGGGGACTTCTTTTGCTGATAAAGACTGGATATAAAGAGACACTTTCAAACAGTGTTACCTGACATTTATTTATTCTTTGCATTTATTTTGCTTCTAAAATGAGTAAAGAAGAGATACTAATGATACGCAGATGATATGCATTAGCAAGCAAGTCTGTTTGTTGGTAAAGGAGTTGATTTGTTTTACTTCATCTGATGTAGCACTAGGAAGCGGCTTGTTCAGCCAGCCTACTCAGACACCTGCCCAATCGAACCAGCTCATCAATACAGCCAGTGCCCTCTCAGCGCCGACGCTCTTAGGAGATGAGAGAGATGCCGTTTTGGCAAAATGGAACCAGCTGCAGGCCTTCTGGGGAACAGGCAAAGGGTACTTCAACAATAACATTGCTCCAGTGGAGTTCACCCAGGAAAACCCATTTTGCAGATTTAAGGTACGACTTCGTTACCCGCACACACACACACAGTTCTGAGGCAGCTACTCTCCTTGCTGATTGTGTGTCTTAAATGTCTTGTGAATGTTAAGTTACTCTTAATAGTAACAAGATCAAATCTGAAACTTTTTTTTTCCCTAGCTGATGTAAACAATTCTGATAAATATTAATAGAAGGTTTGAAGATGTATACATACTAGAAATCTGTGTATTGCTGAGGTGCTAGTTAATGGCTGTATATATGTGGATCATGAAACATTTTGTGATTGTGCAATTTGCCTCTTTGAGAGCATTGAGATCAGTGTACAGAAATTATTTGAAATATTTCTCTCAGGTGGGAAGGATTTTTCAGTATGTGGAATAGGAACTTCAGTCTTCCTTCATTGTTTCACATACTTAAAAAAAAAAAAAAAAATCTTTGTGAAGCTGGCCATCGGACTTTCAAAGATTTCTTCTGCCTTTATCCTTTCAAGTGCTAAAGCTGGCTCCATTCTCCATATGGCATTGTCAGCAGTACCAGCTCTTGCTTACCATGTTAACAAAGAACACATATGTCTTCATCCTCAGCAAATCTTGAACCTGCTGACTTTCTTGCTGAGCTTTAGACTTCTGGATTCAGGTCAGGCTGGGCATGGTGGTACTACCCTACTTTTCATGTGGGCAAGATGAGGTGAAAACTGCTCATTCTGCTTTTGCAGAAAGACTCGTGGTTGGCTTATCTTTCAGTTAGGTTATGTCAGTAACTGTTTTTTATTGAGATACTTAGAAATTTAATACTGTAAAACCCTTCTGTAAGTCTCTAGCAATCTTTCTGTATGGGATTCTGGTTCCACTATTCCTTTTGCAACTTAGAAAAAGTTTCAAGTTTGTAAAATGTTTTGATTGATAGCAGCTCTGAAATACCACAAATACTCGGCAAAGTTGCCATCTGCTTATCCATAGTTCTGATTGTTTGAAGATGGGGAATGGACTTTTAAGAACTTCTTTTGTGAAAATTCTGAATTGTTTCAAAAGCTACTCTACTGGTGGCCCTGTGAGTGTAGTTTTTAAAGTGGGATTGATTTTATGTTTCTGCATCTCTAAATATTTTGTGAGATATTTTGAACCAGCTGCTCAAAAGTTGAGGGGTTTAACTTGGTTTAGTCCCCACCTTAATGCCACATAGATATGTTACTCAGCAAAAAGTGTATCCCTGTTTGTTTGTTTGTTTGTTTTTCTGCAGGCTGTGGGTTACAGCTTAATGCCCAACAACAAAGATGAAGATGGCCTTGTTGTCTTAGTCTTTAATAGAAAAGAAATAGATATTCGAAGCCAGCAGCAGCAGCTTGTAGAATCACTGCACAAAATTCTGGGAGGAAACCAGACCCTCACTGTCAACGTAGAAGGTGTTAAAACGATGCCAGACGACCAGTATGTGAACTTGGCACAATTTTCTTTTTTCATTCAAGATTGCATGTTACAAAAAGGGTTGGCACCTAGTCTGCTCACTAAATGGTGGTGGATACATCTTCCACTTGACTTGGTTGTAGATCTGTTCATGCTGAGTTGAATGTCCTTTGTTTCTTCTTGCTTTTTCTTAAGGCATTAAGGCCAGTATCTTTCCTGTATATGTTATTGTTTTTGCTGGAGTGCACAGCTGAAGACCTCAGCTCAGTTTGGGAAACAGGCTTCTCCAGACCCTTCTTAGCAACAAAAATTGGAGATGAGACTGACATTTCTACTTGTTACTTTACTGCAGTTTATTATTTTTTAAAAAAAAAAGAGTGAAGCTTTTAGGTTATTCCTAATGCAGTACTTGTATCAGTACCTAGTATGGTTGTTAAAACCAGGGGGAACTGTGCTTTTGTAGGCTATTTACACCGTTTTCTCTTTGTGCTGTGTTAAACCTTAGATTTAGATTTACTGGTACTTTATATCTCAACTCAAGTCAGCTGGGAGACTCAGCTGGGAGCTGAGTAACTTCGATTTAGGTTTGTTCTTCATTGTGTTAGTCCCTGCACACTGCTGCTTTGTCTCACAGCACATGTTTGTCTTGCTCAGGACAGAAGTGATCATTTACGTTGTAGAGCGTTCACCCAACGGCACCTCGAGGAGAGTTCCAGCAACAACCCTGTATGCCCACTTTGAACAAGCCAACATAAAATCGTCCCTGCAGCAGCTGGGAGTCAGTCTCTCCATGGCCAGAACGGAGCTTTCCCCGGCCCAAGTCAAACAGCTCCTTCAGAATCCTCCTGCTGGTACGTGGTCTGGGGCAGCGTGGGGGCACAATTGGTGCTCTGCTGGGTGGTTTTTAGGTTCTCTAGGAAAAATGCAGGTGTTGGTCCACCGGGGGGGGGGGGGGGGCCACATCTAAAGCTGCAGGTGGTTCCAAGGCATTCTGATGTGATGACATGTTTTTAATTGGAGCCAGTTTGCCCACTGAAGCACAACATAATCTATTAAGATAGTTGTGGAAAAACTTGATGTATCAGTTATTTATCCACACAGCAGTGGACTGTGTGATTTGGCCATCATCAATCACTTTGATTTGTCTGATGGAGAAAAAAAAGCTACATACCAGAATAATCACGTCCTTTATCTGCTTCCTAGTTTTTTTGGGGGGGAGGATCTGTTAGCCTGTATCCATATATTACATGGCCACAGGTAGCAAGTAGACAGCTTTGTTCTAGTTTGCTGTTTGTGCCATGTTTGCTGTCAGTGCCAGTCATGTCTGTCTCTGGTCAGAAAGACCTCCTTATATGTACTGCTTTTTTTTTCCCAGCATGTGAATTTTTCCTAGATGTGCATTTTATACACCAATGTGATTTGCAGTGAGGTTTGGAGAATGTAATAATCACGATGTTGAAGTACTAGTACGATTAGATTGCTTTTCATGTGTTTACATGATGAAGCGGTTCATGGCAAAATACATAACTGTTCTGTAAACAGATGAAATCCTCAGACATATCCTGCTAGGAACCATGATAATTCCTACTGGGATCACCTTGGCAACTGTTTGGGTCCTTAAATTGCTTAATTACTGATTTTATTTGTCGCATACAATAAGCGACTTGAAGAGGAATGATGGCCGAAGTGTAGCATACAGTGGAAGCAATAAGGAATTTTTCTTTAAGCATGGATTGTCTGATTTGATAATCTGTTGGTTGTTCTTTCCCTGCCATTTCAAACCAAGTCACAACTGCCTTCTGGACTGGGCTTTCTGTCACAGCCCATGACTGAGAGTTTAAGAACAACCCTTGCTTGATTAACCTTATATTTATACAACAGTCATTAAGCACAGTTCATGTGGTTTGTGTATTTCCTGGTGTTTTTCCTGCTGCAGCTGCAAGCTGTATTTTCTATTCAGATTTGTCCATACATTTTTTTTTTTCTTTTAAGGTGTTGATCCTATTTTATGGGAACAAGCCAAAGTTGATAATCCAGATCCTGATAAGTAAGTGTAATAGTTTGTCCTACTGTTTTTTTTTTTTTTGTTTAAAAAAAAAAAAAAAAAAAAAAAAAAAACTTGGAAAGAGGGGAAAAAAGCAGGATATTGAGTAGTAACCTTCAGTAACGGGTAAGAAACTCAGTAGAGAATAACTTTGTCCAGTGCTGATATAATATAAAGCAATAAGGCTAACTAGATATACCTCCCTAATCCCTTTACCCATTTAGGTGCTTAAGAGAAGTCAGGATGAAGACCCTAACTTGTGTTACTTGGAATAGCAGTGCTCTCTATTTTATGGCCTAGCTATTGTGACTTTTTTGCCCCTCCCCCCCCCCTTTTTTCAATCATTGTGTTGTTTTTTTTTTCCTTTTTATCCCTGAAGCTGAAATTGGACTCTTGTACCGTCCCGTGGTTACAGACAGCTTAAGCTGATTTCCTTCTGAAAAAGGAAAAGGTTATTAGGAATAGAGAGGATTCTAGAACTTACCAAAACATATCTTAATTTATCAAAAGCCAAGATCACTTAGATCACCATTAGATTATATTTGTAATTAATAATCAATACTACATGTCTCATACAAAAAAAAAAAACATTTTGTAAGAAATATTTCTCTTCTTGTAGGCTTATTCCTGTACCAATGGTGGGTTTCAAAGAACTGTTGAGAAGATTGAAAGTCCAAGATCAGATGACCAAACAGCATCAAACTCGATTAGATGTAAGGTTTCTCATCTTTATCGTGACTGCTTGCTGCTGATGAAGGAGGTGCTATTAAATGAGCCTCTCTTCTGTGTGCTGAAAACTGGTGATGGAGCCATGTGCATGGGACTGTGACTCTTTTTTTTCTTCTCATTCCTTAATATGTTAGTTAATATCTTTTGGCCCAAAATCTGACTAGTGTGTTTTTTGTTTCTTTTTTTAGGCTCAAGTTTAGTATGTTGTTTTAGGCTAAATCAAACAGCTGTATTAAGTTGCATTGGCATGGACTCTAATTTGGGCACATGTTATGCCTTCTGGAAGTCCCATTTGCATATAAAAATAAACAGCGACCAAAACTGTAAAGGTCCAGCAAAAAGCTTTTTGAAAGCATCTTTTGCGAGGAGCTTAGGTTGCTGGACTGAGTACTCTTTTGAAACTCGTGGTTTCAAATGAGGACAAATGTGCTTTGATATCAGATAGTGTTATGACTTCTAACTTATTCATGTCATCTGCAGATAATATCAGAAGATATCAGTGAGCTACAGAAAAACCAGACAACCACTATGGCAAAAATTGCACAGTACAAAAGGAAACTGATGGCGCTTTCTCACAGAACGTTACAGGTAACACGGATATTCCAAGTAACTCATTCTGATGCACAGGCTGGTGCCAGAAAGCAAACTGAAAGGGGATGGGATCCCCAGTATAACCTCTGCAGTTGCGTGAATGGCCCGTGTTGAAAATGAAATTCTGACTTCATCTAAAGGTATTCATTGAATTAACATGCAGGGACGTCAGGGAAAGCTTCAAATGCATGTCTGTGCTTTGGAGACTTTCTCACTTATCCAGAAGCTGTGGGACTGCCCTGGAGACTCAGAGCAGCAGAGTGAATGACAAAACAAATCTTATGAAAGAGTTGCCAGAGGAAAGGCAAAAAGATATGTAATTGGGCTGGTGGAGAAAGAGGAGCAAAGTCTTCTCTAATGAACCTCAACGGCTTCTTTTGCAGGTGTTAATAAAGCAGGAAATCCAAAGGAAAAGTGGTTATGCCATTCAAGCAGATGAAGAGCAGCTTCGTGTACAATTAGATACTATTCAGGGTGAACTTAATGCACCTACACAGTTCAAGGTGAGTAGTTAATAGAACTTGGCCCAGAACTTTAACAACCCATTTTTTCTCCACACAAAACAATGTAAATTTTCCAAAGCACGCGTATGTATTTCTTGTGAAAAGCTTTCAGAAGAGAAGTCCAGCAGTGTTACTAGATTGCAGCATCATGTTTTCTGCTGCCTGTCTGATAGGTCTAAGTCTTTTTGAGTTAAAAGTATTAATGTTACTTGCTCCTTGCATGCCTTCCACAAGAAAAAAAAAAGTGAGCCAAAGCTAGCATAATTAGTAATGCTTCCTGCCTTGGTGATTCAGAGTGATGTGTGCTGGAGCTTCAACAGATATAAATGAGTTGTTTAATTTAAGCCTCTCTCTTCTCTCTCTTCCCAGGGCAGACTGAATGAGCTTATGTCCCAAATCAGGATGCAAAACCACTTTGGAGCAGTGAGGGCTGAAGAACGCTATTACATAGATGCAGACCTCTTAAGGGAAATCAAGCAAGTAAGTACTACTCAGTGGACTGCTGGGATACTCACAACTTGGTCATTTAAGCCTGCTGGGCACTAATTTGGAAGATGTATTGAGAATTTTATATGGCTTTTGTTTGAGGATAGTCCTATTTACAGTTCTCAGTGACAGTGCTTCAAGTTTATGTATGGTTATGCTATGCAATTAAGGTATTAGTGCAGAAAATGCTATTTTTTCTTCTTACAAAGAAATTATGCTGGACTTTTCAATTTGCCAAGGCTACCAGCCATGACTGCTTTGAGAAATGTTACTTAAAATCTATGAAGTTAAAGTACACTCATGTTGTTTTTTGAAAATACCTGCAGCATCTGAAGCAGCAGCAGGAAGGCCTTAGTCACTTAATTAGCATTATAAAGGATGACTTGGAGGACATCAAACTAATAGAACATGGGCTGAACGAGAGCATTCCCATCAGAGGAGGAGTCTGCAGTTGACGGGTCACTTGCTGCTGGGCTCACACGGAACATATTATTCAAGTTCATGGTTCACCTTCCAAGGCTAATACTGGTGAGGTAAAATAAAATGTGTATCTTCTAGGAGTAATGGTATGTTGTCTGTTATCTTTAGAATTAGCAAAGCCTCTTCTAAGCTTTTGAACTTGACCTTTGGAAGGTTTATATTTTATAAAGCTGTATATGCTTTAATAAGAGAAGGAAAACTGAATCTGTTCAGATACTGTTTTACTATAAAAACTATATGTACTATTGTACATTTCTCCTTTTTTTTTTTTTTTTTTACAATATTATTGTCTTAGAAAATACAGCGAGGGCATTGTTCTACTTGTGACTTGGTTTGTGGAAAGCTTAGCCTGCTTCCATGGTTTTGTGAAAACAAGTAACAGCATTACGTAAACAGCTAATCTAAATCATAACAGATATGTATGTTGCTGTAACTATGTTGGTCTTCACAATACCGGTAGTTTTCTGGGGCAATCTGCAGGAATTTGACTTTTCCAGTGTGTTTTTCCTTTGGACTGTTTACATATGTGAATTCTAAGAAGCTTTCCTGTCCCTCAACTAACAACAAGATGTGTAGATGATGTCTTCCTTTTTTTTTTCTTTAATTTCTGGAGAGTAATAAATTCTGTCTGACTTTGTAATAACTTGTGCATGGTGTTGGCTCCTTTTCAGCTCTGTCAGTAAAGCCGCGAAGCTGCCAACAAGTCCAGGTTAATGCACTTCACTTTCCTCTAGGCACTGCATGTAACAAGCTACCCAGCCAGATGCTACAGAGCTCCTGAGTAGCCTTGGTCCCCAAACTAAAACACAGTGTCACATCCCTTAGATCTTACAGCTGCGTGCACTGGAGAAACAGCTAGAATGACAATGCTGTAGGTATGAGAGGCTTTTTTTCTTTGCAAACACTTCATTTAAAAATTCCCCCATGCTTTTTATGCTGCAGTTGTATCATGCTTTGAATGTAAACTAATCTCGAGCCTGCAACAGAATCACTGCAGCTGGGAGCTACCTTGTCCATTCCTATGACCCTTGACAAAAACTATAGCTTCAGTAGATTTCTTAAGACCCCCCCCCCATGTGAGAGACTCTTTTGCATGCTTGAGATAGTTTATTTTTCAAAGTGTTGCTCAGCTGAACGTACGTAGTAGCTGAAAACTTACTGAAGCAAAGGAACAACAGAGAAGAGAGGTATCATCACAGAAATAGCAGTGGCGCTAGCACAGCTGAGAAGGCCCTGAACCAGCCAACTGAGAAGAAATGTTTCATAAAAGGAAGACTGCAGTAGCAGTTGCTATTTGGTTAAAACACTGCTCCCAATAAATACTTTTAATTCCATTTTACTAAACTGGAATAGATCTTTAAGATTTCATCACATGCCTTGACAAGAGAAATTAAGTTGTAGCTCCCTTGGAGCTAGGATTTCTGGTTGGAACAGAGCTCTTCTATAAACGTGGTCATAACTGAAGTGTGGTTTACTGTACTGTTACCTTCCCAAAACAGAGCACAGCTGTTGGCTGGGGTGGTCCCTATTTTCAGCTTTTGTAGTAGTGATACAGGTCCCTGCTTTCCCTTTTCCTGTTATGCAGCTGCAAGCATGCTCTGCAGTTAGGTAGGAAGGAGTCCTGACTTTGCAGACAAGGCATTGGACGTGGCAATCCCCTCTGGGTTCTCACTACTGTGTCTGTTTGACAAGGCGGAAGGCTTCGAGGAACTCATTGAAGTCGATGTTTCCATCTTTATTGAAGTCAATGCTGCGAACTAAGTCATTGATGCCGTCATCTGTGAGTTCAATGTTCATGTGGGAGCTGAACAGTTTCCAGGTTTGGTGGAATTCCTCAAATGAGATGAGACCTGCAGGGCAAAAAGGCACAGCCACCTTAGCACCAAGCTGCCAGCTCCTGCGCTGTGTGCAGAGACATACCCCATTCAGATGTGCTACCTGCTTACGCTAAAGGAAGGGAATGAGTTTCACGTGCTTCAACTAAACTTCCTAGTGTGGAGAACAGCAGATAAAATACAACTTAGAAGCAGCAAAGAGACATGATATAATTTGCAAGAACCAAAAAAACAGTGTAGGAAGGAAGGTAATGTGTGCCTTAAGCCATTAAATAAAATGCCTTTGAAGATAATAAAGAAGACCAAAAGTAGAATGGGATACAACACAGTGACCATCACCCCCTGCAACCCTCCTTACCTGAATGATCTCTGTCAATGATCCTGAATATGGTCTCCAAGTTGGATCTGTTCCGATAAATGACTTCCAACAAGCTCGACTGGATGTGCTGAAAGACAACGTGGATACTCTTTCTACCCATTCCAACAGCTCTGTTTTCTTCAAGTAGTTACTGCAGACCCTCCCGTAAATAAAAATATCTGCTGCGTTCAAGAGTTAGCCAGCAGTGCACTTGGCATTATGTGTGCCTCATGAAATGGGTTTGTGATGGCTGGACCATCTATGCATCTCTGTGTTACAGGAACCATGCACTCTCCTAGCCTTTGCTGCCTGTCCCACACTGAGATCTTGTGAGCTGCTCTGCAGCACACTTTGACAGATGTGAATCCTTACCTCTTGGCTCCGCTGCTCCATGGCTAAATCATCAAGCCAGGACTTGTACTCCAGCATGCCATCCGCTGTGGTGCGCACCAGCTGCGGTCTCAACATTCGCCACGGCAGTCCCAGGTGCAAGACTGACTCCACCGCCGTTGCCCAGTTACTCAGCGTGATCCTTCCTATAAGGAGAAGAGAAAGCCATGGAGACCTCTGAGAGTCTGGTGGCTGAAAGTGTGTAAAGAGGGCTGGTGCGTTGCTTGTTTCACCTGCTCCACCACTGTCACTAACAGCTCTAACAGCTGAACTGGACTTTTTTGAATGATTTTGCTGCTAGGGAAGGTATACCCACAACAAAGTTGTTCTGCTGACTGCCCTGTCCCTGTTTCCCCCCTAAGCACATGCAGAGAGATCTCCTCAGCACCATGACTCAGTTGCCTCACCAGCAGAGCTCTCCTAGCTGGCAGAAAAGCAGCCTGAGGATTATGACATTCACCCAACTTAGCCTCTCCAAACCTGTCCCACCAGGGGATTAATTTAGCAGCTCGTGGCTCAAATTTACCTGTATCGTCCTTATCGTATGCCTTGAATGCGCTGATGAGAGCGGAGGTGTGAGCAAACAGCTTCTCCCGCAAGGCTCGAAAGGCTGACTCTTCTACTCTGCTGATTCTGAAGGATGCAGAAAAGAGAGAAGCACGTTCCCAGTCCTCTGCATTGTCCATGGATTGCCCAGACCCTCGCACAACTACCCTGCACATGTCTGGAGCAGTATTTCCCACAATTGATCCAGTGAATCCCTGCCATAGCACAGAAACTGTTGGCCTTCCTCTACAAGCTGTCAGCAGTCAGCTCAGGTCCAGGGAAAAACAATCCATCCCAGTGAACTTCTGCGGTTTGTGTTTACCCATTTTTGTTTACGCATTTTTGTTTCAGTGGTTCTTTTAACAGCAGTGCAATTTGTGAAGTAACAAAGCATCACAAATTGAAACATGGCATTGGAAAGAGAAGCTGGAAAATCAGCAGCCAGTAATGAAAAGCCCCCTTATGATCTTTTAACACTTCCTCCTTGTCCCCCTGAACCTCCCTCAGTAATTCCTGCTCAAAACTTGAATCCTCCTTTAGTACTATTTATCAATCAAGCTGTGAAAGTTCAGCTCTGCAGCCAAACTTTCTCAAAGCTCCCAAAGTTTTCCCTTTGGGAATTTTGACTTGGTGAATACTCAGCAACAAAGAGCCTTGCCTTTGGGTCATGGTGAGAGTGTGGGCTGTCTTGTTGGCTTGGTACTGAACAAAATGGGGGACCAGGTCTGGCCCCAGCTTCACGTAGGCTCCCCTGTTGCTGCCAATCTCATAGTAGTTTGAGGCTGAAAATATGGTCAGTACCTAACCCCCAAAAGAGAGGCATTTACAGTCAGTACATGCAACCTTGTTATACATATATATGCATCAGTGAAAACTCCCACCCCATCTGGAGTCAACAGATGGTGAAAGTAACATGGTTTACATGGAAAAGGAAAAGTGAGGTGAGGGTTCCTCAAGGGTGGCACTGGCTTTGCGTGGTTCTGGCCATGTGCTGGACTTCTGTGATTTCTCTGCACTTCCCTGACAAATTTCCACTCTCCACTGCAGTGAGCAGAGTCCAGGTGCCTCAGTTGAGGTCACTGAAGTCACCCTGAGTCTTCTGAGAGCCGAACTTTGCTGCATCAACTTAGTTAATGCTCCTTTTGTTTTTTCCTCTTCAGAAACAGCTGCTTTAAGCAGGGGCAATAGCACAGATGAGTTCAGATCTTTTCTCAGCTACAACACAGAGGAATGTGTTTTGCCCCTCTGACAGAGAGGCTGACTTCAGACTGCCCTGACCTCACATCTCAGCTGGGAGCACATTTCAGTAACTCCTGATACGGCCTCTCAAGGATTTTGTATGTATTTAACAAAACCCCGCTGGAAGAAATGAAGAGCTGAGATGAAACACCTCAGAAACCATGCCCTGGCAGGATGGAAAGCCAAGCAACCTTCACAGCATCCCCCTCACCAACCTTGCGGTTGTGACAGAACTCATAGCCCTCTTGCTTGCACTCATGGGAGCGGATAAGGAACTGCAAGTTGTACTTCTCAAGGATCTTCCCTGTCACATCAGGCCCAAAGTAGCAGCCACCACCTCGCACCGTATTTTCTCTGCAGCCCTCCTGAGGCATGGGGTCACTCCAGAGAATGTCCAAAATCTGAAAGGATTGGAAAAGTTCACTGAATAATGTGTATTTGGCAACCACTGCCCATCAACTAAGCAAGTACAGCACCATCTCTGCATGCCTGGACTTCTGCTGTTAGCATAGCGCAGATTTTTCCTGAACCCCTGCTGAACCTCCTTATTGCTTCACAGGACTCTCACAGACCTGAGCCACCACAGAGATGACAACACTGTTGGCCTGGAGCTATAGCCACACTCAAAAGTGCCTGGGGGAGAGAGGTGTTCATAAATCAGGCCTGAAACAAGCTTTCCCTTTGATCCCGCTAGATTTCAAAAAGCCTTTTCTGTCTTCCTTGAGCCCAAAACATGTCCCAGAGCAAGAACACCTGGCAGATCCTGGGGCCACGTGTGGACTTAGTATTAAACTCCTTTGCTCCCTGGTCAGGATGTTCAGCAGCCTCCACTAATGTTAAGTGCTGACTCAGTAACCCACTACAAGGATTAAAGTTTAATCTCTTTAACCCTGACCTCAATATACAGCTTTACGCTGATAAGGTGTATGATGCCAGGATGTCACAGGCAGTGTGTGGTAAGGAACGATGGTTTTGCTGCACACAGGCTCACAAAGAGACTGATCCAACAGAACGAGGATATCAAGTTTCCAGGCTCCAATTCACCTAGCGATCTCACTGTACAGCCTGGATAAAACCAGAAGCCCGTTAGTACTCTTAGTGCTCCTAGCATCCAAGATCCCGACTCCCTCATCAGCAAATGACACGCTCATTCATTAGCTGCAGAGCTGACCTCAGGTACCCCCACACACAGCAAGGGATAGAACCACTGGGCTCCACGGTCAGTTGTCTGTTATTTTTCTCCCCCACAGTGAATCAAAAAAAAAAACGTCACTCCACTCGGCGCTTGAGCAGCAATTTGATTTATCCAACAGATGAGTGCTGTGCTGGTGGCAAATGCTGGAACAGAGCCTTGAGTGCGGAAAGCCAAAAGCCCAGTGAAGAGACTGACTTGCAAGGCTAGGAGAAAGGCACCAGAAGAAGACAGCTAGCACCTCTAGCACCTCTGCACTGACTTTCTCTTTAACTCCACTTTACAGAGCAGCAAAAATATCTTTGCAGAGAGGTCTGGGCACTGACCCACACATTTTACAGCAAGATTCCTCATTAGAACAGATAACAAAGCTGTGGAAGGCACCCACCAAAGCTAGGGCCATGTTTACAATGCTCACCTGCTTCCACTCTTCCTGGCGAGTCCAGCACGGCCCATCCAAATCCGCTAAGGAGACCATGCTGGAGTAGGTGAGCTCCTCATCCTCCGACTCACTGATGTCCACCAGCCGGCGGCACCACTCGATTTGCTCCTGCACCGTCTGCCGGACCCACCTGGAGAACTCCAGCCTGTTGGCCATGCTGGGAGCCTGCGCTGGTCGGGGCTGTGAGGGTAAACTGGGCGTTGCTTCATTCCCTGTAGGGTCAACCTCTGCATTGCTCTCCCCGTTTACCTCCTGTATTTCCACGTTTCTGTTTGACTCCTTCCTTTTCTTCCCTCTCAAGACAGAAATAAACTGAAAGAGGTAGGAGAGGAAACAGAGATGGTCAAACTGCTTGGAGAGCTGGATCTCTAGCTCTAACATCTTACACTGGCAATCTGTCAAGTGACACGGGCCTCTGAAACTCAATTCCCTTTGCTGCCATCCAATGGTGTTTAATTGTAGGAGGTTACTAGTGCCACCCCCCTCTCGGATGTACCATTCTTGGTTTACAGCTGGGGCCACACATCCATCCTGGCTACGGATCCATCTCTTCGTCATTGACTTTGTACTGCTCAGACATTCATGAAAGATGGATTACACAGATTTAATCTGCAATGGGAACTAGGCAGCAGAATGAGGGAAAGACTAATTGCTAAAGCAGGTGCTTGTCATTAGAATTGGTGAAGGGAAGTAGTATTTGTCAAAAAAAGAGAGGCAGACACAAGCTAACGACTTGTCACAAGCCTGCTAGAAATCTCATGGGGAAAAAAAAAAAGCTAAACAAGCTAAAGAATTATGGGACAAAATCCTGTCATTGCTGTTTTTACTGTCAGCACCAGCACTTCTGTTTACCCAGTGCCATTGTCCACCACTTACCTGGCTATAACCAATCCTCTCAAGTTCCAGAAATCAAAAACTTTTTCCCTTCACACCTCCTGCATGCACCCTATTAAACCAAAGCAGCGCACCCCAAGCCTGTACCTGAACACACTTTTTGGCTAGGAATACCATCCTTTACATTTGTCAACAGCCAAGCTGACACACAGGAATAAGCTCTCCAACCAAAAGTCAGCAACATTGTTGTCTCTAGGAAATAAAACCTACTTTGTTCCTTTGAATTTTCTCCAGCATGTCCAGGTCAGTGGTATCAGAGACGCCTCCATGTATAATGAGGACTTTCTGATCAATCAGGGTGGCCAGGGGTAGCCAGCAGAAGACATTCTGAATCATCTTCAAGATTTTCTTCCCATGCACCTGGGAGGACAGGGCAGAAAGGAAAAGATGAAGCATTGAACCTTCAAAGCCTGTGTCTCATGTGCTGAAGGAGACACAAACATAGGCCTACCTTGTATTTCTGCATGACTTCCTTGGCAAAACCATACCTGTAGGGACAGAAGAAAGGAAGTTCAGTGAGACTTTGCAGCGACACCATTGATACCGTGATCAGCCCCACACAGAACCCATACCGTAAGTTGACCATGTGATCTTCATGGTTCCCACGGTTAAGATGAACCTCTTTTGGATAGATCAAGAGGAAGGTAAAGAGGATGATAAGGATCTCAAGGGACTGTTTGCCTCTGTCTACAAAGTCTCCGTTGAACACGTAGGACTTGGAAGGGGAAGGAAGGCCATTCTGCAAAAAACAAGGGACAGGTGGATGTTACTAGAGAGGCCTCCCCATGACACTCAAATACACCTCCCCACTAGCTGCACACTCACTCTTACCCCAAGTTACCTTCTACAATAGATCCTAACTCTTAATTTTATCCTGTAGGCTCCCAGGGGCAAATGCACTGAAAAGTGAAAACGGAGCCAGGAGGTGGAGCCATTGGTTACAGGACTTACGAGAATATCCATTAGCACTTGCCAAATGTACATGTGTACCAATACAGTTCTCACAGATTTAAAAGTCAGCAAGAGAATAAGCTTTTGCTTTGTAAAGCCATTTAAAACTGATCAAAATAGCTGGACAATTACATCTCAAGGGCCCAGTTTTGCAAATGCTTCTCAGTATGACCTCTTACAATGCCTGGGCAGTCTCACCAAGTACGGAGCCTACCTTATAAAATATGAGGAACAAGTCATCCAGCTGGCCATGCAAATCTCCTAACAGGCACAAAAAGACAAGTCACAGTATGCTTACTTTTAACTTAAAAAGACACCAATAAATAACTTTCTATAAAGTATCTCTATAAATTTATGACCACTGAAATACTTCAGGAAGTTCAAGGTCCAGAGTAAAGTAATACATTCCTGACACTGAGGGAGCATGCCCAGAGCAAAAGGACATGATATCAAGGCTTGAGCTGAAGTCTGAGTGAGAACAAACTGCTTCAGAAGCTTTTTTCATCTCTCTTATGATGACACAAGATGGCACAAGAAATTGTTTATCATTACACAGAAGAAAGGTTTGCATACAAAATAAACAAAGTTTTCATTTAACGTGTTACTGACTGCACACAAAATTCTGTGCATAACACACGGTTTTCAGAAATATCTCAAAATTTTAACATTAGTCTTGGAGTAGGAAAATAACGGTGAAAAGTTTCGTCTCTTTCAAATTTATCTGATACAACTCAAAGACGTGTGAATATCCTGGATCTGAATGCACACACTGCCAATTATGAAGACTCAACCAAAACAGCTCCACGACTTGGTTGCTTAAATAATTCCAGGGCACAGAGCAGGACAAAAAATGAGCCTTGAGGCCAGTCCTTCACTGGGTGCAGCTTCTGTGCTTTAGAACAGGGACCCCAAGTTCTGGGTTACAGAACAAAGACAAAATTGAATCCAGTTGAAAAAAATCTAAATTTTTGTGGTAATGTATAACAATTGTAACAGCCATGGGCCATCATTAGCACCCCTCATTTTATGCTAAGGCAAATGTATATCCTTATCCTTTCCTTTCATACCTCCTCCTGTCTTTGCATTTTTATAATCGCCATGACAACACTGCTGCTACAGCAGGCTATGGCAAGCTAAACGCTGCCATCAAGGGGCAGTTATCAAAACCTCCTATTCCAGACCAAGCAGAAATGAAGCCACAGTGGAGAATTGCTACCTCCAATGTTCAGGCCAGTCTCAACAGCAGCTCAAATACAGCTCCATAAGGTATCTTACCAGATATTTTAAAGGCAGCCCCAGCTGCCTCTCAACACACATTTTACATACAGACTGCATTTCTATTCCACATTTGAACAGTACCAATTTATATCTTTTCCACCCCTTCCACCTAAGCACTCTTCCTCCAAAGACTCTGAAGACCCTCCAAAGGGTGCAGTGCCCTCCCACCCAGACGTACCGCACACGGTGACCTCCTCGCTATAGCAGGTGGAGACATGACTGATGTTTGGCAACTGCTTGAGGTGCTTCCTGGTCTCATGCAGAAGGTTTAAGACATAGCGAGCGTGGAGCTGCTACTAGGAGAAAGCGAAGGAATTAAAGCTCTGAGCAGCAACACAGCTGCCTGCAAAGGCCCCAAGGACCCATCACAACAGTCAGAGTTGACCTACAGGTTGCAACCAAGACAGCACAAATACCAGGCAAAAGCAGAATGGAAGAGACTTGTCCAAAGCAGCACAGCCTTGGCATCAGTGCAGCTGGCAGCAAAACCCAAAAGCCCAGTGGTCAAAGCTATATCCGCTATGCAACACCATCCCCTAGAGCAGAAGCTCCAGCCTGGCATCACAGGTAAGAAGCTGCTATCTTCTACATCTTTCTTTGCATTCTCCACATAAGGCCAGATTCTGAGCTGCCATGTGACCTACATAAATATGTTCCCTTGAAGCCTACAAGGGAGAATTTAACGCTAGTCAGGGCTCTAGAGCTTTTGCTTTACAAGTCTGGAATTGTTTGGGGAAGGGAGGTTTTGACCTATTTTGATCTATTTTGCTGTTCAGCACCTCATCTGAGGGATGGAAGCAGAACAATTGTACAAGGACTCCTCTCGTTAGGTTTGCTGAATTGGTAATGGACTTCCTAATCAAAAAAAAAAAAAAAAAAGAATCCCCACAATTCTATATTAGTTTTAAAATATATTTTTTCCCCATGAATCAGATATGCACAGCACAAAACATAAATTTGATCACTTCTTTCCACCTGGGCCATCCTATACATTCCTAAAAATAGAGGCATTGCAACAAAAAATGACAAAAGAATGTTTCAACATGGACTGTTTTTTTGTTTGTTTGTTTGTTTGTTTTTCCCCTTTTGAAATGAAATTAAGGTTAACACTGGCACATTAACTACAAAAAAAATGCGTTTTTGTTGGAACTGTGTTTTCTGAAAAGAAGAAAGTTTGCACTGGTGGGAAATACCTACCAGATCATTTATACCCTCTTTGCTTAACAGCCTGCCAGCTGCTCCTATTCAAATCAGTTTAGTTGCTAGGAAGTCTAAAAACAAATCATCTGTCCCACACCTCTATATGCAGACAGGGAAAGCGTGGTTCTTTTGGGGATCCTTACTTGTTTCTGTTTGAAAGCTTCCAGCAAGGCAGTCGCATGGTCAGGAAGGAGGGGGAAAGAGAGATGGGGTCCAGTGTAGGAGTCTGGCACCTCCATGGATTCGTAGTCGCAGTACTTTTCCAGCTCTGCCTCTTTGAAGCTTTCCCCACTTATGAACATGCGACTGATAAAATCCCCTGGATGACAGATTGGTTGGTTGGATTGTTTATTTAAAAAGAGAAAGAGACAAGGAAAGGTTAATACACTGTTACTGGTTTTCGCTAAGGAAAAGCTGTTTCTTTAGGTAAGAGTAAAAAGCATGCAAAATTATAATGAGGAGCTGTCTCCTATGCTACCGTGTTTTTTTCTAAGCCTGCACCCACATTCACAGTGTTGCACATTTTTTTTAATTGCTGGAACATCTTATAACCACATTTCAGACCTAAATTCATTAGCAAGTTCCCAGCGCTAAGAAATAATATATAGTACTCTCTGCAGGTTCAGAAAGATAACCTATTAGTTCCCACCACACTTCTTTTCCCTCACCATTATAGGTGAGAGACTAAATAATGTAGATAATCTGAAGCATCTCTGGTTCCCTAGAGATGGATCCTCTGTAGCTTCAGAAATGGACTCTGCAGAGCACTAGTCACCAGGGATGACTGAAAAAAGGGCAGATTTCTAGTAGTGCTGTTAGAAAACATGCTGTTTTATTCCCCCTTCCAGCTCCTAAGGAGTACCCCACATTCCTTGCATAGCTCTGACAGTCTCCTTGTAATTCAGTCCCTATTCAAATTTGTAGGGAGTCTACAAAAGACACACACAAACTTACTCTCTTTACTGCTGCTTGGCGTGAAGTGGTCCATGAGGTAGCTGAAGAAGTTGTGAAGCTGCAAGAAGAGACAAAGCCCATCATCATTCACCCTGGAACATCCCCAACGCCCACTTGAAATTCTGTAGAGTGGGAAGCTGACAAGAGCTTCTTTTTACAAGTATTACCTGCCCATGCCCTTCTCATGTTTTCTGGCATGTACAACAAATCACACTGTACTTATTTGGTTTGGTATTTCTTGTAATGAAGTAAAAGTAGTAGCTTTCCCTTCAGCCATACAGACAGAACACCCATAAGCCCTCTCCCTGCTCAATAGCAAGGCAACCATAAGAGAACATCAAACAAAGTGCAAACAAAACAAGGATTGCCTCTTGAGTTCAGACTCAGGAAATGGCTGATGATGTTAAAGGCTCCTTATAACTTTATTTCAAGATTCATTTCTTAGCATTTCATCACATATATAAGCATGCAGGAAATAGATAGGCAGAAAAGAAGCAGGAAACCCAATCTTTGGTCCACTGAAGCACTTGCAGGCTTACTAGCCAGTAGACAGAAACAAATGCATCTGTGGCAGAGAAAGCACCCTCCTGTTTGAGAATTCACAGAAGGGGCCCTGCCTTCCAGAATGGCAAATAACGGCAGGCTACAATGTTCTCCAAAAGGGCAGAGGGACTAGGCTCCAAAGGAGACAAGAGTTCATTAAATCAAAACCAAAACCCAAACAAATAAAATCCCACACTCACAAATAGCAACCCTCTCTAAATTTAACACAAAGTTGTGAAGTTCCTGACACATGGATGCACAAGGTTACACAGCTTCCCCAATACACAATGCTCTTTCCTCCCCAGGCTATTCTATTACTGCCACTTTTACAGTAGCAGTCCTCGCAAACCCTCAGGCTGAGGCTTATTTCTCTCCCTCTATAAATTAGGGTCCTAAAAATCATGATACATCTTACACACCCACATAGGAAGAAGCTGCCTGCTTCTGCCCTAAAAATAGATTAGCATTAGCTAGCTTCAGCACAGAGAGGTTGCATTCAGACAGAAAGTTAGGAATTAAGCTTCAGCCAGTACCAAAATTACCAAAAGAGGATGTCTCTTCCCACTTACTCTTTTCCTTAGCACCTTACCTTGATCTGATCCTGCTCACAGGCATACTCAATGGATTGAAAGATTCTCCATGTGCAACGTCGGCGCATTTCCAGCCGAGCAACGTAGCGCCGATACCACCTTTGGATCAAAACAGCTGCCTTGAAAGCTAGGGGACAAAAACAGAACCAGCCTGGTGAGCTACAGTGACCACACCAGCTGAGATACCCCGTTTCTTCTCCTTTCCCAACCCTGAAAACTCAAGAGGGACCTTTCTCTTCCAGGAGCAAGTTTTTAAAAAAAGGTGTTCTGATGCCTAAATATTAGGAGTAACAAAACACCCACTTCTTTTCACCCTGTTGCAAGAGGTGATCTGATTTTGCTCTGAAGAGCTTCTAACCACCACTGCCATCTCTTCAGCACCTGTGTTAACAACTTATTGGGGCCTAAAGGTCCAAGTAAGTCTTCAGTGTTAAAGCACAATTTCATCCCTTTCCATCCGCCTTCATCATTTTCGTGTCCCCCTTACAGTCTAGGTACTGGGGCTTCAGGAAACCAGACATTTGACTGAGGCCACACAAGATGCTACGAGGAAAAACAAGACACTGAGGTCTACAGAACCTCAAAAATACAGGGTTTATCTCCATTCCTTTATGCCAAATAAATGCCTCAGCTTCTGTAGCTCTGGGCAAACCTCAGGTGTGATTTGTTCTAGTGTAAATGTTAAGGTGTTATCTTGGACTAAATTTAGACGCAGTGAAAAGAGGGAAACAGCCCTTCATCCACTTAATGATGCGGAAGGAGTGAAATGCCAGGAATTCCATATTTCCTCAGTTCCAGTGATTTAAGATAAAGCAGTGTTCTTTAAAATAAAGCTCAGTGGGACATTTTCCATTTACTTTTTCAAATTCTGCAGCAGAACTTTATATACCTCTGGAAACTCTTATATCCTCTTTAGCTGGTCTTAACCCCTTTTGGACTGCCTGGTTACTTTACACCACCTTGCCAACCAGCTTTGCTACTTGGTCTCTCTCTTTTTGTTAGGCTCAGTGCTCTTTCTGTTCACTCCTAGAGCCCTGTGTTTAAAACATTTTCTAAAAGCACTTCTCTGTGTCAGCTTCAGCTGGGAGAGGGACAACTGCTCGATCTAGAGGCTGGCTCCAAATTCAAATGAAGACGAGAGAGTTAGCCCTGCTGCAGAAGCTTGTGTTCCCTTGGCATATGGTTTGTGAGAGAGCACTGCTATGTTCACCAGAGCAAGCAGAGCAATTAATTGAGTGTGTGGAATGAAAAAGCTTGATTAAAAAGAAAATCCCCCTACCCCAAAGGCTGCTAAGTGCTGGCAAGAGACAAAGAGATCATATTAATTCAATTAGCTTGTAATAATTATGTAAAAACCCAATGTACTTCAGCAGGAAACACTACTTGACCTTTACCTAAAGAAGATATCCTGATGGCTTATGTATTGAAAATAATAATCCTTCTAATCTATTTTACTGTAAAACCACCAGGAGGTGCAGAGCATGGAAGAGCTATTGCTGTTGAGCAGACGGGGAACTGAGTCACAGTGAAGTCATGGGCAAGAAGGTTAGTTGGTTACCCCTAATTGGAGAATAACTTATGTTAGACTTTGCCTGGTCCTTATATCTTCCCGTGAAAATGCTTCCTGATCTGCTGGGCCATGAGAAAGTTTTAAAAAGCTGACTTTTTTTCTGCAGTTGGTGCTCCCGATGCTACTTCTTCAAGCCTCCTTTATATCTTTCACAGTAGCTGCCTTACTCCCTGGACAACAATTTGGCTGGCATGTAGCCAGAATCACAGTCCCAGTCACTCTAAAATAACTTCTGCACGTGTTGCATTCCCCTAACAGCAGATATAATGTCCAATTACTGCAGCAGGAGCCAGATATATTTCAAGTGAATCCCGAGAATAAATTTATAGATATGACTGCACATATACCAATGAAAACCAGATCCTTTTACAGGTTAGAAAATAAAATCAATGAAAGATTGGTCACCAAGCGCGCACTGAGCACATATACCACCATCCACAGCATTTTAAGCTCCAGATGGGCAAGGCATATATATATATATATATTTAATACTATTTTTACATAGACTGACTCTGCAACTGAAAAAGCCAGGTATTCTAATTTACCAGCTTACCTGGGTGAGTTGCATCTGGCAGTGTTTGTACTAGTTTAGAAAAAAATAATAAGAAAGGAAGAGAAAGAGATTTATCCACATTTTATGAGGATCCAAGAAGTAAACTGAATCATACATCAACACATAAGCTACTGCATGCGTGCCAAAGTGGGAGCACTCAAACTCAGCTACGCCTGTTCCTGCTAGCAGTATAGTTTACAAATCAGCAGTGAACAAATTCTGCCTTTGTACTCTGCAACCATTTATAACCAAACCAATTGCCTGAAAGTAAGCATCCCACAAGTATCCTTTCAGGTTTCTTGCAAGACAAGTACCAGCACAGTACGATTTCCTGAGAAGGCACTGCAGAAATATAAGTAAATAGCTAGAAGCTGATTTTAACAACAGCTCCAACAAAAAAGGAGACCCTGTTCTAAGAAATTGAAAGCCTATTGTAAGAAATTATTTTTTATCTACATTTGAACTTCTAATTAATGAGAATACAAGCCAGAAAATATTCTTTTTAACCTGACAGATACTTTTGCAGCCCAAATTCTCCCCATCATACAGGTTTATTTAATGAAGATTAAATTAAGTTGCACATTTATGCAGGGAAATGGCAACATTTACACCATGTGTATGCTCTACCACGTCTCCACAACCTACACAAGAGAGCCAGAGGCACCACAGCAGACAGAGGCAGCTGATGCCTTGTCAGCACAGCTCTGCTCTGTGCCAGCTGGTACCAGCTGAAGGTCTGACCTGCTCCCTCATCACAACTTGCACAGAGCTCCAGCCTCAGCTGGAAGGGCAGAGCCCAGTGATTACATTGGAAACTCCTGAGCAGCTAGCTCCACTTCTGCAGATCACCAACTCTGAAGGATTTTAAAAATGAGAGGCAAGTAATTGATGAAGAATTTATTGCCATTGGAAATTGTTGATGAGGTATCAGATTTAACAGAGGGTTTCAAATCAGTAACTAGTTTTACATTATGCTTTCTATGTTATAAACAAGCCACTGTCATAAAATCACCCTGAACTTCCTAAGAAACTCATTTGTTCTTTGGGGCTACTGGCAGTAGACAACTCTAAATTTAAAAAAAGGTGGATATTTCTAATAAACAAAAATTACAAACAAATAATGCTGAGTCACAACAGTATCTCCACTCTCCTAACTTCTAAAAGCAATCACTGGTTTTGCTTTCAAAACATTTGCAAATAGTTTGTACCATACTGCTGTTCTGCTACTGCCAATGACTGAATGAAACAACATAGAAAATTAGTCTTTCTTTTTTTCTTCACACTTTGCCTTTTAGCTTTTATTAACCACAGCATCTTGCCTTCTTTAGAACCACGTTTATTTTGGCTTTGCTAATGTTTCTGCTTTACCAGTCTTATATCCCTAGCACAGTCTTTGAAGAGGAAGCCCAACAGAAGCAGCAGGGTGTTTTCATCTTTCACCCTGTCAGCACATGAGATTCCAACACATATAAATTAGGCAGAAATTGATTAATTAATCTGATGCTAGTTCCAACAAAACTGCTTTTTGCTGCTTCACTTCTGGTCAGGTTTTGATTGATTTTAATCTAATCCTGGGTCTAGATAGCTGTTATTTTCTAAGTCTAGTGTTGGTATTCTGCATGACATCTGAAATTCCTCATCATAGGACATGACTGAAAGATATAACCTCACCTCAGTACTATCAAGAAAAAGGAGTGACGTGGAAAAGAAGCCCATCCACCACAACCTTCCAACAGCATGTGCAGGAGCAGACAGGAAAAGATTACATTTCAAAGAATCACTCACCATTTTCAGACTTCTGCAGAGAGTACTTGTAGTTGGCATTTACAGAACTACCAGATCCCATGTTTTCCAACCAGTACTAGAATGCTGCCGACTGGCCCAGTATCATCAAAACCATGCGAGAGATGCAGGAAAGCATTCGATCAGAATCAAAACTGCTGCAACATGCCCCACAGTGCTGAGTCTATAATTAAATATATTAACACTTATTAAGATCAACAAGCAGATGTCCTGTCTTGTGCCCAAGTACATCTTCTACTACCACGTTCCTCAAGCTACTTTGTTGTCTTCTAGACAATCTGAGATGAGGATTTCTGTCTTGCTGTTTAAAATTGCAACTCAGCTATATGAACAGGAATAATTCCAGCACCTTTGCCGATTGGATAAAAATATCAGAGATTACATATCTAGGTACTGCAATTGTACAGTAGATGTATAAACCAGGCATTCATGTACTCACACAGTATTTCATGTACCTAATTTTAGGCTCCTATACTTTTAGCAGTATGGCTCTTTGATGTGAACCTTCATTTCAAATGGTACAGTAAAATATGCTTGATTGAGCACTAAGAGCAGACCACATCTCCAAATCCTCATGCTACCACCCCCGTTGCTCATGCACAGCTGAAGCACCCAGATGAAGTAAAAGGTGCTAAAATACTACATGACTGCATATTTGAGGCATTTGCCATATAGAAAAAAGCAAGATTTTTTATACTGATCTGGAAGCATTAAAGTAATTAAGTTGATTCAGTAACACTCAGTATATGCAAATATATTTATGCATATACCATCTCTGAAGGATAACTCTCATTACGAGGGATGAACATACATATGGTATTTAAATCTATTTGCAGTTCCACAGCTAGAGGGGAGATAAGTCTAAAGTAACAATTAGCTATCATAAGAAAATAATCAGCTTTGTGAAATAAATACTGCTTTTCTTCACCTCATGGATCTGCTTGAGTGCGGGGGCGTATTATGCCATCAGTTGCTCAGATCCTGGCCAGCATAAAAGGACAGGACAGCCAGATTTTTGTTCACCTCACTGCTGCAGAAAGCTCTGCTCAGAGCAAAAGGATCCTGTTTCAAGAATAAGGCAAATTCTGAAACTTCTCACTTTGAGGACAATCAGAATGCCTTTTCTTGTCAGACACATTTCCTCTGGGGGAAATAAAAAATGTCGGAAAAATAAAACTCCATGTACACAGTAGTCCCAGGCTGTATCACCTAAGATTTATAAAGATTTTTATTCTGCCCCAGAACTGGAGAGAGGGAGAAAGCTGAGAAAGGAAAGGAAGGAAAAAATCACCTTTAACAATATTAGGTCTGGTGCTAGCACAACATTTTAAAGGCTTTTGAAGGGTCAGGACAGCAGAGGCACTTCTCAGCAGGGGAGGGAAAAGCCCTTCTCTTCTCCTTCTCTCGCTTTCTGCAGCCCTTTTGCCTACAGATCTGCAGAAAGATTAATTGAAGGAACGTGTCCAGTGCTGTATAAGGTACAAGTGCACAGTGCTTGCTCAGGGGGATGGTCCATGCTAAACAAAATGCCAGCGCAGAAAGTTTCTAGAAATGCTGAAATTCTCTATCTTGCCCAGAATGCTGAAATGCACAAAAGCACCTTCACATTAACCGGATTATGCCACAGAAAGATAATTTACAATGTTCTCAACAAAATACCAGTCACTCTAGTTGTAGTCTAACAACATTATTGCATATCAGTGTCAAAAATGGCCTGAAATCACTGCAAACTAGGCCCAAATACACCTGGTGCTTTATATGGTCTTTTTTTTTATAATGCAGGTACTCAAAAGGACAGTTGCACAGAAAAAAATAGAATAAAATCAGAATGTCTAGTGTTTAAGGCTATTACTTGTCACCTCCTGTACAGGGCAAATCCCATTGCAGGAAAAACAGATTTTCAAGTTCAGAAACTTTGTGTGTAAGCAGATAATTTCCACACGGATTTTCACATAAAGATGTCTTTTCAAAGAGATGTACCTGAAGATTTCAACAAGTATTAGCTACCCAGAGAAGCAATGATACAAATGATTTGTTCTGTATCAGCAGCTTGCTTTAGAAACGGACATCCCCAATCACCTCCACTTAGTGCGTTCTGGTATACCTGGCAGAGCAGTCCGAAACAGCATGACGCGGGTTCCTTTCAGATGAAAGACACCAGAGGACATACTCTGGCTACTAAACAGGAGCTCAGTCCACAGGAGCAGGATCAAGCCAGGCCCAAGAAAAAACCCTGAAACATGGCTAGTGTGGACAGCTGTTCCTCCACAGTGGAGGTCAACACAGACTGCGTGCCTAGCTTCGAAACGTGATACTACCAGCCTCAAAGGAAGCTGGATGCTTCAACTTTTCAGAAGAGGTGAGCACCTTTAAAGGTACCTTTAAAAATGGTAGCATGAGAAAAATCCTTTTTCAGGAACTAGAACACTGCCAGATGAGTTTTAAAAACCAAAGAACATATTTTAAACGTGTGCTCAGGTACAGAGATAGGTACCTTGCTTGCCTACAGTGTGTTCAGGGGTACTACCTACGTGTTTTGATAAAACATGATCTTGGATTTGAGATCACTTTTGGAGAAACAAAATAATACCCACAGATTCTTCTGAGGGCCACAGCATGAGCAAAGGCGTGCAAAGCAGTAAACCAAAGAATCTAAAGGAATTAAACCTGCTTCAAGGGTGGGATGAGTGAGGAAGAAATAGAGCTAACCCAACTGCTCAGCACCTCTGATCCTTCCTCATCCATAACACAGTGAGATACAACCCTCCCATACCTAAAACCCTGTTTGCAAGGAAAAGTTGCAGTGTAGGAGTCAATAAGGATGCAGCCTGAACGACATGATGAAGTTCAATGGTGGCATCACCTCAAGTACAGGCTGTATTAAACAACTAGCTGAGATAAAACAGTGCATTTGTGAAACAACTGGCTACCTACTCCTTTCTCACCAAAAACACCACTGAACAAGGCATAGACTCAAGAGCTGCACATAGATATAGGCAACTAACAGACCAATAAAGCTCAGTGCCTCAGCAGAAGACCACAAACACATAATGATGCATATTCCCTGTTCACCAGTTAGTGTTGAAAGGCAGAAGAAACTTCTACAGCCATACTCCACATACGCCTCCCCAGACAGGGGATAACATACTTCCTTTTGTGGCACGGGCTGCTGATCTGTTTAATACTACCCCATGATAAAATAACACATAAAACCCAATAAAGGAAAACTTGCATAAATCCCTCCGCGTCAACAAGAAAGAAGGAAAGAAGGAAGGAAAGAGAAAAAAAGGAAAGGAAAGGAAAGGAAAGGAAAGGAAAGGAAAGGAAAGGAAAGGAAAGGAAAGGAAAGGAAAGGAAAGGAAAGGAAAGGAAAGGAAAGGAAAGGAAAGGAAAGGAAAGGAAAAGGAAAAGGAAAAGGAAAAGGAAAAGGAAAAGGAAAAGGAAAAGGAAAAGGCTCCAAAACAGCAACAACAAAAGCCCAGGCTTACTGCAAGTATTAACTCTTACAAAATGAAAACCTGTGACACCATTTGGAATCAAATTCTACACTCTGCCACATCTCTGAGCTCGTCCAGATGACAGATCTGTGCAGAATTTGGGGCTCCACCTACTTGAATCAAAGGCCTGAAAAGCGCAACAAACTACTCCGCCATGCAAAGTCAACTCTAAAACGATGTGCTTCCTAAGAAAGACAACACATTCACATGTCATATGCAAAACAGAATCCCCACTAGCTTGTAAATTTTACAGACATTTGGATGACCAAGGGAAGAGATGAACAGAATCTAGAAGGCAACGAGAGGATAAAACAGACTTACTGAATGTTTACTAGGAAGAAAACAGTGAAAGAGAGATGCAAAATTGAAACAAATTTTAAGTTCTGCTAGTAGAAAAACAGCAACAGGTCATTTAAGAGCCATCAATGAATTAAAACAAATAAGAAAATAATTTTGACAAGAATAAAAATGCTCGCTAGCACCAGGGAAAGTGATGATCCTTCCTTTCCCTCCTAGAGTAAATACCCCTGTTCCACGTGTACAACAGACTAAGCTTTGCTCATAGCTGGAAACAAGACAGTGAAACTTGGTTAATTTTACACATGCACTAAACCCTGCATCTGCACAGTTACTGCAGTGCCAAAAAGGAGAATTTCACTTAGAAAAAGTGATCTATAGAAAGGACATTTCACCTCAAACTATGGGTACCGAGTGACTACTGAAGACAAAACAGTTGCAGAAAAAAAAGAAAAATAAAACTTACCTTGCCACCAATTTCTAGCTTAAGGATTTATTAAACACAAAAGAAGCTCTCCACTTCTTAAATATTTGTTTGTTTGCTTATATAACCAGCATTCATTACCCCAAGTGATCAACAATCTCTGAAGTGATTTACTTGATTACAGATTTAGAAACTCCTCCTGAGATCTAAATGATCAAGTAGGCTGTTCCCTTGGGCATGCAGCAGAAATTGCCATTGCTTTCAGCACCTGCAGTACACAACATGTGCGCTGCTCTGCAACAAGCACAGACCCTTCGATTTACTTACTGCACAGTTCTGAGCAGCCTTAAGAATCCTCTCCCATGTGATGCTTAAGAAAGGTTACAGGTCTGAAATGGATTAGGATTACTGAAGAGGATTAGGAATGAGAAAGATGGTGCATTGGCTTCTCTCATCTTAAAAGGACCAGTTTGTAAACAGTTGCAAGTTGCCTTTTGTTAAATGCAAACTTCTCAAAGAAAAAAGAAATAAACATTTCACATGCTCCCTATGGTGGACTGAAAAAATTGGGCTTTATAGCTAGGGAGTCCAGACTGCAGAAACAAACAAATGGACAAAGCAAGGATAACATAACTTAGTTCTAGTTAATTACTTATCAATTCTAAGTGATGAAGCTGATGGGGCTTGAGAAAGCAGAAAAGCTGTTTTATTTCCCAGTCTCTAAAATGTGAACACACAAAGCAGATGAAACGTCAAACAGAAGGATGACCAGTGAGCAATTCAGTAACTATGAATGATCCTTTTTTTTTAAAGAACAAAGCAAATCCCCCCCCCCAAAAAAAAAAAAAACTCTAAAAAGAACCAGTGCTACATTTATTGTTTCCTTATATATCCAGCATTGTTTTATTTAAACTGTTTAAAAACCTCTCTGCGTTTTTATCAGATTTCAATTCTTAGGCAAAAGAAGCTCAACACGTTTCACAGATTAAATCATCTAGTTTGTAATATACGTCATTTAACACTTTGTTTATATTTTTAGCATGTAATTAAACTAAGACCAGAAAGTTATACATATCCTTCTGCTTAGCAAAATACATATGCCTATATCTACATATGCATAAAGGCTTCATTTTATTGGCAGTGTGTCTGATGTTTGTAAATAAACTGATAAAAGGCAAGGCTTTCAGAAAATATTTTAAAGTAACAAAAGAAAAAAAAAATAGATTACTTAAAATCTAGCTTCCCATTTAAAGTTCAAAAAAACAATTTTGTTTTCACTAATGTGTTCTGTGGCTGAGCCTTACCAATTTCTGATCAGCTGATGAGACAATACAGGAGTGTACAACTGTTTGCTGAATATTCACAGATACCAAATATTTACACACTCCAGATGTTTGTACACTTGGAAGCAAACATATTTGATTCATTTTATAAAGGACTGAGAATCTGGGCATACCACTGGCAGAAGATAATCAGCCTAATACTGCTGAGGTCAAGAAGACTATGCAAAATTATTCCTGTGAGGATTGTTTTGCCTTTACTTGTGGGTGGCAGTTACATAAGGAAAACCTGGTGGAATGAGGAGTCAGTGTCTACTCTGTGGATTGAAACAATGTCATCCTGATATCTCAAAGATATTGTAACTTCCATTATTCACATCCTCTTCCAGAAAACCTCTATTTTTCAGCTTTATCAGTTCTGGTATATGACTACTAACATCACTGTACAAACTGGGTCAAGGCAAAGCTGGCAGCACATTTATCCAGGCAGAAGTAGAGGATGCAGGTAAGTAGGTTACAACACTTAGCCAGACTCAGCACAAGGAGGTAAAGGGACCAAATCTCCAGAAGGCTCACTCGGGAACAGTTAGCATAACCAGCGCACCAACACTGTGGATGGCATTGCACATATCTGGAAATGGCTCTCTCACCTAGTGCTATGATCATACCTTCTTCTCCTAGGCAAAATTTTCACAGGCACTCACCTGAATTCTGCCTGGTAAAGAACCAGACCTCTAAGCTTTATGTGAAGGTATCCATTGTTCTTGACTCCTTAAATCCTGTATTTCTGGGGTGCCTGCAAGAAGTGCCTGAATTCACAGTATGCAGTCATGGCACAACTAGACAAAACAAAACAAAAAACCACCTCTGCACTAGAAAAGTGAGTTGTAAAGTTTCTATTGAAGATAGCTTTCAAATATTAAAAAGGAAAACAATCAATTTTCTAATCTCACTACTCCATCACAAACTTCTATCATCTACTCTGGGGAAGAAGTCTGTATCATCACATCTCCTTAAATAACTGATGAGTAGCCATATTTCCTCACCTTACACTAAATAGACAGTCCTTAGACAGACTGAAAATCTCTGTTTATGGTCCACTACGTTACCTACCTAGCCTTAGTCAAGTGCTTTCCATATCCATATCACCTGGCAACCATCTTAAGACTATATACCTCTCAATCATCTTTTATAAGCCTAATAAAAACAGCTGAAGAACCTGTGCTCTGGAGAACCATAGCTGAAGAGGAAAGATACTGCCTGCAGTGGTATTCACACAGTGTAGTCACACTCCTTTGCACTGATGCAGTGATTTTTGTCTTGACGAAGGTCTACAGAGTGCCTCAGGACAGGATGACCACAGTGATGAAGCTGAACGAAGGCTGAGACAGTCTCAGGACCTGTGGCAACCCTGTTCTCTAACTCTACCAGCTTCCACAGCACTCAGGCCAGTTCTTGCTGGGCACAGCACTTGATCCTGCTGGGCTCACACTCACAGGCCCCAAACAAGTCAGAAACAGATGATGACAGTGGTAGTATCACCACAGGTCTTCATAAATCAAGCAATCAGCTGCATCTTTAATTATGTTCAGACCTACATCCCCCACAAAATAGTTTTTATTTATTGGTAAGTATGTGAGTACAATCAAATTGCACAAATCTTTCCAAAAACAATAAAAACAGTTTTTAGTCATCAACATCTGCTAGAACATGAATATAATTAAAATAAAATCAATCTTACTTTACAGTTCATTAACAGTATCATCTGCAACACTTCAAAGAACTAACAAGTCATTATTTCCTGAATGGTTTGCACAATTAGTAAGCCAAAACAACTGTTCTGCTTTTGAGAGTGTTTTTAAAAGCATACGCCGGTCTTGGAAAGCTTCAGCTTTTCGTCAATTTGGTCTGCTGAAATAAACAGATATATAGGTAAATAAGAGAGCATAGGTTTGTATGAAGTTAAAAAAGAAACAAACACTTCAGAATCTCTAAAAGAAAGTCCTGCTAAAATCTAATGCCCAATATTAACTGCTATTAATACAATACTAATAATGCTTTAAAAGACTATTCAAACTGAAATGCAGTTTCTTATGGTCCTGCCAAGCCCCCCCCACAACCAGAATTTCTTGGAATAGAAATATCTGTAACTTAATATTTTCCTTTGAACACAGTAAAGCCACCACCTGAAACTCTGTGGGAGTTCAATGACTGACTTTTTCTGCAAGACCACTGGACAAAACCTTCTGAGGATGCTAATGTTCAGCTGGTTGTGAAGGGCTGTTACAAGCTAAGCTTGATCTTTCTTTGTGCCAAGTGCACCGACTTCACCTGCTGGGGTTCAGTTCACCACTGGCAGAGCTTCCTGTCAAAGTCAAACCACTGGAAGTCATGTGAAACATCACAGTAGTGGAAATGGTAAAAATAGTAGGTAAAACGTCCATATAGCCAACAACTACCCGTAGCTCACCACACTACCCTTTCCTCTCCGATAAAGTACTTTTCCTCAAATAATCTCCAAGGGTTTTGCAAAGAAAGTCAATACTTAACTCTTATCTCTGAATCAACTAAGGGAAGGTATTTACCCAAGGTCAATAAGCAAACCAAGGGAATCAGGAATTCAGAGTAGGTCACTTGAGTGCCATTGCAGTGCTTTGCCCCTCAATGACCCTTCAGCTGAAATTTTATTTAAGTACAAGTAGCTAGGAGTACCAGCACATTACTTACACCTCTTCACTTCATAGTTCTGATCCATGTCTGGTACTTCTCTGGAAATGCAGCGCTCATTACTGTGGTATACACTGTGTTACTGGTAGGGAAAGAAGAAAACAGTGAGTAAAAAATCATTCCAAAGATGAGAAGATTAATTTAGAAAACTAGCAAAGCAGCAGGACAAATTTTAGTGGAAACAAACATTCTGCTTAGGTACAGAAGTGTTAGGATGAGTGGGAAAGAGACTGATAAAAATGATGGCTGCTGGCACAAGTTTTCACGTTTTTCCTTCCATTTAGTACAGCAAAGAAACAGTATTTCTACATCTGTTTGGATCACTGTATTAAAAAAAACTATTGCTAATCTTAACAGTCACAAAGATATAATCTCCTTTTCAAATTTCCTCACATTTATAAGAAAGAGGAGAGGAAGTCCTCATACTGACTTTGAAGAAGCCATTGCCAAGCTCTAATGTGAGTGACTGATCTAGAGAAGGTACTGAGCTCCATGTAAAAGTAAAGCAAAACTGGATAACCTGCAATGTGCAACCTGTGGAACAATGCAGAAATTTGAAATCAGTCTGTATTAAAAAGCCAGTAAATGATACCTAAAAGCTATGTCCCCATTTACCACTTTTTTTTTTTTTTTTTCATACATCAAGCAGAGCGAAATCGGAAGCACCAGAGAAAGCCATTTCTAGCGTTAACACAAATCCAACCTTTCCAAAAGTCAAAGGCACAATGGAGTTGGTAAAAAGAACCGTTAAGAAATGACTGCTGTTTATATAAGCAGTTACTTGTTTCACTACTACAAAGGAACTTCCCATTATCAGACTAAGCCTAACAAAGCACAGTTTCATAGCCAGAGAGACAGATGGAGGAGGAAGAGTTCTGTGAAAGTCTTCAGCACCATGTGCACAAGCAGTAATCTATGCTGGGAAATGACAAGATACTCAAACAGATGTATAGGAAAATCCTGAGGAAGTTTGTGATGGCCTTTTAAGTGGCCCAAGGCATGGTAAGAGGCACTGATTGACATCTCTGAATCTAATACTTACTCATTTAAGACTGGCTTCACTGACAACACCTGTACAGAAAGTTTGAAAAGGTGTCATTTTGGTGAAAAGGGAATTAAAATGCTATTTAGGAACAACAGTAGGATGACCTTACAAACACAAATAATATAGAATCAAGAATTACTCTTGCTGTGTTTTATTTTTAAGTATTGGACCATTTCACAAAAAAAAAAAAAATCTGAAATACACAAAATTGAAGTTCTCAAAAATAAGTGGTAAATATTACTCTCATCTAACACTTTAGCTGCCTGCTTTAATATTTATGACTGCGTTTGAATGACGGAACTGCATGGAGATGACAGCGATGGGATTCATCGCTTACCCTTTCAACTTGGATTGGCAGACTATTATGAAATGACTACACAGGGAGTTCAGAACCATTTTAATGCACAAATTTGTCAGCTTTAAACTCTCCAGAGGTGCCTGCATGGCACATCCTTTTCACCATGCCTTCCTTGCATACTTTTAAAATCACTGACAACCACATAACCACTTCTGTTTTGAAAGAGTTTCAAGTGAAAGTCTGTGTGCCACAATACAGAATTTAAAAGAAATACCTGAAAGAGCGTATCAAAATTGATATTCTGCTGTCCAGTAGCATTGAGAGCTTTCACGGCTGGAGTTCTGCAGGAGAACAATGCAATATCATTAAACACAGTTTATTGTTCCAAAGGCTACAAACCACCACTGTGAAGAATTTCCTCAGTGACTGCCTTTAATTTTAAAATGCCCGTTTTGGTCTAAAATTATCCACAATTCTGTGTGACTTAATCTGGACTCACACTGCTGAAGTTACTGTGTTACTACACTGTGAATTCAGAACAACAGGGAATATGCCAGCAGCTTTTTGCAGACCACACATCCTAAAGATTGTGTGACGTCTGCAAGTCTCGCAATAGTGCCATCAAATACAGGATTTAGATTCATAGTGAAAATGTAATTTTTACTAAACTTTATATGAAAATTTTTGATACACAATATATCCTTGCTACTTCTCACCCTGCATGCCATTCAATGCCACACAGACTTTCCTCTGGCACATGTCATTGTCACTCCTTAGCTTATCTGTTCCCATTTGAGTGGCATTCCAGAAACTGAACAAACTGCCTGCTCAGCAAGCTAACACCTGCTCAGAGAAGAAAACACCCAAGTCTCTAAGCTTTTTAAAAATGGAAGTGATATCTCACTGCACAGGTCTAAACTAAATTTACCTTCGGTCGTCAAAAGGAGGAGGGGTAGTCCAGTGGTCATAATTTGTCTCCACACGAAACCACCTGTCATGTAACACACAAGAAAGCAAACAAAAGATGCATTAGCAGGTAATTAACAAAAGCCAAGAATTAGTATTTCTAGACTGCCCACAGGAAAAAAAGTTACCTCAAAAAACTCTTCCCTGTGTCTCTTGCATATCCAAGGGATCCTATACATATAGCAGCCTTTACCATAAGCTACTGAACACAAATGAAAAAGGAGTGACCTCTTGAACTGCTAAGGGCAAAACTACTACTGACTAGGAAAAAAGAAAGATTAGACCTTTAAAGAGATAATTAGAGAAAGGATTATGGGTACATGCTGCAGTCTGCAGCATTCCACTTGGAGTACACAGAGCCAACAGGCCATCTGCCTGTTGCCAAGCCAGCACTTACTGACTGACAGCAATCATTAAGTTCCATTTTGTCACTGCAGGGCAACTATTAAGGATCTCCTTCATTTATCAAGCAGCTGATTTCACAAAAAATCATAGAAACAATTATTTTGAGCCTTCAACCCTTCTACCATACTGTGTGAAAACTAACTTGGGAGCACTGAATTTAATCATGCAATACTTGACAGACAACTGGGATGTGTCCTCAAATCTTGTCTCCTTTCAAATCTATCTAAAAAATAAATACATACAGATGTTTTTTTGATGCTCTGGACTGCCCCAATCTGACAAGGTGGTGTGATGCCTTCCCAGGAAGGGACCGGGGTTCCTTTCTGAGGTTCCCAAGCTTTCACTTCTCAGCATTGGTAAGAGATGGGCCTGGATCTCTAAAGAAAGCTGTCCCACTATCCTTGCCTATCACTTAAGAGGGAACATGAAAAAACAAAACATTTTGTGTACTTACGCTCCACTTAAAGGATCAAGAGGCCAGAGGTCAGCTGGCCCTCTTCTATTCCTCGTTATGACCATGCCTTCTTTGGGTGATACACCTCCTACAATATAGTAAACTTCAGCAATGATGGGAATGTCAGCTAGTCTGAGAACAGCTGACTGAAAGTCCTCTGCTCTGCTCAGGGTCTAAGTGCAAAAAGGAGAGTACAATGAAACAAAATTCGCAAAGTACAGTCAAGAACAAAGTAAGCACTGGGACACCTGAAAAAGCACAACAGTCGCAGCTTTGTTGCAAACTGCAATCAACTATAAGGTGCTATTTGAAAATACTTCTTTGAAAGCACTTCTGTGATTTTAGCTTGTGATTTTAGCACAAGAACATGAAATGACTGACTAGCAACAGACCTCATTAATCCCAGCTTTGCAAATACACCAAGTAAATAGACATACATGTGTATACACGTGTACACATATGTACACACAAACATGTATATGGTGAAAAAAGATGAAAAATCTGCCATTAAAGAGATAAAGGCATGCCCAAACTCTGCCAGTTCAATCCTCAAAGTCTTTCAACTTGCAAAATGGGACAGAAATGGGATGAGAAGGAGAAAAAAAACACCAGTCTGCATCCTTGTCTTGCCTTTAGTTTAACAGGATTTTGGTAAAAACGGAGAAGCACTGGCATTGCTCACAGCAAGCCTTCCTTTTCTTGCCATAACCACACGACTAACTTAGTAGGAACTGGTAACTCCACCACAGCCAGTGAAGCTACTGTTTACAGGCATAGAGCCAGTCTACAGAAGTACTTCTTTAAAAATAAGTCCTTTTATGCAGAAACTAAAGCCAAATATGGAGAACAAACAAAATTGCTCTCAACTGTTTTAAACAATTATTTCTGACAGCAACACTGCAGCTAGTAGTAGGCAAGTCACAGCCTCAGCTCACATCTCAAACTCAAAAAATGTCAACAATGAGGTCTCCAGTAAACATTCCAATTCTTCAGGTAGGTTTTTAATTACAAAAGATATAATTCATGTTTGCTGTAATTCATTAATTGGAGAAGCAGCAAACCTGTTTTATCTTAGCAGTTATACTAAGAAAACACTCATAAAAAGTGCTACACAAAAGACCAATCTAACTCCTGCCACTCACCAGTAAGCTCTCTGTCTTTAATACCGGAACATATCAAATATAATAAAACAACTACAGGTTCACATGTTTACTATCTTAGAGTACAGCTGCTCAATTTGCTAAATTACTATATCCCTCACAGCTAGCTGAGATCCTCCCCTGGAAGGAAGTCTTTGCACAGATACTCATAGATTTTTTGCAGTGATCAGAGATCGTCCCCCTGAAGGGCTGGAATTGCCTTTATCAAACATGATTTGGGGATAATACCTATCTGCCCTTATAAAATATAATCTTACCCATTTCTTGAATTTTCTGTGAAAAAAGTCAAATTTACTAAGAGTCTGTAAGTTGAAATGACATCACTGAAATCTGAGAATATATAACGTAGTGCACTTACATCTCGGACAAGCCAGCTGACAGGGTAATTTCGATTCAGAAAAGCAGCTATTGCATTTTCCCACCAGCTACCACCCGCTGGAAAAAAAGAAAATAAAAACACTATTGCACATACATGTTACTTACACTCTGTAAAATCTATCCTCCTTGTCTTTCTTTCTTCTCCAGGTCCCATCTCTAGTTCTGCAATCTTACCCTCTACTAGATTAAAAAGACTTTTATTTTAATCTGTAGATTAAAAGATTTACAGCAACAGAACTCTCAACCAGTCTGAAAGGTTTCAGACAGAAAACACGCTCAGAAGTTAAAGATCTCTGTTTCAGTGCCACTGTCAGTACTTTAGGACAGAACATCTGTTTATTGTGCTCTTTGCTTAACTTAGAACAGAAGTTCTCAAGCAAATCACTGTAGGACCTACAATGTGAACGAGAAGCAGAGGATCCAATACCAGCATTAACAAAAGTGAAAAAGGTATTTAGCTCTTTAGAGAAAATATGCAGTACCCCTCAGAACTTGCAAGTGCTAGCACTTTAAATCAAAAACCACCGCCTTCTTTCAGTATTGATAATTTACTAGCTTCTCAATTTTTCATCATTTTTTATTCATAGCTGAATGCTGAGCACTGAAGTGTCAAAGCTTACCCTAACAGGAAGTAGCACTTTGCAACACACATTGCCAAAAAGACTGCAGGTCTATTGATACGATTTGTTAGTCTACATCTGTCAGCTCAAATATTAGCATAAATCATCTCATTGTTCATCTTACTGAACTCTTACAACAAGAAGAATTACACAGAAATCTTAAAGTAGCTAAAAAGGGAAAAAAAAAGAGGTAGTAATAGTGATTGCGTGTTTCTGGGGAAAATTAGGAGAACCATGAAAAACAGAAGGACAACTTTATACTTATTTTTATGCCCAAACAAGAAAAAGGCAACAGAAATAATGTCTGTTATTTGAGAGACCTTCACCCTAATTTAAAGTCATCTCCCTTTCCAGCCGGAGTGCACAAGTTTATCTCCCAGATTTTATTTCAGTCATACGGTGACAGACAGACAAGCAAGCAGTCAGTAACAACTGATTTACACGAGTGCAGCATGTGTTGAGTGAATTACTATTTTCTATAGTTAAAAAGCAACTGAAACAAAGGCATGCAGGTGGATGACAGCACATCAGCTCCTGATGGACAAGAGGGGCCCATCTCACACAAACATCTGCAGCACTTGATTCCAGTAACATAATCAGGAAAAAATAACGGGCTTGTGCATGGACTAACCCATCTCACCATGGTCTCAGATGATCTTTGCATGCTGCTGAGATACATTAGAGAGAACAGAACAGCACTGGTTTTGTCCCCAGGTTATGCCCATTCAGACTTTGGTCTGCAGGACTTTCTAAATCAAGTGTTTTGCAAAGATTCAATATATTTAAGACTCTATGTCCAAGTTGATTTTAGTACAAATTAAGAGCAGTTAGCATCTCTCAGTATTGGCCCAAGATGATCCAGGTTTGAAAGGATTAAATAATTACACTAGCATCAGAAGCAGGCTTTTAAAAAATATGAATATCAACTACGGAAAAAATCTAGAGAATCTTAATATTGCAAGAAAGCAATATTAACAAAGGAAGCAGGAATCAAAAGGCACATGTGCTCCACACCAGAGTCCCTAATTACAGATATAATGAATATGTATATAATTCTCTCAGTCTTATTCTTCTCTTCTGATCTTTTAATTCAAGCTGTCTTATGGGGACAAAGAAAAATGGGATATAGGGAAAGGAAGAGAGAACTAGGAAAGTGACAGTTTATTCGCTATACAAGGCTCCCTTTTTGTCTCAGCACCTACTCTGTCATCTCTCATTGTGTCTCTTGGACAGATCACAATATTTTTCTCTTACTGTCTCCTCCTCCTCTGTCTCCTCTGACACTTTTCAAGCTCAGATGACAAACAAATGCCTCTCTCCTCTGTAGCAGCCAAAAACTGGCAGCATGTGTGCTTTTATCTCCTGAGGGCCAGAGAAGTCAGTCAGTCTCATCTCCTTTCTGGCAGACCTAACAGTATTTTTCCCTCTTAGAGAATGTGACAGAAGAGCTGGAAGAGGCAATAATCAACTGAAATAGTATACATGCTGTCAAGTGTGGAAGACTGATTTTTTTTTTTACCTCGTTCATCACCAGAGACTGTGAACTTGCGTGGACTTTGTCCAGTCCATAAGCCTACGTAACCAAGAAATGTGGTTCCTTGATATGCTATCTGAAACCAAGAAACATACAGTATTTTAGCATTCTGGAACTAAGCACTTTTTGGAATATAAGCAACATTCCAAAACAGCATCCTGTACTTTTTCCTGTGACTTTCATATATTGTTTTGGAAATCCCTTTAAAACCCTTTGCCTTAAATTATAGTAAACCTTGCAAAGTAAATGATAAAAAGACTCTGGGGACCACAATACGCTGCATTTCATTTGTTAATGATCACCAACTGCTACAAAAATTTTGCTCAAGTTAGCAAGGGACCACGTAAGAAACAAAGAATTCTGTATTTGAAAAAAGGACAAATGAATATTAAGAAAACGAAACTAACCAGGACTGCACTACCAACTAGTTCATTTTAGACAATATTCATGTAAAACATACACATTGGTCAATAAAATTAACAAGGCCTTAGAAAAGGGCCAAAAAATTGGTCCCTACCAAAACTGATCTCTTTTCTACACTCTGTAGTATTTATTTTTTTTTTAATGCTTTGGCATTTTCTTCTTTTACCATCTCCTTCCAAATAATGATCTTGACACACTAGATTACACTGTTTTATTTGTTCCAGTTTTTCACTGCTAACTGGATGTCCAGAAATCAAAAACAAACAGCACTCATCCCACATTCCTATCAAGAAGGACTGTGTGCTCTGTTAATTCAGTAAACTTGGGTTGGGAACCATATTCCCAGATTAAATGCCTGTACAGCTGTACAACCACACACCATTGCTTCACAGAATACCACCCAGCCACACCAACCACAATTCATACCTGTCCGCTTTTTATAAACTGCACATCAATTGTAATTTTACTTAATATATCTACAAAGTCATAATCTAGGTTCCGACCATGGTAAATGTTTCCTTTTTCATCCTGAGCGACAATACTAGTACAGAACCTTAAAAAAAAAAAGGAGAAAATTATTTTTTAAAAAGCTATGACAACACTTTCAACATTACAGTCTAGTTGAACTAGCACAGCATTTCAGGAGTAACTGAATTCATTTTCTTCTAAGTACTTTACATATGGAAGCATACAAATAAGAGCTCACATTACATCATTAACACTTGCAATACACAACCTGAAAGAACAGTCTCACCTTATACTTTTTCATATAATTTCACACAGCCTTTATTTTCAATTTAAAGGAAAAAGAAAAGTACAAGAAAGTTTGACAGTGTCCTGTACAAATCATGCACAATATCCACAAGGTAAAGACTTTCCAGAGAGCCTGGCATACAAAACCATACAATACTTAACTTACGACATCCCACCTGACTTAGAAAATCAAAAACCCTACTACTGCCTATATCAGGTCAGATATAACAGACCAAGCAGGAATCATGATTTCCACTTAGGAAAAATGTCATTATTTCAACAAAAAATGTCCACAAAGTATCAGTTTGAAACTTTTTTGATTCCCTTTCCTTTCCTTTTCTTTCCTTTCCTTTTCTTTTTTTTTACTAATTATAGATTGTTTCATTTCTATCTGGACCCCGATTATATTTAAAATAGATTAAATGTTCAAACAAAATCTTTTTGGTTTGGAAACTGATTACTTTTAAAGCGTTGACCATTTCAACAGCAGTCTACCTTCTCTGGGACAGGAAGTGTGCTGAAACTCATTTTTAGTAATAGTTTCACTTTCATGGAAACAATTTTTAATAAGTACGTTATTCAAGAAGTATGCTGTTGCACAATGATCTTAGATATATGTTTTATCACTTAGGTTGCCCGATGTGGAATCAAGAGTCGGATTCAATGACCCACATGGATCCCTTCCAACTCAGGATACTCCATAATTCTGTAATTGAATTAGCAGGTAATTCACAACTTATTTTCTCTGGAGTTGTACGTTTGTCATCCCAGTGATGCACAGCACTGTCTGTTAAAATTGTAAAGGTAAAGACAAGTTGCAGACTGGTAGTTTGCTCCTGGTTGCTGTTCATTCTTGACCACTGTTCGAGCTGAGAAACTTAAAATTTCATAGGTCTTATGGGGGCTCAGGATGATGCGCATGCTCTGTGAAATATGAAGAACTAGCATTTAAAAGACTATCTTACTGGGTATGCTGCTCTGTACCTCATTCAAATCAGCATGCAAACTGCCTCCCAGCTGAACATCAGAAATGGTATCAAGATCGAACAGCATGATTTATCTGCCACGTCTTTATCTGCCTTGTCAGATAATAAGCTAAAATGAATCTGTGTCCACGTCCGTCCGATTCTATTACTCTCAGTCACTTACGCAGTGGATTCATAGGCGAAGTTAAGCAGAACTCCGTCGCCCAAACTGATTCCCAGGGCTTTGCACAGCCCCAGGATTTCCCCTGCGAAGGGCTGTGGCAAGAAGGTCTCCAGCTCTGCTGCAATGGGCTGAATAACTTCGTGGACCCATTTTGGCACAGTTTCACTGTAAAACACGCTCAAGACATTAGCTGCCTATTAGCTGAGAAAGAGACAAAAAGGTTTACAACTTATTCTCCACTGCATGCTTGTCCCCAGCTGGGACCAGCCGTGCCGGTTGACACCGACCACTCAGCACCCTCGCTGCACCTCACCACCTTCCTATGCATCCCTCGAGCACCCTGCACAACCCAGCTACGAGCCACAGCCCAGGCAACTGGGGGGGCAATTCAGAGCCCTTCAGCCCCTGCAGAGCTGTCCCCGCCACCCCACGCCGTCCCGAGGAGGGTCCCCCCGCCGCCCCACACTCACTCGATGACCCGGGCGACGGCGGCGCGCAGGAAGGCGGGCTCGAAGTGCCGCAGCACCGGCAGCCACCGCTCCTCGGCGGGGCTGTCCAGGCTCACATTGCACAGCAGCGGGGCCGCCCCGGGGCCGGCTGCCGCCGCTGTCCCCCACAGCACCACCACCAGCAGCCCCCACAGCCGGGAGCCCCACGCCGCTGCCCGCCCCATGCTGCTGGAAGCGGCCGCAGCGGCCCCAGCCGTGCCCGCAGCCTCACGCCCCCGAGGGCGGCTCAGGGGGAAGGGCCACGACATGGCGGCGGTGCCGCGGGCCCCAGCGGCCGCCTCGCCTCAGGGAGAAGGCGCCCGGCTGCGGCCTCGCTTCTCCCTCCCCGGGCTTCCCCACAGCCAGCTAACGGGTAAAGGAGAGGTTAGTGTCTGTGTTTCGTTTCCCCTAGCGTTGGTTGATAAATACCTGAGAGAAAGAGGGTCTACACCCTCGGTTTTAAAAAGAGGGTAGAGGGGAAACCTCGAAAAAGGGAGCATAGCTTGTGAAACTGGCTCTTGGGCACATTGTGAAACTGGGCACAGCTCCTCCTGGCACACATACACCCGGGAAACTAGGCACAGCTGTTTAATGAAGAGAGAATAGCACAAGGGGGTTGCAAAATTCATATGGCATTCCTACTGTTCTTCTCCACAGCATGACAAATCCTCTGACAGGTCCCAGTTACATTCCCCATGCCCTCGAGGAGTTGTCCCCATCTTTCCCTCGGGAGAAGCCTTAATTTTCATTTACAGCCTCCAATAGAAAGTTGACTTTCATTCTGTACAAGCTCCCTCAAGCTCCTGTTTTTTTTTTTTTTTTTTTCTTCAGGATGTGACCAAGAAAACCCAGCCACAAGTAAGACAAACTGTAATAATTAAAAGTGATACAATTGTGTACTCAACATAAATATTCCTATGTTGAGTGAATTCTGGTACAGGATATAAACATTAACTTGCTTTATTGAAAATTGAAAACAAGAAAAAACATGCCACCACGTTTTCCATTACATTGTACATATGTCACCTGTTTTTCCTCCCCAAGGAAATGAAACAGAACTTGACAAAAGGTAGTATAAGTAAGTTATCAGGGAAACAGGTGACTGGGTAAGGGGGAGAAAGGCCATTAGCAGTCCCATGTGAGATGAAGGCTGAAACACGAGTCCAACCTTTAAGGTCAAGAATGCATAGACCAATGTTTTTCTCACACATTCTCACAAAAAATCAAACACAAGCAAGTACTACCAAACAACGCAAGAATATGGGAGAACAAGACTGCATATTTCTCCTGCATGTGACGTTACCCTTCTATTTAAATGGGAATATGCAGGCCCCCTCCCCTGTATTTTTATTTTATTTTTGTTACCTTTATAGACTAAGCTGTTCTTTCCCTCCATTTGGTTTTATTAGTAGTAAACATCTTAAAAACAACCACTTACCGAGTCTGTGAAATCACAGCAGTAAGACAGGTATAAAGTGTGTATGTAATGCTTAAGGGTTGAGCTGGAATATTCATTTTCCTTCCAGTTATCTATTCATTAATTGAATCAAGTCAAGTAGTTTTTACAGTGACGTTGTATGTTTTAATTAATACTTACGCATACAAAAACAGCTGTAAATAAGTTATATTCAATAAAAGACAAACTGCCTTATTTCCTAGAATGCTTTAAAAACCAAAAGCCTGCAAGGATTAAGGCCTCATTGGTCTGTCCTAGAGATGCAATATCCAACTTTGCAGCGGCCTTCAATTTATAATTCTGACCAGAGCAGAGATGAATCTATAAGGCAATTCAGTACTTTTTTCTTCCCTTCTTTAAGAGAAAGGAAAATAAGCATTTCTAGGTTTCTTGTTTCTTCAAGGATGATTATTCTTCTCCTTTAACCATTTTATTTCAGCAGCCGTCTTCTCTTTTTCAGAAGCGCATCTCTAAGAGCCAGCTGGAATATGAAAAGAGGGATATTCAGGTATTTCAAACTCTCAGCTTTAACTATTAAGGAAACAGTATCACACTGACAATCCTCTTCCATATGCCCATCATACACATCCCATTGGTATTGCAGGAACCAGACATTTGCAGATAAGATCAAACTTTTTAAGAGAATGCTACAGCTAACAGCTTCCATCATCTATGCTGAGATAGACATTTATAGAGGCTTTTATGTATTACAGATAAGTACGACTGCAACATGAAAAATTAACCTGAATCATCTTTAAACCAGTTGACTCGGTCCTAGTAACACTGTAACTAAAACAGCATTGCGTAGGCAGATCACAGACAAAGGAGCTAGCCACACAACTCATTCCTACTGTCGTTTTATGACTACCTATACTCAAGTTCAAAAGCCACTCAGACATGGCTGTGACAACCTGAATCTGATGCACAAAGCCGCAAGGTAGTAAAATATCAGAATGTAATTAAGAAATTGTTTGTAGATTTCTACAGAAAACAGGAGTATAGCATTATTGTCAGCTGTAAAATTAAGAACTTTTGGTAGCACATATGCAGACAGATCTAATTGATGGTAAGTCTCATTAAGCTATTTTCATTAAGTACGCATAATACTATGGAAGACTCCTAAAATTTATTTAGTCTCAGAGAAATATTAATAATTGATCAGCTAAAACTGGGAGCAGTAACTGGCAAGTGCTAACACATATATTGGCAGAAATGCTGTGGTTGCTTCATTAAACAGTATAGTTAAGGAAAGAGTAGGGCTTCCAAAAAATGAAACATTCATCAGTGTATCAGATCATTTAAGATCCTACATAGTTACGAAAAAGACAGTAACAAGTTGTTCTTCTACAGACTTGTTTGGCAAGAAGAGATGAGAAAAAACTTCAGTCCAGCTGAGAGCTAAGTAGGATTAACAGGATTTTTTTGAGATTATTACAAAGCTGCTTTTCAAGGGTGGGAAGGAGGAGATGCTGCAATTTTTAATGAGTGCCATACGCAGTCTCTTTAAAGTGATATACACATTTTTGTTGGTAAAGGGATTTAGATCTTGACTACAGACAACATTCAATTTTATTCTACCACTGAGGAGGGCAGCAGAAGGAATTATCTTAAAACCTACAGTACTTCAACCCACTTTTACAGTACTTCCCAATCACTGTCAACAGGACTGATGCTGTGGTCTAACTTAAATTAGAAGGAAGTAGAAAGGTACTTTCATTTTCACTTTTTAGCTGTTACACTGGAACTCAAAACATTAAATCAGGAGTAAGGACTGAAAACATTCAAGATGACTTTCTAAAAACAGGGAGCCAAGTTATAATCTCAGGGAAAAAAAAAGATTAAAGGCACTACACTACAATGGAGATGTTTTTGAGCACATGGACACGTGCTTTTTACATATATTTTTTAAAAGAAGAAACTGCTAAGAATCCTATCTCAGCAGCTAATCCAGAACTCTTAGGCTAAAATTACACCCAATTTCTCAATAGAAGGACAGAGAATTAACAGTAGTTTCCGAAAAGCATGTGGACTGTTGATTTGCTACATTTTCTCTGTTTTAAGTACTGGGCTAAGGTATCAGCCTTATATGAGGCAAAGCAGAATGATAAAAAACAAAAGACTACACAGGATATTAGTTCAAGTCTTCATCTTCAACAAAAATACTCAAGAAATACTTCCTGTTGAGTCCATAAACTTTTTCAGTATTGTTGCTGTTAAGACAACAAGTGGCCAACAAATATACATCAACTTAATATGATCCTGGAAACAATTCACAAGGACAGAAGAGGATTTGTAAAAGCAGCACCTGAAGATGTCCTACAACAGGACAGCTCTCAAGTAAACACAAATCAGTAACACAGAAAAAAAGAAGTCTACACACTTGGATTATTCTAGAAGTTTTTCCTCAGAACACCTTCCAAGTAGTTCAGTTTTATAACACCTTGTAACACCCCTGACTGGCCACCTGCCAGGTTAGATAAAGGGATTTTAAGGCCAATTGTTGTTAACACAGATCTAACCCTGCCAAGGTGAAACATAGTAGGGCAAAACAATATGCCTAGATCAACACCAGCAACAGCTGCCACAGTTTAAGCATTAACCCCAGCTGTGATGTTAGCCCTTCAGCTACCCTGGCACAGCTGCCTGTGGGAACACACAGTGACTGGACTACCAAATAGATGCATATTTAACTTGCATGTGCTCTTGGGAAGGCTGTTTTGAATCCTGCATCAGCCCCATAGCTAAGCTCGTAACTGAGGAAGCAGTAGAAGGCAAGGGCATTGCCACTGAGAGCAGAGTATTGCCAAACAATGGCAGCAGGCTAAACCAAGGAAGTGACTTATTTTTCTGATTAACTTTAAAAAGTTCTGAAGAGCAATTGCATCTGAGCCTTAAGTACATTTGTATCAAGCTATCAGATGACCTCAAGCCAGGACAGCTGAGACCATAATATGACAGTAATAGGAGAAAGGTCAAAGACAGACTATGGGGGAGTAAAGAAACACACTAGAAGCTTGTCCTAAAGACAAACTCCATTGTATCAAGGGAACGATTTCTTCTATCCCAATATTACAGTTTGAACATGATCTGTTATTGCTTAAAGGGAAAAAGAAATCAAACCACATTTTAAACATCTTGCTAACCTACCCATGATTTTGCAACAATGCATGGTTCTTTCTGCATAGTCATGAGCAGATTCTGACAAAGCATTCTCCTCCACCCCACAGTCTCTGATATACTTCCTCTGGGTAGGTTTCATGGGAAGCAACCTAGCTCACGATCTTTTCCAGTGATTAATCCATCAAATTAAACACCAAAATCTTAGGGTATAGGATAGACAGCACTTCACCAGCGTTACAAGTTTATTGCTCAGACTGCCCCATCTAATTTCAACATTAAATGTTACCTGTTTTTCCCTGAAAGAACGCTTATTTTTGGTCCGGACATTATGGCTGTATCTCATCATCATAAAGTTCTTCTGCTTTTTCTTCTCTTTATTGGTAGAGCTGGCAAATGGGTTCATTCTTGTTTTCTTTTTCACAAATTCTTTTCTATCTGTTTTTCCAGCCTAGAATAGACAACACACCATAATAAGAGATGGCCATTTGTCCTTCCCTATAGTAATCGTCAGCTGCTAGGGTGACAGGTTCTAGAGCAGCAAGTATACATCCAGATTCAGTATGACTCCCTGTGTGTATTAACTGCATTCCTCCATGCTGGCTTTATTAAGTATCAGTGAAAATTGGCGGTGTCTGTATTTTCATCTTCACCTGTGACCAGCAAGAGGTTGTTTATCAGTTACAGCCATGATACAACAGTAAAAAATAATTTAATCAAAACCCAGATGGCAGCTGGGCATCTGTCTCACTGATTCAACACCACCTCCTTATTCCACAGGAGAGAAGAACACAAACCCCACAAATGTCTAAAAAGAGGATATGAAACAGCCCAGTTCCTCACCATTGCAGTTGCCAATCTTGTCTCCTTGTCTGACTTCGGCTTCTTATGTAGATGTTCGATATCTCTGAGTGAAAGCAACTCGCCCCTACGCACACAGAAATCCAACAGCAAGCTGTCACACACAAAACATCATCTGGCCAGAAAAGCAAAATGTCCTCCTGACCTTTTGTCTCTCACCCATCTCTTAGGCCATTGTTCCCCTATGCACATTCACACAGGCACTTCTTGTTCTTCCTCTCAGGCTAATCCTCATGCTTGTGACAACCCTTACAAAATTCTCCCATGACTGTTTTGAGTCCAGCTTGAACCACAACATTTAAGAAACTCTGGAGATACAGACTTGCAACTACTGCTAAGAAAATAACACTCCTATTCCTCTGAACAAACTAGTCCCACAGTTTCCATTGGCCCCTCTTGCTTTTTCTCCCAGGTATAAATAAATCCCCCCAGGCCAGGATCCATTCTAGGCCATGTGGTCGTTTGCCACCTGCCACCATGGGATAACAGCCAAGAGCAGAGCTCTGTACACTACAGCAATTAGAAGTTTTATCACCAAACTGTGGGGAAAAAATGCACTTGACAATATTTCACATCCTACCTGCTCTCCTCTTCATCATTTATTTCAATATTTTTCCTCTTTGCAGCTTTGCCTGGTGCAGAATTGAGCTCTTTGGAGATCTGAGCAAGACGTATTTTGTGGAAGTCTTCCTGAGTTAGCAGCCTGCTTGTACTGACTGCTGCAGCTTTAGCTTTCCGTTCCTCTATAGGCATGCTTTTCATCTTCTCTGCCTTCAAAACAAGTACAAAAGAACAATCATCCAGAGCTCTGCAAACCATTTGTTCTACAGTACATGACCCTCTTGCCTCCCAAGTATCCACACATGGGGAACAACGTTGGGAAATGCTCCAAACAGTTATTAGGATTCTTAAAAGTCATATCTAACATGTAGTATTAAAAAAAAAAAAAGAGTTCTTCATTTCCTCTGAAATATTAAGAAGTTGAAAGTTAACATAGCTTTGAAGGAGCTTAGCATTGGAAGAGAATTCCCCAACTTTCCCCCCTCACCTGAGAGAGAACATATTTCAGAACAGGTGCAAAAACATACTTCAACTCACTGATTTTGGTCAAGTTACTGTGTAGATAGTTATGAGCAGCCACAAAAAGGTAGAACAAGAGAACGTGGACTGCTATTAACAAGTCCCTTTTCTATTTGGAGCAGAACACACTTGGAACTCACCACTTCTTGCTGCTCCTCATCTGAAGAGTGGTGGACATCAATCCATTCTCCATCTTCATCATCTTCTCCCTCACTCATACTGGCACTTTCCCATCCATCTGCTCAAGCAAACAAACGCGCAGAGCTGCTAGTACGGAGCTGGTGGAACTCTTTGCATTTCAAATAATTTCAGAGCACATCCTAAGCTCTCACTGCCTTTTGCTACCTAACTACATTTATGCCCAGGGACACACTCAAAGGCTGCAGGATCTCAGCATCCCAGCCTCAGAACTACATAGACGTTTGTAAGACTTGAGGTTACTTCACACATTTGATCATTAGCTGGGAGTAATATTTTTAGACATCTGAGGTCGAACAGACCAGTAGCTCTCATGCTGTCCCACTGGTAAGTTCAGCTACCAAATTCCACCTGGCCTGCAATGTTAAAGCATCACACGGCGTAACTCTGACAGCTACTGATTCAGAGCTGTACAAAGACATCTCAGCCTTCATTTCTCAGCACACCTACATCGTGTGCACGTACAGCTATGGACACCGATTTAGAGTGATAACCACATATGGCAGCGTTAAGATATTTGAACACACAACAGACTTATTAAAACCTGATCAATCTTGTCATTACTGTGAGCTGCAGTCTCTTTAAAAACATTTTTGTTATGAACTTAAATAAACCTGCAACAATGGTGAACAAAGCCTTTACAGGAAAGGCATTCACATACGTTTCTTTCATTCTCAAGAATGCCAACCACAGAGGATAGCTAATCAGTTTGCAGCAAGTCACTGTTGCAGCAAATTGTACCAAAACCCTATGCTTTGTAAAGAGTAACTCAAGTTATGTTCAAGGCCCTCAAAGCAAGCAGCTGCATTTAGGAGAGTCTCTGAAGAAACACACTGGTTTACAAATGCTACTCCTTACCACACTGCGTTCAGCAACATTTCCGGTCCTCCACTTTAGCTAACCCAAGGAAGGAAGCAATGCAATTTAAAGCAAAGTTGCTCTCTATGACCTATTTTGCTTCTCTTTGCTGTTCAAAATCCCTCTTTCCTCTCTCTCCTCTCTTTCATCTATTATATGAAGTAATGTAGTGACTATCAGATCTCTCAGGGTAACTTGCACTTATCTCAAGGACAGTATCAGTGCCTCTTAATGGATAAATACAAACATGTACAAACCACACAGCATGTGACAACAGCAAATGAAATGCATGAACACCAAGTCCACATAAAATCTTAGCAGCAATGATGCACAACATGGAAGTTATAAAGAAAAAAGGCCAACCTTCCTCTTGTTTTTTTCCTTTTTCCTCTTCATTCACAACCTCCAGCACTTCTGCTCCTGGAATATAGTCTTTGGCATCCAGTTCTCCATATTCATGAATCCTGGCTTCCACCGAGGCTTCAGTAGGTTTACCCTGTAAGTAAATAAAACACGTATTAAGCAGGCTACTATCTTAACTCACACAAGCCTACAAAAATAGGGGGTGGAGTTGTAGGAAAGAAATTCTGCCTGATGAAACAAGAAAAGATCTTGAATTACTATAAAGAAGTTGAACAAACTGCAGGAAGACAGGCTTCTGCAGCATGAAGCTTCTGTCAGTAAGTTTGATGAGTCTGAACTAAAGAAGCCTTGAAACAAGAGAAAGCCATGTCAAAATGCAGCAAGGGAAAAGGCCTGGAGAGAAAAAAATGTGATTCCATCACATTCTCAAGAAGCTTTGAGAGCAGTTGTTTTTGAGCACATAAGCTTACATTTATAGTGAACGTAATGCAGAGAAAACACTTACTCTGTATTTCTTCTGTAGCATCTCTGGGTTCAGCGAACGGAAGAGGTGTATCAGAGTTCTTGCAGACATCATCACATCTAGCCAGAAAAATAGAGTCAGGACTAAGTATAGTAAAGCAGAATCCTGAGCAAACCAAAGTGCACTGAGGTAAACAGTATTACAGCCAATTCGTGTATTTTCTGAAATACTAGCTCCCACTGATTTCTCCAATGCAGGATCCAGCTCTCAGGGCCAAATCTTTGTTAACAAGCAGCCGCCTTTCTCCAGTTTTGTCAGCTGTTTCCCTTGCCGTAACTACCCATGTCTGTTTTAACTAAGTATATGCATAGAAATGCAGCAGACATTAAAAATGATACCTCTCAGCCCACCAAATAATACAGCACTATTATGAAGGCTATAACAGAGGACCATATGACAAGAAAAAAGGAAGAAAGATCTAAAAGTCATATCCATATAATATACTCACTTTTATTTTTATGAGTCTTGTAGTGAGCAAGGTCATGAAGCAGATCTTCAGTCATGGCTAATGGACATCTCGCTGTGATTTCTTTTATTGCATTGATTCTAAAAATTCAAAGTGAAACATTTTCCTGAATAACACGGCTGGGAGAGACACTCGCTGGCCCAGTAATAGACAGAATTACCTCAAACTTGATTAATCTTCTGAAGCATTACATGTAACAGAGGGGAACGTAACAGGATGCTCTCTGCCATAGTTCTCCAAAACTTCTTCAAAACCATCCATTTTTGGTCCATACTCTATACTCTCCACCTACTATTTTGTCTGACCTTGGACCTCAGGATTCTGCAACTAAAGGCTAGGTCCAACCAAGCACATTTGCAAAAAGCTGTCAAACGATCACCAGGCCTAGGCCAGGCCAAAATCAAGAAATAATTCTCCTGTCAAGCATAGGCAGACAAACAACAGTATAAAGGAAGCCTGTGTGCTTACACTAAGTTTAAAAAAAAAAAATTCATGCACATACCCAGTACACTAAATTTGTTGCTATAACCATGTTAAGAGGAAAAAAGTAGCTCATGAAAATATTCAAAACATAGCTGCCCACAGTAGCTTCCCCTGCCAACTACTTCATCTTCTTCAGACACAGCTCAGCTCTCTCCTACATTTACTGGTCGTATTCTACTCTGCCTGCACCAGACCTATTACAAAAGCAGACTTTCTTCAGCAGAGAAAGCAAGCACTTTATAGTTTCACTAACAGCAACGCTTGAATTTGTTGCCAGTAATAAAATTTCATCTACTAAACATTAAAAGTCCTGAATTACAATGCTGTCTGCTCACTGTGTGTATACAAATGGAAGTTATTTTGATTCACACACAAGAGGGTGTACCCTCAAACTAGAAATAACGTAGTATTTGGGAAGGAGGAAAAACACGAGACCAAACAAGAAATCAAAAAAAAGGCCATCATGAAATCCAAAAGAGTTAACTCACAGCACTGACTAAATACAGAAACCCATTGCTCTGAGGGATTTACAACACTGACAAGAAAATTCAGGGAAGTTTATGTTTACTGTCTTGTCTTTATTCAAGCAGATTCTTAAAAGCACAGATGAATGACAGGAATAGGCTGAAGGTCATTTAAAAAAAAAATGGAAAATACTTTTCTACATTCAGAGTTTTACAGTTGTAATAAAATTCTGTACTCACCCTACAGTCATGACTTCCCCAGAATTCTTGTCAGTGACAAAGTTGTTGGCAATGGTCATCAACACTGACTGGATAATCTGAAAATACAGAAGAAAGGGTAAATACACTTACTATTTATTTAATATAATTGTGAGGTGATTTCATCTTATTAACAGAGCTCTTTTCACAGAAAAGCAGAGCTCGTGACTTAACACTACAGCCTGCAAATAACTTCTAGACAAATTCTCCTGCAGAAACTGAAGACCTTGAGCATTGGAATTGTATCCCTTTACAAAAACAACAACCTGGAACTTGCAGAAATTATCAGTGAGAGCAAAAATTCCCACATGGTTTTCAAGAAAAAGGGACTGACCAGATTCCTTGTCCCCAGTGAATGCAATTAACAGTTCCATGCTTGCATACTGTCCCTTTTAACATCACCAAAAGTTTATGGAATACTGACCTCGGGTGGTACTAGCTGATGCGAAGCTTGCGCCGCAAACAGAAGAATCTTTGTCACGTCTGGAAGAAAAAATAAAAAGGAAGGGGGAGAAGATGTCCAAGTACATCAGCACAACTTATTCTGGCCATTAAACACATCCACCAATACGGCTAACTCAATGAGATACTGAGCTTCTAAGCCTCAAAGCCATTTCAGGCTGAAGTTATTTGAGACATCTTGTACTTCTCTCTCATAAAGCATTAGGAACACACTTGGATCTCTACCCCAGCAGCAGTGCAGACCCTTAATAGCCAGCTACACCAAAATACATATTTCCATTCTAGAGTGAAACAGAAGGAAAAAAGCAGCAAAAGGCAGTCACAGCTTGGCTCAGCAAGTCACGTTCTGCAAGGAACTAGGAACTCACTTGATCCTCTTGCTGAAGTTTCTCAAATGCTTAAGAGCATCAAGTGGACACCGCTTCCATGAAAGTCCACTGTTTTGGATAACTGGAGCCTTTGTGCCTCCTTCATCCACACTCCCTGGACTATTCTTGCTTCTGACTACACTACTGCTACCTACTCACAGTACCACTTAGGAAGTGACTATACATGTGAAATGACAGACCAATGCTTACCTCTCTGATGGGGTTGTAGAAATCTCTGAATGAAGGGGTAGAAATTAAAAAGAAAAAGCTGTAGGGAAGATAAAAGTTGTAACAAGTTAGTTGCTTCTCTTTTGAGATCACTTCTATAACCTGATATGCTGTAAACAATCAACAAACCTACATAGCCTGCTCTGCAAATGCCTCAGATTTTATCGTGTAACACATTCACCTGTCTTGAATTTGAAATACATGGAGGTGAGGAAGGGACTTTTTCAAAGGAAATGCCGAGACTCAATGCCAAGATCTGAAATCCAGAATGGTTCTTATTAGATTGCACAGAAATCCAATTGGGTCGTCTGCTGCTCAATGATGTGCCTCTTCTTCCCTTAGCTTCAGGAACACAGTCCTCTCAGAAGAGACTGTCCCTAAATTCATGCTCATTTAGCATCCAAGCCCCTTCATTAACTTCTCCAGCAAGCCTGAATGAATATTTGATGCTGAAGCAGCCTAACACCTGGACACACACCTCCCAAGTGACAAGTACTTCATACACCTCTGGGACTCAGACTTACATGTGGTAAGTTCTACTTGAGCTTTATGCAGTGAGGAAATAGAGTGGGCTCAGGCTTGACACCACTGCAGCACTGGGGTCTCCGTGATGTGCAAGACCCAACAATTCAGATGCCCTGGTCACTGGGAGGAATGCTTTGGGCAGAGACCAAAGCACAAAGTGGCAGCTGTATGTGCCTAGGCATGAACCCAGTACAGTGTCAAAAAAAAAAAAACTGGACTTTCTCATGCTCCCTGTATTCAAGAGTGCTCATACAGCCACAGTGAGCATTTCCACCTTTTTGTTAGCCTCGAGGATACCTGCAAAGACTGTTTCCCTCACCCCACAGAGCCCCCAAGACGAACAGATTCTTGAGGAAGTCTGATCACACTTTGGTTATACCTCAGAGTGCTGTTCTTAAGCTATTGCTAGACTCGATTCAAAAACTACACTGAAGACACAAGTTTTTAAACAGGCATTTTCCCCTCTACTCATGACATCCCAGCTCTTACACACCACCAGCCTTCTCAGGCAGAATTCACTTTGTACCATACAAGCCTACATCACTGTGCCATACCATAAAGCCCACTGAGAACTCTGTAGCTATACTCAGCTTCATTTTTCAACATACAGGAAAATAAACTCACGTTCCAGAGGCACAAGGCCAGAGCACACCACCACCCAACCGTCAGGCCATCACAAAATTATGTACCTCGTGGATTCCAACTAGTCTAGATATTAGGTCCATGAGCATCATCTTCACTTCAAATCGTTCTTTACAGTTCTCCAGCTGCTTCAGCAGTTTCTCTGCAAAGTCTAAAAGAAGCAATAATAGGTTTGTGGTAGTCTCAAAATGCACTGTGCAGAACTCAGCTGAGACTGGGTCAAAAGAGGTAGTCAAATTTTCTTTTAAGTTTTTCTTTAAAACTCCATTGTACTTGCACAGAAGAAACTTAAGGTGCCCAAAGCACTACCCCCAGTTGTTTATTTTTCCTTTCACATGCCTAGAAAATATAAAGCTGCACATGGGTCCAAGAGAAAGGACACAAAAAGCAGCAGCTCTGCAACATCATAAATGCAGGATCAGTATTTAAAGATAGTTTTTTTTTTTTAAGATACATTTGGATCCACCTGAAAAACAAAATCCCCAGAGGTTCGCTACATCAGACTGAATGAGTCAAGTGATATTAGACAAATGCCAGACTAGTAACAGTAATACCCTTCTAAAAGGGTATTAAAAAAGCCACAAAATCCAGAGAAGATAAACTAGTCCCTTTTCACACAAATTATGGCCTTCCCACATACAAGAAAGAGGCTGAAAGCTACGTCCTGATCTGTAGCAACCTGAAGCAGATGGTGCAGTGTTGCTCCTTTCTTGTCTGGCCATCTACAAGCATTCCACTATGACAAGTGCAAGATTGATCTCACAGTAAGCGTTATGAAACTTGAGCATAAAGAAAGCTAAAAGTATCCCATTATCACATTTGTATTTACTTTCATTCTCCTTGCAGAGAATTGTCTAAACTTCAGTATCTGGGATTAACACAATTTGAAAAAAAAAACACAAAATATGATGCATGCTTACCCTGAGGATCATGAATCAAGTGAATAGCAGAAAAGTTGAACACCTCTGGCTTGCTCTTCTTCTTGTGTTTCTGCATGGCAAAAAGAATAAAGGAGGCGTTTTTATTTTTCCCTATGGAAAAAGCTGCAGGTCCTTCAGTTTCAGGCTGCTGTTGGAAGCTGCTATTTCTCATTATTCTCTTCAAAAAGAGGTGCTTTGGGTTTTAACAAGTAAACTACCATTCTTTTCAATTGCATTGGGTTTTCAACTACCTGACATAACAAGCAACAAGAACATCAAAAAGTTACTTCTCAAGACACAGTAAGGTCTAAGTAATGGACCATACAAGGGGTACTCCAGAGCAGTTAGTCCACAACTCAGACAAGTGTGTTTCAGAAAAGCACCCTTCAGGCAATAATGGCAACTGCCTGACCAATGGATGCTAGAACACTTGAGGAGCCTCACCTAAAGTAGGTGACAAAAAACAGCCAAGATGACAGTGGAAAAAAGATTTCTGCACATGAAGGATTAAGCTAAAATGCCAGCAAGTCAAAACACCACTGTCCTCACCCTGAGAACCTTCATGGCTTTTTCCAGTTTCTTCTTGCGCTTGGTGGTTTTCTTGTTAGTTGCATACCGCACCATCAGATCTCTGGCCGTGGGGCCATCGTCCTTCAGAAGGAACACAAGGAAAACAAGACTCAGGTGAAGTCAGGCTTCAAACAGGAAGCAGAAATACAAAGAGTGTCAACGTACTATATTTGAAAACGGTATCTTCCCGCCTGATTTTCATCACACAGAGATAGTAGCCTTTAAAATCACAATTTCATAAAACCACTTACATCAGAGAGATAGCAGTAGTTTTTACAGGTGGGTAATCACAGTACTAGACAGTCACAGTAATGGCTGTGTATTAGGAGGTTCTAAACCGTAATTGTGGCAGGTTATCAGCCTTCTCAGGGTAACTGAATTATTTAATTTGTACATAAATGGGAAATGCAGTTTGAGAGGCAGAACTGAAGGGTTATCTAAAAAATGAAACCTGCTTTGTAAACACCAAGTTAAAATCTCGTCCCACAACTCTGAGTTACATATCTACTAATTCATTAACTTAAAAAAAAAAAAAAACACCAGCACCACCACCAAAAAACAACAACAACAACAAAACAGATTGGCCAGCCCTCACTTATCTCTTACAAGTGAAGAGCTTCCTTCACAATGAGCACAGGAAAGCAAGGGAGCCCTTAGGCTATAGACAGATAGTAAAGGTAACCTGCTATCAACTGGGACCAAGTGGCAAAAAATTAAATGTTTCTGTGAGGTGGATCAAGTGGAGGAAATAAAACAGAAAATTCTGTAGTGCCAAAGTGGATGCACTGGTGTAGTCAAAAGTCTGCAGGATGACAGAATTTAGATTGTGAAGATTTAATCACAACACTCACCTCAGATTCTGAGTCACTCTCTTGATTCTCACTTTCATCCTTCCCAAGGAAGAACTTCAAACCAGCAACTAATATCTGAGAAATTCAGTAAAACGTAGGACATGACAAACAGACAAGAGTGTTTACAACAGCCAAGCATCCCCCTCTTTGGTTATGCTAAAACACTTCCAATTACTGGTCGAAAAGAATACATAAAGAAAGCAAGCCATCAAACTGAAAGCATTTTGAACAAAGTCCATTTTTGCTGCTAACCCTCATCAGCTGGAGGCACATAAAAGATCAAAAAACAGCTGGGCTTCCACAGTGACAGGAGCAAACCCAGAGACGGAAATCTTCCTAGCTTTCTGCAAAGCACTGCAATTGCTCCGTGCCAGTATTATTAACTCCCACACAGCCAATACCTGATCAGCTGTGCTAAGCATTCCAAGCTTTCATTAGTTTATATGGGTTTGTTGGTTGTTGGGTTTTGATTGTTTTGTTTTTTTAATCAAGTGGATCAGCTTTTGGACTTTCGCTGTGAAAGAACTAATCTCAAACCATAACATGCATTTTCAGAGCATCTAGCATTGCAAAACCTACAAAGACGACAGGCAGCCTCAGATCCACTCAAATCCCCGGCAAGGTATCAGCTCTCTTCACATTTAAGAAGTAAATGCCTTAATGATGCTTATTATAAGGTGACAATATCCTGAGTCTCTTCTGAGTAGGACAGGAAAGTACACCCACCCTCTCTCCACACCAGCCTGCACTTGTAATAAGACAAGCATCCCATTCTGCTGCTCTGCACCGACCGAAGCACCAAATGTGTCCTACTCCCAGAACACAAGTGGCATTTTGAAATTAAAACAACAAAAAACAAATAATCAGTGAAGCTTATTAGCAGTTTGGGTACTGAAATAAGAAACTGCATCCCCAGGATAACAGTAGCTTAGATTAAATCCAGTTTCAAATGACTTCTGTCCTCACCTTTGTCACTCTGGAAAAGCAAGCAGTTGTGATGACATTGACTGTTTTGGCATCATTCCTTGAATAAAACAAAATACTGCCTTTTACTTCAAAGTGTTACAATTTCAAGTTATTCTCAGAAAATGAAGTTGCATGAACTAGGATTCCTAAAAATTATTTTGAGTTCATATCAAGTCTTAGGTACTTAAAAATCTACTCATTAAAACTGCAAGAAGCCTCATCTTTTCAGCAACACTAATATGTTTTTCAGCTATCCTAATTTTCCCTCTGTTATAAAATTCTCAACCTACCACTACACCAACAAAAAACAAAGCTGCTGTGACCTTGTGCGTGCCGTGGAATAGACTGTTTCCTTGGACACTACATATCAAAACTCCTCATGACAAATACCACCTGGCACCACATCCTGCCTGCCAGCTGAGGTTTCTCTCAATGCCAAGGTAATCAACTTTGCCATTCACCTCCCAGCATGCTAGAAATTGATGGGAATAAGTAATGCAAGAACTGCACCATAAGATCTCTGGCACTAACTTGGAAATACATAAAAAGAAGCAGAAACATTGCAGACCACCAGTGTTGCTTGCTGCATTCATATATCTCCTTTACCGTTTATTTCTGTGCAAGAACCCAGAAGAGCAATGGAGTTAGAAACTGAATGGCTTAAAAAAAAATACTTTGTCTTTACAGTCAAATGTTGAGAGTGAACAAACTACGATGTTCTCGTGCAGTTTTCCACTGGGTACCATCTGCTCTGGCATTTTACAACACGAGAAAGATTGAGCAACATCTTAGACATTAACTAGCACTGAGACAGCAACTGAGCACTCTGCACTTTTTCTGCTTTCGGTATTTCTCTAATAATTGTTCAAGCTGGTGTCTACTAAAAATAAAAGCTATATTATGACTTCACCTAAAAACAACAAAAACCCTCAAAGCACTTATTAGATCAGTCATCTAGAATTACACCCTAGTGACTCAAGAAGAAACAAAATTCGTTTTTTCACTGTACATCACAGACTGTATGCCAGTACCAACAGCTTCATACGCAAGAGTTCCAACAAGTGAGCTGCACAAAGCTTGTTTCAACTGCAGTACACACAACTTGCATATTTTCAGCTAAAATGTGAAAGATTCAACCTAAGTAACCCTGAAACTTCAAGGAGGACAGCATTTCTTCCCAACTAGACCACGTTCCATAAAATCCAGCCACCAGAATACAAAGAAAATAAATATACTAAAAGTCAGAGTTCCTCCACATCACATTTTGCACAATATGCCACGAGTGATGTCGATGGCTACCCCACATTAAATAGGAAAAAAGCATGGGCCTGCCAAACCTACCAAATATTCCTTCTGTAAAGTTCAATCATCACATCCAGAGAGATCTTGGCAGCAGTGGGATTGCTGTCCCTCAACATGCTGTACATGAAGTTCTGCAGCGTCTACGAAAAAAAGCTGGGAAATGTTTATTACCGATCTTCAATAAACACAGCAGTAAAACAAAGTGCACCTGAAAGCTAGAATACTTACCGTGTTTATTTTATTGTTTTTGTGCTTAGCATTTACATTCTTAATGTCCATCACAATGTGAGTATACAGAGTCTGCAGAAGGAGAAAGAAGAAGTAACACTTGCAAGTCACACAGGGAACACTGCACACGCACTGCCATTTCCCCAAAGCCTCTGAGGACCAAAATGAGAGATCTGATCCCTTTTAATTTGTAGTCGGAAAAACAACACGTTACCTTGTAAATCCTCATATATTTTCATGGTTTTTCATGATTTTCATGGATTTGAAAAAAATGTACTTAGTTTACAGCACAGCAAGGAAGGAAGACAAAGAGCATGAAGCTCAACTCAAAAATTCCCACTACTGTTTCATATGTACATTCTGACAGCACATTTATCAACCCTGGTCATAGGAAGTGACTAATCTCTCGTTTATTACAGAAAACACAAAATAAAGCTTTGACTCGCAACTTTTTTAACTTAAGATTTTTCACATAGAATTCAATAATTCCCGCTCTGATATCAACGTGCTTATGGTTTTTATCTGCAGACACATTCAGGCTGCTCGACTGCAAACACAGGACAGGCTTACAAGCTGTTGCATGTAGAAGTGTTTACAGCAGCATGCTTCATTACAAATAAGATATACAAATCGAGTCTTGCATGTGGCACTTTTAGTTTCTGAAGGAGCAGACCCACGTCCCACTTATTTCACAAACATGAACAGTGGAACTGTCCACCATTCCTTCTGTTAGACAGGTCAAAACCCACTGGAAGTCAAGCCAAGCTCTTGGAACCACAGCTTACTTTTCGTAGAAGCTTATCGTGACATCGCAGCAGCTGAAAGAAGAGCTCCAGCAAACTTGTTGGATTTATCAGATTCTTGTTTCTTAACAACATCAAAGCCTTACAGAAGGTCTGTATGGGAGAAGCAGAGATCAGAATCACAACTTCACAGCACTCCCTAGTTTCCATCTCTATTAAAAGACGCAAAAGCAAACTCGAAGCGCTGAATTCTCACAGTGGTCTGCCCCAAACACCTTTCGGTGGCAGCCTTACCATCCGAAGGTCCGCGTCCAGCACCGTATGGTGGTATGAGAGCAGCTCTTTGAGCTGCTGCGGGAAGTTGGCCATTTGGTCCGGGTAGCAGTGGGCAACCTGGGCAAAGACAGGCTGGGGTGAGCTCACTACTAAAAACTTTGAGTTAGCAGTCAGCTGCAGGAATGTGAGACGTTATAAGCAACTAAGAAAATTATTTGTGCAATAGTAGTTTATCTACACCAAAAGAAAAGTTATCAGTGAAACACTGATGCGAAACACACGGTGCAGTTACAAGATCCTTTTTAAAACCGAACCAAAGCCTCAAAAGAAAAACTTGCCTGCCTGGAAATTGCTAATAACATGAACATTTTGATAAATAGAGCTTTACAGCAACTCGGGGAGAGATCTGACGACAAGATGACACGAAATACAACCCTCACAGCCCCAGCAGTCAGGGGAGGCCGTGCCCGGCGAGGGGCTCGGGCCCAGCTCTCACATTTCCCTCGGGGACAACAGCAGCTCACCTGCGCCAGGAACATGACCAGCTCCGCCAGCTCCTTGCTGGGCTTGTTGGGCTGGAAGGTGAAGATCTCCACATGGGACTGGTAGTGGTGGTACTGCTGCAGGAACTGCAAGCACAGGGAGCGTTACTGAGGCACAAGGAGCCGCGGCAGCCCCTATTACGGTCTCCCTCAAATTATTAACCCCTTTTTTTCCCCTTTCCCCCCCCCCAGGCGCCACGGGGGCTGGCAGAGGCGCCTTACCTCCTCGGTGTAGGAGGCCGGGTCGCGCTTGATGAGGTTCTGCAGCTGCGGCAGGTTGCTGGGCAGCTTGTTGCCCTGCCGGCCCGACATGGCGGCACCCACGTGACTGCCGCTGGGGCGCCGCCATCTTAGAGCCCCCGCCCTGCCACGGCAGCCGCCCAGGGCCAAAACTGGGCGCTTCGACAAAGCTCAGCGCCTTCCCGAGCTCACTAGGGTTAGGCGCCAGGGTTTGTTCCCTCCGCTGTATAGCCTACCAAACGCTCACAACATCAAAGCTATCTCACTATACAACTGACTTTCTTCACCCGTAGTATCAACATCCTACTCCAGCGTGGTTAGTGAGATCCATATACTTGATCAACTTGATGTTCAGAATGGAAATTTTTACTGTAATATTCTTGAATAATACCTCTCAGAGCCTGCAATGCAAATTGTTGTTTATACTAGAAATGATTTTCATGCAAGAAACATCTTATTTCATACATTTATTGCATACTATTGTAAAGATAAAGAACTAGTACACAATTACAACATCTTCAACAAAGCCACTACTTGCTGATGTTCTTCCTTAAAATTTCCACACTATATCCATAGATAACTATAATTATGCTCAGGATTTTCATAATTATAAAAATAAAATTTATTCTGGATATTACCTTATGTAGTAATTAAGGGTAAAAATAAAAATTTAAAATGAAAAATAAAAGACCAGTCCTCACTACTATTCCCTCCTCCCTCCCCCACAAAATACAAACGAAACAAAGACCATGGTGAGAGTATTTATAATCCAAGCTCTTTCCCTCCTGCATGCTGATTGGTCTGATTTTCATGACCAAATCAAGGCAGGAATTATTAAATTCACATGGGAAAACCCTCATCAATTTTGCTAGTTTCTTATTCTTCTCTCTTGTTAGGGGAAAAAAAATATATTTTTTTTGAGGAAAGAGGCATTAACTTTATTTTCAAAATCTCTCAGGAGGTGGTTAGGGAGGTTATTCCATGTAACATAAAGTAGGTTTACTTTAGGTAGCTGTTACTTGGAAAATTCTGCTACGTAAGCTATTTGCTATCATTAGAGGGAGAACCGTTTGTTACCTTTATTCTGTATTGCATTTTCTAAACTAAGCTCGATAGCTTTTTCATTTGAGCACTATAAGCTAAAACTTTTATTGCTATATATTTTCTAAAAGGTGGAGACTTTTTTTTTTGAAAATACATTTTTTTTTTTTCTCTGCAGATCACGTGTGGATGAGTAGCTTTTAGCTCTGTTTTGCCCAGACCCAGATTTTTCTCTTTTAGTGGGTTATTTAGGTCAGTACTCAACTATATAAGAAATGCTTGTTTTTAATGCTGTATAAAAAACATTTCTGTACTGGACTGCAACAGCTGGCAAAGTAGAAAAACATTGCTGTCCTTGCTGCAGTCAGTCCACAAATTTTCATATCCCATAGGATTTGTAGGGTTTAAGTAGCGTTCATTGAAAATCTGGGAGGTTTCACTTGAACAAAATACTGTAGTACTTTTGGTATTATATTTCAATTACATTTATGTTGTTCAGTTCTTGCAGGGACCTTGTCTTCCTGGTCTTGGGTTTGTCTTTTTTTTTTTTTTTTTTTTTTTTTTTTAATTGAGAACAGCAGCCACAACTGAGTTTGTACTAATCACTGTTCACTGCCTTGAAACTGGAGTTGGTCAGGCTGTGATTCCCAGGGACTCTACTTCTCAGCTGTACCATGTGCTTCTAAAAAAGTTTCTGCTTTTCACCTGATGGATGGACAGGAGAGAAGCAAAGTCCTTGTAAGATGAGAGGAGCAACATAAAAAATATATAGGACCTTTTAATAGAGGGAGAGTCAATTTGGGAATTCTGTCTCGCAGTACCTCCACTTTCGTCATCTGTGATTACAATACACCAGTTAAAATAAACTAGTGAACTTATAGTATCAGGTTATAGATAAAGCCTTCAAAAGCCCTACTAGTGTTACCTGTATCCATAAAGGAAAGATGTATGTTGTATGCATAGGTAGTTACATCAGACATTTGCCAGCCCAAATGTGCTAGGTGTTTTCTTCAGTAGGGTTCACTCACTCTGGGATACACATTCAGCTAGTATTAGTCCATTATTATAATAGGCCATTGGTGCAGAGTGAAAAGGAGGCTTAGTAACATTAAGTACAGACAAAAAAATAGGATTTGTTGCTGAAAGGAAGCTGTACCCACAAGGTAGCTAAAATCAAACTTTAACAAACATGTTGAAAGTGATCTATAGCATAGCAGAACAAGCTACTGTTGTTTTTATTCAAACCAAAAGGATAGTCTGGCTTGAAGATTGATTGAGCGCTTCAGAAACAGAGGTCTGCTTGAGAAAATGTTTCTTAGTGCATTAATTAATATTATGTTACTGTTTTGCTGCCCCATCTGTCTGCATTTCAAAAGATATCCTAGCAGCATCTTAAAGACATGAATCTAGCGCAGATTTTTTTCCTGTTAGCGTCTCAAACCAGAAAATGAAGAAAGATGTGAATCATTGTTCCAGTAGCAAGAGCCAAAACTTCTCACACAATAACTGCAAAGGCAGCTATATCTGCTCCATGCTTCCCTGACAGGAGGGAGCTTCCAAGTTCTTCCTGCCCCAGTATTGCCCCTTCACTACTGCTGGTTGGGAGAACAATTCAGCTAAATATCACTTGGCCAGGAGCTAAGTAAGGTTGTGAGAGAGATGGCAGTGTTGTGGAATGGGGCTTTGTCATGATTTGGGTGCACAGCTGGGAGGATGCTTTCACTTGGCTTCTGATTTTTTTTTGTAGATTAGAAGGAGACTGGCTGAAAGTACAACCTTGAGAGCAGCAGCAGGAGCACCTACCCACTGTGCAGCTGGACTTTGATTTTTACTGGCCCTGTCCAATCTTACAGGCAAAGGTGAGTCTGAAGGATGAGCTAGGTTTAATGACATTATCCAGGCTTGATTCTCTACATGTCTTGAAAATGTCTGTAGATATTTCAGTAGAATTTTCTGGGAAATGTATATTTTACAAGATAAATAATCCATGTCTTTACTCAAAAGCACAAGAAGTGACACAGTTGGCCCACGTTTGCTTCTTATGTTTTCATTTTCATTCACATTTTCAGTGTTAATGAATACTTAAGTAAAGGCACACGGAACAGTGTGTTGTACCATGTTCCATCAGCAGTAAAGACTTTTGACTGTTCCATTCTTGAATAAGTACTGGTGTTAAAAAGATCAAGATATATGTTGTGACAAAACACAATTTTGCTTTAATTCAAGTTTTTCCTCTAAAGTCCCTAGGAGCTCTCTGTATATCTCTCTGTGAAAAAAACCTTTGTTGTAGGCAGACAGTGGTGGATCTGGTTTCCACAACAACCGTCTTGAAACATGCCCAGGGTATTATGCCAGCAGGGGCTTGAAACTAGTGCCTTGTCTGATGTAATACTAGAAGTCTTAACTTTTGCATGTTTTCTTCTAGGTTTTTAAGATTTTCTGGAGATTTCCTTGCAGAGTGTGTTGAATTAGCTTACTTTACACCTTACATTGTAGAGGAAGATGCCATTTTTGCCTAGGGTATTTTCACAGTCAGAGCTGTAAAATATCAGGTATGTGCTTTTCTTTTTACGGTTTCTTGTAATACTTAATGGTATTTTCTTGGAACATGTTTTGTATAGAGTTACTCAGGGGTTTCTTTGTCTAGAGGCATTTGCTATCACAAGTGAATAGCACTGATTATCTCTGAAGCAAACTTTTAATGGCGTTCTGTACTGTTACGCTTTAGCAAGCAAGGACAGTATTGCTAAGGCACTGAAAGTAGCCATTTGTTTATTTGCTACTGACACAATCATTGAAGCAAGCCAATACAGGTAAGCATGAAACTAACCACACGAGTACAGTGAGCTGTCTGACCTGGTAGCACCACGTATGGTTTAAAACATGAAATCTAGGCGGAAAAAGATTTTTGTAGACATGAAAGCAGGCCAAGAGTGAATTACAGCCCATCAAAATATGGGCAGGCTGGGCTGAAGCAATAGAATATTTTGTCTTGAAAATCCAGTGTGGTCTCCATGTCTCAACTCTACAGCTGCTGGAAGAAGGTGAAGTAGGAGTGCAGTAACCTTCTTTGGCCTGACTGCTCCTGTGGAGGTGGCTAGGGTGGCATTTTCTTTGGCAGCATTTGGAGGATCTGTTTAGCACTTTGGCCTGGAGCAACAGTGAAAACTGCTAACCTGTGCAGTACAGCTGAAAATATTTGGATCTGGCTTTGTATCAGTAGAAGCATCCAAACTAGCTCTTGCATGGCTTTGTGGTGGTACTTGAATATTTGCTGTAAAGAGACCTCCTTCCCAGCTGCTAAATGATTTGACAGAGGAAAAAAAAATGCCCTGCTAGCATCCAAAGAGTAAGTGAAATCAAGAGCAAACCATAATGAGGATGTATTTAGTGTTGGCATAGTGAAACTGAAGTAGCATCAACACATGCATCAGTACCAGGTAGTGCAGAATGCTGCAGGTTTAGTGATGTTTATCTTGTTTTATTCCATTTGCTTTGGAGCAGTCCTTACCATAGTGCAGACAATGCTTTTCTTGTGAAGACAGATGGTAAATACTATGTCACTACTTTATTGTCCTCAATTTAACCTCTGATCAAGAAGGATTAAAATGTTTCATAACGCTGAATCACCTTGTTACTGTGCTTGTAAAGTTCAAAAAGTATTTGAAGAATTGTATTGCTGCTATCTGGCAGCTAATACAGCTTCTGACCCTTGTAGCAAAGAGTCAGGGACTCCCAATCCAGTTTGCTTGTTCAGTGCTGTCATGATTCCCCTCCTGCAACAACCCAAACCTCCTTGGAAACTGCAGGTTGGGCACTTGAAAATGTGGATTGGTTTAGCCACCAACTTCTACCTCTCTGAAACTGCCAAAACTATTTTGCTCAAAATATTCATTTAGTAGGCCACCAATGACAGATTTCATGTGAAATGGATGCAAGTTGGAAAAGTTAGTGATCTGAAATGAGGCAGAGTAAGAATAAGGGCCTTCTTCACTGGACATTTGGCTACAAATGCTTGATGGAAGGATCTGCTGTCAGAAAATGCTGTCCTGGATCATTTCTGAATCATGACAGTTTTATCAAAACCTTATTTTGACTACGTTTCTGACTACATACATGGTACAACACAATTTACGCTGTAATGGTAGGAACAGTCAAAACGAAGCTTTGAAATATGTTGATGGTGTTGAAGCAAGCTCTGTAACATCATGACTTTTTTATTTAAAAATAAATTTCTGAAATGCCAGAAATTTCTGTGAGTGGGCAATTCTGATGTTTGGCAGTTGTTCAGTCATACAGAATAAGTCAGTGTTATAAAACACTTTTTTCCAAAGCTGAATAGTAACAAAAAGATGGCTAGTATGTGTAAGCATGCTTGGAGCAGAATATCCCTTTGTACTTTCAATGTCTTTTTCATTAGAACCCAGCTGGATTCTTTGTAAGCAAATGCAATTTGCTTACAGAAAGGAGAAATGTCTTACAACAACTTCCGAGAAAGCAGACTGCGGTTCTCAGACTCCCTTAATGGCCAGCGCTGGATATTCCTGAGAAAAGGACTAGATGACTTCCGAGATGGCTTTCCCCCTTCATCTGATAATATGATTGTGTATGGTAAAAAGCATCCTGGCTCAATTATTGTGAAAAACAGCACAGGGAACTCTTCATACACAGCTCCAGGGAAGAAAAGCAAGAAGTGGACCAAACCACAGATTTATCTTTCCAAGCTCAGCCCTCTGCAGCAAGCCAGGAGGGATTATGTTGCACAGATAGAGCACTGCCTGAAACGGCATCCCACAGTGCTCTACCCACACTTGGAAATAAGTGGGTCCCCAAAGGTAATGATTTTTGTAATCCTGGTTATACAGATTCTTCAAAAAATTGAAACAGGAAACTAATCTAGCTGATGACTATTTTCAATTAACAACAACAAAAATAAATAAATCCACCACCTCTTTCTTTCCATAGTAAAAACAAAGCAAGTGATATCAAAGGTAGCTTAGATTTAGACAGTAGGTCCAGATTGTCAGCAAGTAATTCACAAAATGCTATTATAAACAGGCTGGGAAATTGAGTGCCTGCCTTCACAGATTACAGAACATCTTATCTGTTAAGTTATCACCAGGCACTGGCATAAATGGATGCTATGAGGCAGGAAGCAAGTCTAATCAAAATTGAAAAGTTACCTGTGCTCAAGATAGTAGGGTATAATCTCATTACTTTTATTTTTCAGCCTGTTTACAGAAGCTTATCTCTTTTCCCAGCCTCTGGTTCTTCAAATTTCTCTCCTTCATGCAAGCAAAAGGTAGTTCTCTTGTATGTCTCAGAGTTTTCAGAACTTGGTTATTTGGATATTGCAAACAGAGGACTGTGACCAAACACAGTGGCAGAACTGGGCTTTTCACTTCTGGTACTTCACAAAAGGAACAGGGGAGAGCTGGGAGACTGTTGGAAAGGGCAGACTTCATACTACAGTACAATGGGACACTGGGTATCAAGCACCTTTGTCTCTATTGCTGTTCAGGCTGCTCCAGGGGTTTATAGTAACCTAAGCTTAGATGCGGCAAGATGTTGAAGGATGGATTCACTGGGAGAAACCTTAGAGTTCAGAAAAGGGAATTGGGTCTCTGTTCTGTAAGATAATGCAACAGCAGAGCTCTCCCTGATCCCTGGCTGCTATTACTGCGGGAATGGAACATGAAACATGGGGTTGTCCTGAAGGGAAGAAACTTAAAATCAGCTGAAATAAAATCTTATATGTAGTACAGCAGATTGCCATAGGAGATGGCCGAGACCAGAAATTCAGCATGATTCAGAGGTCTGGCAAGCAGCCCCAGTTGCAATTAATACTTCAGAGATTTTGAAAAAACGAAGTCTCTAAGTCTCTTAACTTGAATCTTCTGCACTATGAACAGCCTTAAGGAGCCGATGAGGTGGGGGGTGACCTTGTTCATACCAACGGGGATGGCCTTGTTAGGGATGCGAAGGTTGGGGGCAGCGAAGGTTGGATGCAGCAACCATGAGATGGTAGAGTTCCAGATGGAACTAGGCAGAGGAAGTAAGGCTAAAAGCAGAATTGCTACCCTGGACTTTCAAAGAGCCAACTTCGACCTCTTCCGGGGCCTGCTTGGGAGTATCTCATGGGCTAGGTTGCTAGAAGGCAAGGGTGCTTGTGAGAGCTGGGCTACATTTAAGTAGCACTTCTTCCATGCTCAGGATCGGTGCATCCTGAAGAATAGGAAATCGGGGAAGGGGGGCAGGAAACCTGCATGGATGAGCAAGGAGCTCGTCGATGGGATCAAAAGGAAGAGGAAGGTCTATGAAATGTGGAAAAAGAGCCTGTCCTCTTGGGAGGAGTATAGACATGTTGTCAGGGCCTGCAGGGACGCGATGAGGAAGGCTAAAGCCCACCTAGAGATGAGGCTTGCCAAAGAGAGAAAGGATAATAAGAAGGTTTTTTCAAGTATGTAAACAGCAAGAGGAAGACTAGGGATAATGTGGGTCCCTTGCTGAACGAGGAGGGGGGTACTGGTCATGGAAGACGTCGAGAAGGCAGAGGTACTGAATGCTTTCTTTGCTTCAGTCTTTGCTTCAAGGACACTCCCCCGGGACTCCTCGCTTGTGGCAATAGGACAAAGGGTCTGGGAAATGGAGGGCTCCCCCCGGTGGACGTGAGAGTGGTTCGGGAGTGTCTGAGTGGGCTCAACACACACAAATCCATGTGTCCCGATGGGATGCATCCACATGTGCTAAGGGAGCTGGCAGATGTGATTGCCGAACCGCTCTCCCTCATCTTTGAAAGGTCCTGGAGAACGGGTGAGGTGCCTGAAGACTGGAGGATAGCCAATGTCACTCCGGTCTTCAAGAAGGGCAGGAAGGAGGATCCGGGAAACTACAGGCCAGTCAGTCTCACCTCTGTCCCTGGAAAGGTGTTGGAGCAGCTTGTTCTGGATGCCATCTCCGAGCAATTGGAAGAGAAGAATGTTATCAGGAGTAGTCAGCATGGATTCACCAAGGGGAAGTCGTGCTCGACCAACCTCGTTGCCTTCTATGATGGCATCACCAGCTGGGTAGATGGGGGGAGAGCGGTGGATGTCACCTACCTTGACTTTAGCAAGGCTTTTGATACTGTCTCCCATGACAACCTGCTAGCAAAGTTGAGAAAGTGTGGGACAGAGGAGTGGACAGTAAGGTGGGTTGAGAACTGGCTGACGGTCCGAGCTCAGAGGGTGGTAATCGGCGGAGCAGAGTCTGGCTGGAGGCCTGTGACTAGTGGTGTTCCCCAGGGGTCGGTGCTGGGTCTGGTCTTGTTCAACATCTTCATCGACGGCCTTGATGAGGGAATAGTGTCTGCCCTCAGCAAATATGCCGATGACACAAAGCTGGGAGGAGTGGCTGACACACCAGAAGGCTGTGCTGCCATTCAGCGAGACCTGGACCGGCTGGAGAGATGGGCAGGAAGAAACCAAATGAGGTTTAATAAGAGCAAGTGTAGAGTCCTGCACCTGGGAAGGAACAACTGGAAGTGTCAGTACAGGCTGGGGGACGACCTGCTGGAGAGGAGCTCTGAGGAGAAGGACCTGGGGGTCCTGGTGGACGACAGGTTGACCATGAGCCAGCAGTGTGCCCTGGTGGCCAAGAGGGCTAATGGGATCCTGGTGTGCATTAAGAGGAGCGTGGCCAGCAGGTCAAGGGAGGTGATCCTCCCCCTCTACTCTGCCCTGGTCAGGCCTCACCTGGAGTAGTGTGTCCAGTTCTGGGCTCCCCGGTACAAAAAAGACAGGGACCTCCTGGAAAGAGTGCAGCAGAGGGCCACAAAGATGATACGAGGCCTGGAGCATCTTCCCTATGAAGAAAGGCTGAGAGACCTGGGTCTGTTCAGCCTGGAGAAGAGAAGACTGAGAGGGGATCTTATCAATGTGTACAAATATCTGAGGGGTGGGAGACAGAAGGATGTAGCTAACCTCTTCTCAGTGGTTTGTGGGGATAGGACAAGGGGCAATGGCCGCAAAATAGAACACAGGAAGTTGCGCACCGACATGCGAAAGAACTTGTTCACAGTGAGGGTGATGGAGCACTGGAACAGGCTGCCTAGAGAGGTTGTGGAGTCTCCTTCTCTGGAGATATTCAAGGCCCATCTGGATGCCTACCTGGGCAGCCTGCTCTGAGGAACCTGCTTTGGCAGGGGGGTTGGACCCAATGATCTTTCGAGGTCCCTTCCAACCCCTACAGTTCTGTGATTCTGTGATTTAACTGCTATAAAACATCAAGAGATTTGTATTTTGCATAGTCCTTCACACAGCCCCCAAGAGCAATTCATCCAATGAGGGTTTTTTTGAACAGATGCTCTCCCTTTGCTTGGCTTGCAGCTCTTCAAAGAGGTTGCTGGTGTCCTGAGTCCTGAAATCCTTTTTAAGAGTAAGACTGGATACAATGACTATCAACGGGAGACCCAAACTCCTCAGGAGGTGCAGGATCATATGCAGGACAAGCAAATAAAAGTAACGGGTTGCAAGAAGCTAGTACAGTGAGTACAAGACAAGATGGGAAGAGCAATACAAATGGCTCAAATTTCCTTATCTGAAATCAGATGTGTTGAAAGAGGAAACTCAGGTGCCTATGAACAGGCTCATTTACAATTTGAACCAGACAAAGACAAACTCACTATAGCAAGCCTTCTCAGCTAGTGCTGATGAACTTAACATACAATAATTTGCTTGCTGTCTCTGTCTTAGATTCAGTATTCATATGAGCATTTTCTAAAATTTTCCTCTTTAGCCAGCCCTTTTGTCCGAAATCTGTCATGGGGGTGGTTTCCATGAAGATAGGTTCCTTTGTCTTCCTCAGTGAAAGTAATGATAAATTGATATCCCACAACCTGTTCAGAGACTAGTCTTAGTTCTGGATTAGTTATGGGTGTTAAACTGTAAGGAGTCAGCCTCACTGCTGGTTAATTTTTACAGTCTGAGTCAGCTGAGTCTCATTTTATGCTTTCCCGGGCCCTTTTAGTAATGACATAAAGGCATGGTGATGGGCACCATATAGAGCTATACGCTTCCATTTTTAAGAGTTTTCTATTTTGAAAATAGCAAACTATTTCCCAAGTCTTGCTTCCAAACCTTGACTGTCTTGCTAGATATATCAGGTGTGGCCAAACTGATTTTTACAACTAGTTCAAGTTGCCCAGGCTATTCCTGGCCAAAATCATGTCATGTTTGGTGGTAAACTGTACCATTTGTGATTCAAAGGCATATGGCTGTTGTTTACAGCTACTGCTGCAGCTAATCAAGGGAGGTTTCATATCTTATTGCTTTAATACTGCAGCAGCAAGGAGTCTCTGGGCAAAAAAGCATGTACCTCGCTTTCTAAGAAGAAGGTAACAGCAGGAGGAAAAAAGGCCACACAGAGTCACTTAGCTCCACTTGATGAACACACAAAGCGAGTAACCAAGCGTTTTTGTGACTGGGTTATGTCTTTGGTAAGTAAAACTGCCACCATCTGTACTCTTTCATTCTAAAAATGTAATTACTGTGTTCAGGGCAAATATCATTAGATTTGAGAAAGTAAAAGTATGATTCTGGGTATGTGAATACAGGAGGCAAAGTCAGAAACAAGCAAGCTTGTTTCTGACTCCCAGCTCTGTAGTGTCATGTCTACCAGGGCTCAGTCCTTTGAAATGTAAAGCAAATAATGAGTATATTAATACAAAAATACTGTTAAGTAAGCTTGCTTCACAAAGATTTTCCAGGGGATCCATCTCTGTTCAAGCTACTATTTAACCCTCTCACCTGGGAGAAGTCCCTATATATCTGACATGGATACACCAATTCATGTCTTAGCTCCAAACTGACTTTGTGCTTGCATCACAGTGATGCAAATACCAAGCGTATGTGTAGATAAGCTGACACTAACCCTGGTTTTAATTGTACTTATAGATAGGAATGGGGGCAGGAAGGAAATATATGGAAGAAAAAAAAATATTTCCCCCCCGCCAATCTGAGATTGTTTTGATGCTGTTGTTCCAGGGAGGAGGGAACTGCAGTATTGATGAAGATGCACTTAAGACTTTGCTCTACCCCAGCAGTGAAAGTAAGGAGGCTGGCCTCCTTACACCTTTCTGTGCAATGAAACTCGATGGGCAAGCAGAGCAGTCGGGAAGACAGGAGATTTCACCTCTCAAGTTTGCTGTCAGGAGTTCTCATCACCTAGGGTGCGTGCCCTGCCAAGTTAAGGTAAAAGAGCCCACATTTACATTTGATAGGATCATAATCATAGAATGGTTTGGGTTGGAAGGGACCTTAAAGATCATCCAGTTCCAACCCCCTGCCATGGACAGGGATGCCACCTGCTAGATCAGGTTCCCCAGGGTCTCATCCAACCTAGTCTTGAACTTCTCCAGGGATGGGGCATCCACAGCTTCTCTGGGCAACCTGTTCCAGTGCCTCAACACCCTCAGAGTAAAGAATTTCTTCCTAGCATCTAATCTAGTTTAAAGGTTAGTTTAAAACCATTCCCCCTCATTATTTCACTGAGCAAAGTCTTTGCAAAAGTCTGTTTGGGATGGCTTGAGGTGGAGACTGCTGGAGTTGAGGATGGAGCTTTATTTTCACAAGTACTTGATAATTCTCTATATGCTTATCTCAAGAACTCAGAGTGTAGTTAAAAATGAGCTATTTGATAGCAGTTACTTTTTACAAGCAGCAGGGAAGTAAAATAGGAGAATGAGAACTAAGAGTACTATTTAAGGCCTGACCATACAGTCTTTTTGCTGGTCAAACTGAAGAGAATTCTCAGCAGTTTTGCTTGTACCCAAAGCCAGTGAAATCAATGGAAAAAACACAGCTGAGTGCTGTGCAAGCTTTAGATCAAGTTAAGCATGTCATGCCCAATACACCTCAGAAGCAGTTTGTTAGGTGTTAGTTAGACTTGGAGCCCCATATCTTCTCATGGTGGAGGTGTAAACAATTGGAGGAAACTGAAGCATAGTACAATGATCTTCCAGTCCCTGCCTTTCCTGTTACCTGCTTTTCTTGCTGTACTTTCTTTTAATCATTGAATAAACAGACAAAGGCTATATGCAGCTGAGGTAAAAACGTAAGGAGGATCTGAGGGAAAGCCTCTGCTGGGGGATTTTAGTAAGTGGTTGAAGTTGGACCAATTTTGTCTTAAACTGAAAGCTTGCCATTTCCTTAACCTTGTAGTTAGTTTGGTCACTGTGTTCAGAAATTCTGTTTTGAAATAGAAAAAGCATTTATCATACTCTGACTCCCAAAGTCTAAATCTCACAGACCTCCTTCCCAAGTTTTCCACAAAACAAGTCAGTTAAATAAACAAGTAGTGGCCAGGTGACTTGAGGCTAGTGATTCCCAGTAGCAGTTTGTAATACTGTTTACCTTTGTGGGGGAAAAAGAAAAAAAAATGCTAGTCAGATTTTGATGGCTGATGGGAAAACCTGTATTACAGAGTTTAGGGTATGGGATTATCCCTGGTAGACTCTTCAGAGATGGTATGCAGGTTCTGGGACAGTGATAGTGTCTTTACTGCCTGTGGCTTGTGGGGAAAATGCCAATGTGATGAAACAAACACTCTCACAGTGAGAGTGACGGAGCACTGGAACAGGCTGCCTAGAGAGGTTGTGGAGTCTCCTTCTCTGGAGATATTCAAAGCATGTCTGGACGCCTACCTGGGCAGCCTGCTCTGAGGAACCTGCTTTGGCAGGGGGGTTGGACCCGATGATCTTTCGAGGTCCCTTCCAACCCCTACAGTTCTGTGATTCTGTGAAAACTACATTAGTATTTTTGCAGGTCCCTTACCAACCGAAAAGTGAGAAGATCAGATATGGAGCATGGTATCTCGACCCCAAAACATGGAGAAAAGAGATAGTGAACAAACCATTAGAAGCTCCAGAGGAAGCACAGAATCACAGAATTTTCTAGGTTGGAAGAGACCTCAAGATCATCAAGTCCAACCTCTGACCTAACACTAACAGTCCCCACTAAACCATATCCCTAAGCTCTATATCTAAATGTCTTTTAAAGACTTCCAGGGATGGTGACTCCACCACTTCCCTGGGCAGCCCGTTCCAGTGTCTAACAACCCTTTTGGTAAAGAAGTTCTTCCTAACATCCAACCTAAAACTCCCCTGGCGCAACTTAAGCCCATTCCCCCTCGTCCTGTCACCAGGCACGTGGGAGAACAGACCAACCCCCACCTCGCTACAGCCTCCCTTGAGGTACCTGTAGAGAGCAATAAGGTCACCCCTGAGCCTCCTTTTCTCCAGGCTGAACAAGCCCAGCTCCCTCAGCCGCTCCTCGTAAGACTTGTTCTCCAGGCCTCTCACCAGCTTCGTAGCCCTTCTCTGGACTCACTCAAGCACCTCCATGTCCTTCTTGTAGCGAGGGACCCAAAACTGAACACAGTACTCGAGGTGCAGCCTCACCAGAGCCGAGTACAGGGGGACGATCACCTCCCTAGCCCTGCTGGCCACACTGTTTCTTATGCAAGCCAGGATGCCGTTGGCCTTCTTGGCCACCTGAGCACACTGCTGGCTCATATTCAGCCGACTATCAACCATCACTCCCAGGTCCTTCTCTGCCTGGCAGCTCTCCAACCACTCATCTCCCAGCCTGTAGCTCTGCTTGGGGTTATTGCGCCCCAGGTGCAGGACCCGGCACTTGGCCTTGTTGAACTTCATGCAGTTGACCTCGGCCCATTGGTCCAGCCTCTCCAGATCCTCCTGCAGAGCCTTCCTACCCTCGAGCAGATCGACACATGTACCTAACTTGGTGTCATCTGCAAACTTACTGAGGGTGCACTCGATCCCCTCATCCAGATCATCAATGAAGATATTGAAGAGGACCGGCCCCAGCACCGAGCCCTGGGGAACGCCACTAGTGACCGGCCTCCAACTGGATTTGACTCCATTTACCACGACTCTCTGGGCCCGGCTATACAGCCAGTTTCTAACCCAACGAAGCGTGCGCCAGTCCAAGCCAAGAGCAGCCAGTTTCTTGAGGAGAATGCTGTGGGAAACGGTGTCAAAAGCCTTGCTGAAGTCAAGGTAGACCACATCCACAGCCTTTCCCTCATCCACCCAGCACGTCACTTTGTCATAGAAGGAGATCAGGTTCGTCAAGCAGGACCTTCCCTTCATAAACCCATGCTGACTGGGCCTGATCGCCTGCTTTCCCTGCAAGTGCTGCGTGATGACTCTCGAGATAATCTGCTCCATGAGCTTCCCTGGCACTGAGGTCAAACTGACAGGCCTGTAGTTTCCCGGGACAGGCCTGTAGTTTCCCGGGTCAGTCCTCCGGCCCTTCTTGTAGATGGGCGTCACATTTGCTAGCTGCCAGTCAACTGGGACCTCCCCCGATAGCCAGGACTGTTGATAAATGATGGTAATGATGATGGTAAAGATGGTAATGATGATGGTAAAATGATGGTAAGCGGCTTGGCCAGCACCTCTGCCAGTTCTTTCAGTAATAAATATTTCAGCAATAAATAACCTCAGGAATGCAAAGCATCATTTGAGTGAAAAGGTACCATGAATGTAAAACTGATGCCTTTTTTTAGTTACATTGCTACAAGAGAGCTTATGTTATGATGGGAGCATCTCTGAATAATGTGGAACAAATGTGGAACAGACCATATTATCCAAGCGGAGGTAACTGTTGTTCAAACAGGCTCATTGAAGTGAATGATTAGGCTGTAACTTTATGGCACCTACATGTGGGCAATAGCTCTAGAAGGTGAATAAGCGCAGATCAGGATTTTGTTGAAGGGTTTTCTTTTTAGGTCTAGTTTCTTCAATGCAGTTGATGCCATATGTGGCCAAAATGTATGTATGTGCTGAAGGCAAGGAACTGGCATTCTAGAACAACGGAAGGTGTTTTTATCTTTGTTTTGTAATAGCAAAATACCTGCATTTACAAAGGAGCTGGATTCACCTGTGGTAGTTAGCCTACTCAAAATATTTTATGGAGGGATGTAACACAAAGGTTACTAGCATTCTGCTTTGGGATTTTCAAGTGTTAGGAGGAGTTGGAAGAGCAGGCAGGCTGGTTGTTTTTTTTTTTTTTTTTTTTTTTTTTTTTTTTTTCGATTGCTACATTTATCTAGATGTAGGTTTATTTTCCTCTGTTTAAAAAAAATCCATCTCCATTCTTGCTGTATGTACAAAGGAAGACATTGTTCATGCTCTAGAGGGCGCTCCTTCCAAAGGTAAAGCTGAGTTGTACATGCTCTGTGCAAGGAAGGGGCTGGTGAGCTGGATGACAAGTGTCACTACTGTTGTCTTATGAAGAAATACTGTCTGTAAGACTAAGGAGAGTTTTCGCAAAAACAATGCCTGGGAACAGCTGAGTCAGAAGAACACCAAGACAAAGGTCATTGTTTTGTTAATACTGTCTAAAGTTAAAGGCCAACTTTATGGTTGAATGGGTGACCACCTCATTATGTCTGGGTACTCCTGGGAATGTACCACAGACCATTGAAGGTAGGTGTATTTACTGCATTATAGAGTAACTCTTGCTGCCTTTATTAGCAAAAGTGCTGAGGGGAAATGGCTTTATGTAGCACGGGACATCTGATTTTCAGGATAACAGGTTATAACTTACTAAAAACCGCTTCAAATTCATGAAGCAACTTGTTTCTTTCGAAAAAACAAAGATATAGCTCTTGGTAGATAAAATATTTATTGGTTAGATTAGCTATAACAGCTGGAGGGATGCACACTGTAGTGTAGTTAGAATAGTGGAATCTATACTTAAAAATGAATTTTGAATGTTTTTAAATCTACTTTGGAGATTAATTTAGGAGATGGAAGTTGCACAGCTCCAAAGCGCACAGGCCTTTAAGGAGCTCCTGGAGAGAAAGGGCTACCAAAAACCTCGGGTCACAAGAATCTGCTAATGTCTGTGCCTCCATTTTATTGTGCCTATTGCTATTGCTGTGTCATCTCAAGATCCTGGCTGGAAAAGTACCTGGATCAGGGCCTCCTGTTTCCCCTCTCTCCTGCGTGTTGGAGCTTTTGGAGGGGAGGGACTCACAGACAGCATCCTCAGAATACAGCCAGGGGCTCAGTTCAGCAGGGGAACTTTAAAGTGGTGCTGAGATTACCCTGTTCAGGCTTAGCCTAAAGGACCCTGTAGCAGGTCTCAGTGCCATGTCAGCAGCAAGTGAACAGTTATTTTGATGTACAATTGTAACTCACGTAGCTTTTCAGCTTAATGTGGCTGAGGCATTGTCGATAGTGCCATCAGCAGTATGTGCAGAAGCCAATGATTTGTGTTAAGTGTGGGAATGAAAAAGGCTTTTAATTCTCTGAAGGCCCAATAAGGGATTTCACAGCATTTGGTTTAATACTTTAAGCAACAGCTGCAGCTATGAGCAATGTGTGCGCTTGCTTTTTGACTCTTTACCTTTACATGTTTTTACCTTTTTCTTCAGTTTCTCTCCAGTAAGTGTTACTTGAGTCTGTTAATCATGCATACATGCTTAATCTTTTGTTTCAGTTCTTTCTGAAAATGCTGGCTGGGGGAAATGATAGTGGAGCTCAGGAGGATACATCTAAATCTTTCAAGAAATATTGTCCAGAGAGAAACGACAAAATCAGAGGAAGTTCTTCCACTGCTGTTAATACAGATTTGTAAATTATCTTAAAATGAACGAACTAGTAGCTGAGCTGTTCCTAAACATGTTCTTATCTTTAAGTTTAATAGAGCTTTGAGTTTCTTCTGAAGTGGCCAGATTTAAGATCTTATTTGTACTACCAAATTGTAGGCATAAACTACATAGTGAGCTTGGCAGTGCTTTGGCCTGCCGAAAAGGCACTCGAGATGTCTTGTTTGCTTTACCGTACTGGCTTAAAGATCCTGGGCTACAATCAAATTTTTGGTTTTTAATTATTCACATTGTGCCTACTGCTTTACAGAATATAAGTAAATAATTTCTGTGAAAACTTTAAGTTATATCTGGCAGCAATCTTTTTAACCACTGAAAAAAACCCACAAAACTTCAATCTGAGGAACAGTACTGCTTTGTACACTGCACAATGATTCCTGCATGGACAAACCTTGCACTAACAAAAGCAGTGTTAATATAGGAAGGCTGCTAAAAATCATAACCTGTCATCTGTTCGTATACCACAAATACCTAATAAAGATGACTCAAACCCGTTCTTGAATATAACCATTAATTCCTGGCTCATCCTGAATACCCTAGGGGAGGAGGGAAAACACTTTCTTCAGCAGGGATGACCAGACCTCACTTACTCTTATTTTACTGTCCTCATCTTTCAGGTAAGAATATAGAGCCTGACTGTTTACTATTTTGAGCTATCACTTAAAATTTGTCTAATGCAGTTGAGTAACAAAGGGCGAGCAAGGCTGTCAGTTTTGGACTCTCCCTCTCAGAAAATATGTGGAGAATTAATCCTGCTTTATTATAAAGTTCAGTAGCATGTGGACTCTGCTGAAACCTTTTTTCTTATTTCCCAGTGACTGCTCTAAGATCATCAAAGCAAGTATTTGTTCACAGCTGCTTGGACCGTGTTCTGTGCTTTGATTTCCTTATCCTTGAATGCCTTTTGTGAGTCTCTTCTGCTGCCATTGCTGGACTTTCAAGATGTGCTGCAGCGTGATTTCCAGTGATCAGTCCTGTTGTGAGTAAATATCTATCTTCTACAGCCTCTACAAGGTCAGCACTGGGCTATTTGCTAGTGAGCAGGAGTTCCAGGTGCATGGGTTTGAAGAACCAGTGGCTAATACCCATTGACTAACATGCAAAGTATTTGAGGGAGGTTAACTAGTGACCTCAAATACTTCTGTCCATTAGGTATTTGTAGGATACTGCATGCTGGAGGATTTTTCAGATGTGTTTGTAGTTGTGTCCTGCTGTGACAACACCTGCTTCTGTATTGACAAAGTACCTCACCAGCTCTGGGCCATGTAGATCTAAAATCTGTTACCACAAGCCATCTTCTGAATATATCTGCTATGGTTCTGTGTCCATGTGTTACACATAATTTTCCTTAGAGGCAAATTTTATGTGTGTTCATTTTCTTCATGGCAGTGTTTTGGACTTTGTTACAACAGTATTTGAGCATTTTGATGCCTTAAATCTGTATTTACCAGCAGCCCTATGAGAATGAGTTGTATGTTCAGCTCTGTTTTAGCGATGAAAGGCTAGTCCTACAAAGGAGATGATGTTGGTGCCTGTTCATTGTGTTAGGGAACTCTGAGTCTAAATGATCTTGCAATGCTAGATGTACAGGCTGAGTCACTTGCTGGGTGGGTACCTGTGAGTGGGGTTTCATACCACAGGCTTTCCTTTGCACATGTGGCAGTTTCACAGTTCAGCTGAGGCTTAGGGGCTCAGAGCACTAGCAACTGAGGCTTTAGCTGCAGTCTGCTCATCTGCCAGCTATGGTAAAGTCTAGATAGGAGGCCCACTTCACTCACCCAGGTGTGACTCTTGCTGTATCTGAGCCCAAGGTGTACCCCACACAGCCACTTGAAGGCAGCTTGCAGCAAGGCCAAGAGCTGAACTTGGTCTCCCAAACTCTGGACTGTTGCCTGCTCTAGCAGCCTTCTCCCCCTGCTCAGGCTGAACTTGGCCCACAACCCAAACCTGAATGATTTCCAAGTAATTTACCTACACCTTTCTCAGAACTGGAAATTTCACATTTAGGCAGATGATTCATGTGGCAGAGTCCCAGGGACTGTCAGGAGTACCCCCAAAAGGTGTATTTTCCAATAGCGTGGTAAAATTCCTATCTGCAGTTTGCAATGTTGAGAGGAATTCAGGTGTTAATTGGAGTTTTTAATTCCAATCCTGTGCAGAATCACAACACCTTGAAACAGCTCAATTATGCAGAACTGATGGTAAAATAAATCAGTTCAGCCTCTGTCTATCGTAGGTTCCACAAGTGCATCATAATGTTTCTATCTCAGTATTTCAGGAGGGTTGGCCTGTAAGTAAAACAGTTGCTTAGTGAGAGCTTCCTGTGAAGTAGGCAAGAATATCATTATAGACTTGGCTTTTTCTGATGAACACCACTGGAACATAACAGTGCTGCAGAAAATATTTATTTAATGCCTCATTAATAAACTATGGTCATAAGGATTTTGCTGGTTTTTCATTATTGCAATAATCTGTGATGCCAGATGTGACCTTTTCAGAACAGCCTAAGCCTTTACAATCAACTTCTGACAACACTCAGAAACATACCAGCCCCCCCAAATGCAATGCTAGACGCCTTATGCAGTCGCGTACGTGATGTATATATGGAAAACACCAGGTGTAATACATATAAATGTAATGTACAGTACAGAATCATTTTTTAATTGGGGAAGGTTTCTTGTATGAACAGAAAGAAGACTGTTGTGAAAAAGGAAATTAATCCCTAACTAGGACCCTGCCCTTGCAATTGTGGCAGCTTCATAGGATTTTTTGCAGCTCTAAATGCAAAATCGGGAACAAGAAATTCAAGCAAACTTGATTTTTTTTCATCCTCGACTGAACTGGGAATGCATCATTATCAGTTAGCAAATGCGGGAAGTGAAGTACCTAACATGTCCTAAAGAAGTTTGCTACTGCAAGAAGAGCTGAGGTCCTGTTGGCTTTGCACAACACTTCAGGGTGGCAAAATTTTCACTATATCTATGTGAAAACAGGAAGCTTATCATCGCCAAAGCACTAAAAGGATCCTAAATTCCTAATTACAAAAAAATTTTAAAAAAAGTTGAAATGTGAATTGAGTCTCACCTGATTTTTTCTTAAATGTGATTGTACAACAGTTTTGGCAAAAATTATGTTAATATAATCAAAGGGTATTGTGGAATGTTATTGCAGAGGTTTGTTTTAGATTGCTCGGGAAACAATCAGGAAACATGGACATTGCTGCTGATGTCCATGATAGCCTTGCTTAGATAGCCTGATGGAAAATGGTCAGGAAAGATTCTCTACTGTTGTAAACTAATGTAGTTCCTTTGATTTCAAGGGAATTACTGATTTACAGCTGTTTGAAGATCTGGTCTAGCTGGTGATAATGTTGAAGACATACAACGGTGTCACAGATCTGTGCCAGGGATAAGAGAACAGAATGTGACAACCAGTGAGTATTCAAGGGGGTGGTATTCTTAATATGAAGCACAAGAAGTAAGCTTGCATTATTCTGGGAGCTGATACTTTGGACACTGTTGTCCAGGTACTAGGGTGCTATACATGTATGGGTGATAGGAAAAGAGAAAGCAACAAGGTGTTAGGATAGCAGTGGGTTGAGCTAATCAGCATAGCAGGATGCTGGCGTCAGAGCTGCTTGAACATGCTTGATCTCCCCATGGTAGATGAATGGGAAGGTTGTGGTGTAGCACTTGTCCCTGTTGTAGGTATAGCAGGTTTCTGGCTCATTGCAGGAGGTGCTCTGCTGGGCCTCGTATATCTCACCACCCAACTCAACTTCTACAGGATCACATTTTTTGCAGCTGGAAGAGATGAGGAACAAAAAAAGTATCAGAGCTGTGATTAAAACATCCCTGACGAAACTCCACTGTTCCTCACTGATCTGGCAACAGTGGCAACTTGGGTACTGTGGCTTTTCCAGGTCATGTATTTTACACAGGCACTCCCAGACAGATGCTCTCATTTTTTTCAAACTGCTATTCACATGACTGACCCCCTAAAAGGGAGGCTTGAAGAAGAAAATACGTAATTTCTTGATATTTCAGACATTCAAGATCAACAGCGGTCAGCATGGAACCTTACCTGCAAATATGAGGCCTTTTTATGCAACTTAATCATGGAGATAATTTATTGGCTTGCAACAGAATTGAAAAAACAGGCTGAAAAAAAATAACTTCACTCTGTGATGTTGCCTCATTTTATCTACTATCCTTCAAGATGTTTGTGAACCACTGGGGGCAGTGCTGCAGGGTAGGGTGTTATGAAATTAATTTAGTGAAGAAAAATACTTACAGTTCAGCCATGCGGTAGACAAAAGTAGTTCTGAGCGGGGATGTGGGGTCAGAGATGTTCTGTCGGCTCCTGAGTGGGACCCTGGAAAGGAAGAGAAAGAACTGCTCTTGTGAAAACTGCTTGTTAAACAGGGGACTACTCTGCTGTAATGAATTCTCAACTCTGATCTTGTTATTTGTTCAGGTTATTTCCTTTCTGACCCTTCTCCAAGAACAGCAAGTCGTAGCCTTTCTGTGCCCCTGAAGGCAATGAGATATTTTTTGCCTGGTTTCTAGGCATCTCTGGAAAGACTAAAATTCACCCCAAGAATAATGTAGCAACTTCTGAAAGTGCTGCCTTTCACTAATGATATTTTCAAGCTATCAGTTCTGATATTCCTTCTTTTTTAAAAAAATAAAAAAATAAAATAAAAATCTGAGCTGGCAGAGGCCTGTGAGACTTGCAAGACACTGACAGAGGTATTTAATGATTATTTCTTCTGTTGTGAGCTTTGTCAGAACTCCTGCAGGTCTGAGCCTGTGTTGTCCAGGAGAGATGCACATACAGTTCTCTGTCAGGTTTATGTGAATAAAGAGGACCAAGTCCTGAACTGAAATCTGCCTCACAGGATCAACCTTTTCTGATAGTTTTGGCATTAACTAGTTTTCCCAGGCTATAACATCTCAGGCTTGTTACAAAGATCAAATCTGGAAATTAGAGTTCAGTGTCACCAACCCAGTTTTGTTTCAGATGAGACGAACTGTAAGAAATGTTACGCTCTACTTCCACAGCCTGTTTTGTGAAGCTGCTACTGGACCTCTTAAAACATTGAGATGCTTCTTGTACCTGAAGGGACAAACACTGCACAGCTGCATGTGAGCTAGGAAAACATCATTAGGCTCTGGATGGAAGCAAAAGGAGTTAGTCCAGGATAGCACAGAAAGTGGTCCATGGGAAAAACAGGTCTAAATTCTCAACAGCAGGATGTGTGGAAAAAATGCAAGCAAAAAAGAAAAAGGGAATCCCTGCAACACAGTCTCCTGCTTACCATCTCCATGTAAGACTTGTCTGCCACTTACGTGATGCGTATGTTTCTTTCCAGGATTTCTTCGTCAGGATTTTCTTTGGAGGGGACGAGCTTTGAGGTCACTGTTGTGCATTTACACTTGTTGTTCACCAACACACGCTCCTCACCGTCATAGTCCTGCACAGTACCTGCAAACACAGGATATACCATCTCAGGGTTAGAAAACGAAAACCTTGCAACATGCTCAGAAAGGGAAGAAATGAGAATCTCAGCGATGCCCCATTATGGCATCTATATTGATTGAAGTTGAGGTCACAACAAGTAGAAATGAGACTATTGACTAAGATTAGTTTAGCTCTCTTGCCTGCTCAGCCTACAGTCCATTTCTATATGTGGAGGAGATGCAAGTGGCAGGGAAAAAATGATGAACCTGAGCACTGTGTTGCTGGTAAGTGAGGCAAAACTAGTAGGGATCTCATAAAACACAAGCTTCTGGCTATACCTGGCAGCTAAAGTGCTGTTTTTACACTTGCCTCTGCTAGGAGGTTACCTGATTGCTGGATCATGCCCAAGGACTGGCCTAGCAGTCCAAACCCTAGTTGGGATCTGGGCTTTCTAAACATCTATGACCATGCCAACATGGCAGATGTGTCAGCTTTCTGTCAGTGTTATTTTTCCTTCCAGGTCCTTGAGGGAATCAATGCCAAAAAGTACTAGAGGATGAAGCAGGAAGGCAGCCTCATGAACCGGTATTGGAAGGTAAGTGGCCCTTCCAATCCCATGGTTTGCACAGAAAACTCCAGTCCTGATTCTGTTCCTGATGAAACTGAGTTTGGCAGCTGTGGAGCTGAGTCAAATAGAGAAGAGCCAGCTTTGGGTATGTTTGTATCCTGCACTTTTAGCATATTATTCAATATGAAACTCAGTCAAAACATCTGGGTTAAACTTCCCATCTGCCACCCAGAGGCTTTTTGAATGTTCCTGTTGGCATGCAATGCTTGCTTCCTTTCTGAACATGCAAATGGATTTGAAATAATTTGTTCTCTCCTAGCTGTCTTTCCCCAGCAGCCTCTGGTCTCTTCACCTGTAACAAGCTGGCTTTGCTTTTACATGCATATACAGTCACACCCTTCTTAAATGGTCATTTTCCCATTCCTTTATCTCTTAATGCTGCTATATAATCACAGCCATCACTTTGCTACATCGCTCTTCCAACAGTACCTTCAGCCTGCATTGAAGTATGAGAAAATGTTGAGAGTTTGTAAGATAGGAATAGTTTATATTGGGCTCGGACAGACCTCAGTTCTGAGGATTTGCTTACTTCTAACCCATTAGTTTAACCATAGGGAGAAAGAAATAGTCTAAAAATGTGTTCATCGTGTCAGTGGGGGATTTGGGAGTCACTTAAAAGCTTTGGTCCTAATAGATGGACTCTTCTGGGTCACCAAAGAATAGCTCACTAAGGAAGTAGCTGCCCCTGCTGCATAAGCTCACAGCTGCTTTTTCATTTTCATGTCCAATGCTGCTGGCTTGTATGAACAGCAGATCCTGTTGCTACAGGGTGAAATGGATAGCACTCAAAGCCTGTGGGAGCACTAGGAAAGCTGGGATCCAGGAGAAGCACGTGGAGTTACGCTGTAAGGTTTCTAATTGTTAGATGCTATTAGTGGAAGTTTAACTGTTGGGTGAAGCTGTCTGCAAGACTGAATGGGAACAAGTCCTCTGCAGCGCTGATTAGGAGACCTTACTTTATGTCCCAAGAGTATATAGTCCATACAATGCCATGTAAATAGCACTCCAGGTGTTCTACATAAGGCTTCTTGGAGCTTCACTCCTGTCCCTACAATATGCTGGTCCCATCTGCTTGCATTGCACTGGGTTATTTACTAGGATTCTTAGAGGCCTTATATTGATGAAAAAGGCACTAAAACATTTTGAAATCATGCCTCAGAGTGATGTTAAAATTCAGTGGCTGGTAGGAATGCTGCTTCTGTGACAACTGGCAGCAGAATACCTTCTAAAGAAGGTTCACTGGGGCAGTTCTCAGTTGGGAAAGAAGCTACTGCAGTCCCTCGCTTTGTCCAACAGAGCAAGCCACTACAGGCATGGGGGAGATGCTGCCTTTGCAACTGCTCTCAGGGATATCTTTGTCTCTCTAGAGCATGTGCTTGTTTAGCCCTTTTACAGCAGTGGCTGGCGTTTAGCATTTGTCTGTAGTGCACCTAGCACATAGTAGCTGTCTATACAAATGCCAATTGCAAACCATGCTGAATATAAGTCTGGTTTCACATCTGATTGTGCTGTACCAAGGCAGAAATCCAAAACACGGCACAGATGAATATTCACAATTTAGTGGTACTTATCTGTCTTTGCACACCCTCTTCTATTCTCTATTGCTTTGTATGTTTCCTTGCTGCCAACTCATCATATAACACAAACACTGCCCTCTGGAGCAGAAGCTAACTAGAAAAGTCTCTTTAGTCTCTGCCTCTTTGAGTCTTGGTCTTTCTTTTTTCTTATAGGAAAACTGTGTGAAGAACAAGAAGCTAGAGACCATCCTCTGTTGTCTGTCGCTGTATTTTCTATGCAATGTTGTGTGCAATTCTTCAAAGACATTTATCAAAACCCAATATTTAAGTTTTCCCCAAACCTTTGGGAGCGGACTTTAATTTATATTAATCATATAATGCTATTAACCATTTTTTTTTAAATAAATATGTGGGGATTTTTAGACTGTACTCTAAAGCCACTGTCCTGAATTTATTTTCTTGTGTAATACTACTGGCTTTAGTAACCATAAAAGTTACATGTGCTCCATATTTTTAAAGTAAAATTACAAAGCTGAAAATAAGACTTTTTTTTTTTTGATTTATCAGCAATGATTCCATGAATTGACCTGTAAAGTTTCTTTAAAGAGAAGATAGTTAAATGCAAAAGTTCTTAATGCTGTTCTAAATGTTTGCAGATTTGGATCTTCTGGTGCATAACTTACTGCAATGTGATGTTCCTATCCTCATGAATACTCATGCAGAGACTTTGATAACATTTCTCATATTTGAAAATGTTCTGTAATATAATACATGGAGATGAAGCTCAACAAAATCCTGCTGCTGCACATTGAAGAAGCAAATTAATTCCAAAAATACTTGTTCAAACTCTGCTGCATGTGAAGGTGGCTACTTCATTAAAGGAAGAGGCTCAGTTAGGCCAGAAAGATATTTTGATGTAAGTAGTACAAATGTCACTCCTGTAGCTGCAAACAAGTAAGTTTTGAGTTCCCTGCCATTATAATATACTTCACAGAAAGCAGGGCTTTTCGAGGACCTGCCTGGCTCTGCTGTAAGATGCCACTTTCCAAAAGCTGGAGGAAATGCATGGATGCTGTTATCCATGCTGCTAGGGTAATTCTTCTTAAGCATGGATTTAGTCCTGTGGACCGGATCCGCTGTGTGAATGAGGATGACTTTAAACTGTTTCATAGAGATCTGGCAGTAGAATAGTCAGAATCCACTACCTGTGAACCACACTGAATAATGTGCTGGGATGAGACTCTGATCTCAGTACTCATGGTAAAAATCAAGAGCCCTTCCAAAAAATGCAGTGGAGTTAAATAACAGTTTAATCAGAAATGGCCACAGCCATGTGACAGGATCAGTGAGAGGATTTTAGAAGCCTCACAACCTAGCAGCTAAGTTTTTCAAGTTTCCTAGGGCTGCATAAAAACAGGCTGCATTTTTGTGGTTTGTTGCTTCAGAAACATGATTAAGAATGGCTGATAATAAGCTTAAATTTGCCACTATTCATCACTCTTTTAGGCTTTATTAAAATAAATATATTAAAATTAAAAAAATATTAAAATAAATGGGAATTAAAAACACACTGCTCTGTGTGGTGCAGGAAGACACGGAGGTGTCCAAGCACCACCAAAGCAAGACTTCTTCAGCAGGCATAAGGTTTGATTTACACTGTTAAAATTATTAACAGACACCTACACAGCACACATCCCTCATAAAGCAAAGTTTTCCATGGTTTTCATTTCTCACCTACCTGCCACAAGGACGAACTCCAAGGAGACGGCCAAGGCCACCCACGGCAACAAAGAGCTCTTCATCTTGCCTTCACTTCTTTTGAAGAATGTGAGTGGAGAGTGTGTGTCTGCCTATAAGGGCGTGTGCAAATGATACAGCTATTTGTTTCCTAAAATAAACAGCCCAGCCGGCCACCACTGACACTGAAAAATGTGGCTTGGGGACTGAAACCAGGCATGTTCAATGTGCAGCGACTTCTGCCTTTCAAAGGTGAATGGGGGTAGGGGGTTACACTATTACTGTACAATTTTATTCTGCTTATCACCAACATGCAACAAAGCTGCTGGGTACAAGGGAGTGAAAAAACACACTGGGCTCGAGGGACCAATTACCACTAGTGTCACTGGCGCTCTCCCACCTCGAGCTCAGGAGTGTAATGTAAAAAAGTGTCCAGCTAGCCAAGGGGTCATAGTTCTTACTCTTGAGTTTTGAGAAATCATATCTTGGTGGGGATAGTTTGACCCATACTATAAGAACATGCTAGGCTTCAGAATCAGAATCCTATTTGCACCAGATGCTGTGCAACATATATTAACAACTTGACCGGCCCCCAAGGAGTTTTCAGTCAGAGCAGACAAAAGGAGAGATGGGAGGGGTAAAAGAGGTAAAGCAACAGCATGGCAGTGGCAAAGCTGAGCTCTTCCTCCAGTGCTCTGCCTGTTGCATCAAGGAATTTCTTTCCCTATGAATAGAGAAGGGACTCCATGGGATGCCTGATACATGAAAGGCTCTGTGTAAGGTCCAAGGCAACCACTGCCCAGTGAATGCAGACATTTAAAATTCTTTGAGGTATTTGTCATGCAGACATTCCTTGCACAGGAAAGGCCACTTTGTAAGGGAAGTTGAATCTCTAATAACCGCTTTTACCAGGTGCTATTAGAGACACCTATGATGGGAATAATATATTGTCATTTTATTTAAGGCAGAAGGGAGGCAAAGCAAGTTATGATGCTAGCAGGCTCATTCTTAGGGTTACAGTATTAGTGTTTCCTGAATTTCTGCTAGCTGCAAGGATAGTTTATTCTTGATTAACAATAGCAGTACACAGCAAATCTCCCTGTGCTGCTCCAGCTGCTTCTTACGCAGCAGGGCAGCAGCCCCATGATGCTATACAAGCTTTTCACACTGCATGTGCCACCCTTGGCTCCCCAGGGTTGGTTGCTCTTGCCAGGTTCTCAGGAGGCTGGTGTTACTAGTAATGTTGCCAACATCCCAGACCCTGAAATAGCAGCCTGTCATCTTACAGGTTGTTTTCCCTTTCTTTGGACCTTGCTATCTGGGTTCCTAAAGACCCTGGCATTTGTGTCCTGAACTTTCTCCTGCCAGCACAAGCATCTCATCAGCCAGTTGCATGATGCAAAGAGCTTTTGTGTTGCATCAGCAGTACTGACACGAGGGGCTTTCCCCAGGGAGGTAGCAGGTGACGATGGGTGCAAGCCCAGCTCCAAGCAGGGCATTGGGCTATTTCATGACTCTTTGGTACAAACCATGATCTCTCAGCAAGGCTGCAGCCTTATGACAGCAACATTTGCTTTTCTTTCATCTCCCTCCTCCCCAGAAAGTATTGCCAACAGAATTTAATGTGGAGCTTCCTTCTGAAGCAGGAAGGTGCCCATCTAGTGCATAAGGTTAAAAATAAACCTGGCTAACCGTGGTGGGGATGAAGGGGGGAAGGAATATCTATCTAAAGCACTGTTTGTTTCAGTCACCTTTTGTAGTTACTTTTTGTAATCAAAGAAGAGATTTATAAAATAAGGAGGAACGAATGCAGCAAAATAGAGCACGTGCAAAAGAGGCTGGCACATTCTGCATATCTACATTGATAAAAATATAACACCAATAAAATCCAAGCAGAGGTATCTATGAATTTTTAAAAAGAAAATGAATTGAGAGACCGTGCAGAATGATACTCTGTGTGACTCTGTTGATTTCGGTGGATTCCCTGACTGCTGGTGCTCCGCATAGCTGAATTTCAGTTGCTAAATCTGTGTGTCTGCATGTGCAGTCCCTTGGTCTTTACGTGGTGGCGTGAGAGCCATTTTTAGTCACCCTCAGCCACCTGCATCTCTCTGAGGCTTTCTGTCTAGATTTCAAACTCCTTAGAGTAGAATTTGTCTTGAGGGCTGTTACTTTTAAGGACTATCCCCTTTTTTACTGTGTGACACGTTAGATAACAATTATCTGGGCAAGCAGGCATTAAAGAAATTGAGGCAGTTTGGCAAGGGGCTGGCAAACCATCATCCCACGCTTGAATTCTGGGCTCAGTGGAAAGCTACCCAAGGCAGAGGCTACTGGAAGAATAACTGAGAATTTGAAAAGAAATAAGAACCAGCACTGGGGTCTCAGCATCACTGTGCCTCCAGTTAGCCTGGGACACACTGAATTAGGCTTTTCCAGATCAGAAGCTGGGCAGATGCCTGGATGAGGTGAGGCAAAATAGTTGGGTCATCGTGTGCCCTTGCTATATTGGAGAGAAGGATATCCATACCATTGCGCAGGGTATCTTGAAATAACATTCTGTCCACTCACAGTCTGTCCCATGGCTTTCTTTTCTCCTTGCTTCTCACTCAGAAGCAGAGAAAATGGTGGATTAAAAACAGACCTGCAGTAGTCACCAGTTGCCATCTGAGGAGCAGTGATTGCCTACATCAAAGCAGTGTGCTTCAGCTTGGTAGGTCCTGAAAACTGGGTAAACTAACTCAGCCTGGAGGTTGGCTCCAGCTTCACTTGAAGTTTTCAGCAAATCCTGAAGGAGATGAAATGTTTCTAAGTAACACTTCTTTTCTGCTCATAAAACAAAACAAAACAAAACAAACTTACATTGAGAGACAAGGTAGCATTAAATCAATGAGAATCTAAGTGGAAGTTGGTCTGCTGTTAAAGCCCTGAATTTTGGAAGGGCAGACTTTTAACAAACTGAGGGCAGTACATTGCTGGGGCAGTTGGATGGAAATAATCAGGGTCTGGGACACAAGGAAGGCCTGGATTTCCGTAAGACACACTTGCAAAAGTTACCTAGAATTTTAACCACGTGGCTGCAGACTGCTCTGGATGGGCTTCACAAAAAATGGTAAGATGAAGCAGGCAGATTACAAAGTCTGATCAGCAAAGACGGTTGTATTTTAGTGGCCAACTAGTACAAAGTGAGAATTTCTACCTATGTGTGGGCAACAAGCTATGTGAATGTTATGTCTCACTTATCAAAACCAAGTCATTTTTACTGATGTCTCTGACACAGGCCTGTATCCAGAGGAGGTGGTATCTGAAAACCGGCACTGATGGATTTGGAAAAGGTGTCTTTGTCCGAGGCAAAAAATATCTTCAATGTGCGAGCAAGTATGGAAAATTTTGACCCAAAAGTGACTAGATGGAAAAGCTGAGCATGTCAGGACAAAGGCTCATAACTGGACTTCGTCTGCCATCAAATCTGTCAGAATCCAAGTGAAGCACCAAAAACTGAGGGAAGTTGCAACCCAACCTCGTCTAAGTTAACTTTGATATTTGCCCAGTGTGACTCTTTCCACAGGAAGTTGGACACAAGTATTTATAAATAAAACTGCACCTGTTCTGTGGCTAGAAAAAAGCACCTGTGCTGCTTCTGCACAGAACTTATCTTCCTGGGATTGTGTGGCTGCCAAATTTATCAGACTCATTGGGGTTTCAGATCATACTGAACTCTTTACCACAAACTACTTACTCCCTCTATTCTTGTGACGTGGCTGTCCGCATTGCTTCCATACAGATTGCTTCCATGCGGCATGGTATTAATTTGATTTTCCCAGTGGAAAGCTTGGGGAGGCCTGGCCAGGCCCTCCATGCCTGATGCCAGAAACAAACAAGCAGCCATCCAGTATGTGAAAGTAAGTTTGAAGGAATATAGACAACCTGAAAAACTCTCCTGATGAGGGCTTCCCCGCTGCTGAAAATCCACATTGGTGCTTTACTGATGCCCTGCTTGGATCTGTTGGCATACGAGGGGTGATCCAAGGTGCATGGGCACTGCTCGAGCAGCCCCAGCAATGCTTCCTACCAGGAGATGCCCCAATTCTGGCAATTTAGTGAAGGTGAGGAGCTGGAGAGATAATACACATAGCTCGGGGGAGGTTTTCAAACACTTCTCTCTGAAACTTTGGCCTGGCTGTGGGGAAGTAACAAGAAATTTCCGTTAATAAGCACATAGATGGCACAATAAGCTCACATCTGGCACCATTTCGCGTACCCATCACCTAAGCTAAATAATAATAATAATAATAATAACACTTTTGGGCCGCCAGCTGCGTTCAAACCCCCCCCGGGGGACACGGGCCGAGGCGGAACCACCGCGCAGGGGGACGAGGAGCGGGGGGAACGGGAAGGCGGCGGAGCGGAAGGGGCGGTGGAGGCCGGGCCTGAGGCGGCAGTGGCGCCATGAGGACGCGGCGCGGCACCGTCCTGCGGCCCCCGCCGCAACCCGCCGGCCGCGATGGAGGCGAAGAGGAGGAGGATGAGGAGGTGGTGCCGCCCCGCGGGGACGTGGGTCCCGAGGGGCTGGGGGACGAGGTGGAGGACTTCCATGAAGCGCAGTTCCAGGCGGTGATGGCCGCCTTGGAGAGCGGCGAAGAGGCCGGGGAGAGCGAGGAGGAGGAGGAGGAGGTGCTGGGGCTGCAGCTGCCGGAGGAGGACGAGGACGAGGACGAGGACGAGGAGGAGGAGGAGGAGGAGGAGGAGGAAGTGCTACGGCTGCAGCTGGAGGAGGAGGAGGAGGAGGAGGGTGATGATGGTGAGGAAGAGAAGGAGGGAGCTGAGTTCTATGTGGATCACAGCGCAGAGGAGGATGAGGAGGATGAAGATGAGGACCTGTCCATGGAAAGCGACTTGGAAGAGCGCGGCAAGGACACCAAGCTTCCCCACGAGCTGTCCTGGGGCCGTCGCAAGCAGCTCTACTACGACACGGACTATGGGAGCGACGGCCAGGCCAAGGGCAAGCGTAGCCAGCAAGAGGTCAATGCTGAGGAGGAGGAGGAGGAGCAGGAGGCTCAAGTCATCCAGAGGCGGTTGGTGCAGGACCTGGGGGAGGATGATTATGGGCTGGATGTGATCCAGGGATATGTGGCGGGGCAGCAGAAAACCCATGACAGCAAGGGGCAGAAGATTGCCAAGGATTTGCAGGCCCTTTCCAAGAAGGAGCAGCTGAAGCTACTGAAGCAGGAGTCCCCTGAGCTCCTGCATCTGATTGAGGACTTTGAAGTCAAGCTGATGGAGCTCAAGGATGAGCTGCAGCCACTGCTGGAAATGGTCAGAAGTGGCGTTATCCCTCAGGGGAAAGGCAGCCGCTATCTGCAGATGAAGTATCAGATCTACCTGAATTACTGCACCAATATCAGTTTCTATTTGGTTTTAAAGTCAAAGAGAATCCCAGCTCACAGTCACCCTGTCATTGAGCGGTTGGTCGCTTACAGAAATATCATCAATGACCTGGCTGTGATAGACCAGAGGTTATCCTCGCAGGTTCGCCTGCTCCTGAGGAACTATTACGATAAGAAGGAAGAAAAACTGCGAGAGCAGAAGAAGTTTCCAGCGCTTCTATATCTGGCTGCCAGGAAAAACAAACCAAAACGTGCTCCTGCGCTTGCTAATGGCCGGCTTGCTGCTGAGGAACAGGCAGACGAGTCTGACCTGGATGAAGAGGCTGCCCTAAAATACTATAAGCTGATGGAGGATAAAGTGAAACTCAAGAGGAAGAGAACCAAAGACCAGGACATGCTCAAAAAAGAACTGTTGGGGGAGGAGGATCCAAATAAAAAGAGAGGTGTGACATATCAGATGATCAAGAACAAAGGCCTCACCCCCAAGAGGAAGAAGATTGATCGCAACCCCAGGGTCAAGCACCGGGAGAAGTTTCGGCAGGCCAAGATTCGCCGGAAGGGCCAGGTCCGTGAAGTTCGGACGGAGATGCACCGATACGGCGGGGAGCTGTCTGGCATTCGTGCCGGGGTTAAGAAAAGCAGAAAGCTTCAGTGAAACTTATTTTTCTCTGTTTCAGAGAGCTGCAAGTAACAGTTTTGAATGCAATAAATTTTTTTGTGAAAGAATGTGTGGTTTTCATCCTTTAGTGGGATTTTTTAATTTGATTTTTTGTTTGTTTGCTTGTTTTTGTCTTTCTGTGCTGTAAATACAGGCTTTGAGAGGCTACAAGGGGTGTCAGGTGAGGGGAAGGGAGTGGGCCAGGTGGGATGAGGGCAGCGGGGGAAGGAAGGGAGCATCCTGCTGAGGGTGGGCTGAGGTGGGATTTGTGCAGCTGTCACCACAACCGCCTCTTTACAGCCTTGTCCTCTTACATCCTTTTTTCTGCATAGGGCTACAGATGCGTAGTTATGGTATTTCCTCTAGTTTGTGCTCTGATTAACTCATACATGTGTTCATACCTGTAACAATCAACTGTTTTTACCCTCCTAAATCTTTTAAATTTAGTAGCCAAGCAGGAAGCTCTTACCTAAATCCCATATGGCCTGAGATGCTATTTCACCTGCTCTTGAATTCAGTGAGAGGCAAAGCAAGGAGGCTTCTGGGTTGCATAGTTACTTACCTATGATGAATACTTTAACTTCATTTATGATACGTTTCCTAACTGTTACACACTTGTATGACTAACATGGCATTGCTGCAGGACAAGTTGGTAAGACATAACGTAGTTTGCACCTTGAAGGTAAATTTTCAACATGTTTTGATTACTTCCCCCTGGTGGGAAAATGCATCCAACCTGGCAGTGAAATAAATTCTTGCTGGGAACTGATGGTGAGCGGGCACTTTCAGTTGACGTGAAGGAGGAGTGACTGATTTCTTTCTCATAAAGCTTTCAAGTTTAACACTGTCTTGAGGCAAGATGTGCATGTGTGGCTGGGATCTGCTTCAGTGAGCCCGCATCTTATTTGTGTACCAGTACCACCTGAAAGGCACTCTGTTTGCCACGTGAACTCCCTTAAGAGGGACAGTTGTCTAGTTAGTAACAACCATTTTTTGATACAGAAGCAGCAGTGTAGCAAGTGTTTATTGCGATAGTCTCAGGGAAGCCAAAATATGAATGTGTAGTGGTGAACCTGCAACAGGCTAGGCAGGTGTAAAATATGCAGACACTGCTTGTTTTCTGCATAAGAAAAGTGTTTCCGTAGCATTTGATGCACACCTTTCCATCCTAAGCCTTTTCCTGCCAGGAACATTCTTGATTGCTGACTGGAGACAGTTTTATTAACTTTTAAAGCTGATTCTTAAAGGGAGAGGTGAAAAAAAGAACAAACATAGGCTGGACAGATGGGAATGGAAGTAGGGAGGCTTTTTGTAGTCTTTGTATGTCCCAATTTCAGAGAGAACTCAGTTCGGTGTACGAACGCACATGGCTTAATGTTGAAATGACAAGTTCTGCTGACTTTAATGGTCCTGTATTCGTTTGCCCCCTACTGTTCATAGGCCAAACAGCAGTTAAACACTGCTTTTAAAAAAATACAGAAAGTAACCCCCTGCTCCATAGAAACCAGCTCACTGTGAATTGATCCCCTCCGTGCAATTGACTGGGAGGTCTTTGCCTGCCTGCAGAGCCAAGGCATTTTGCACAGCAACGGGTAATAGAAAGTACTGTAAGTGCCTGAGGAGCGTTAATGGCAGCAGAGAAGAAGAATTCGGTGTTTCTGGTCAGTGCTGGTCTTGTCTGTGCTGGTAGGAGGTCTCTACGTGGGGAGAGGAAAAGTTGGAGGTGATTGCAAGGGTAAGGATTCATTTCTCACATCCCAAAGTCCCAGCAGCAACTGCTAGAAGGTGAAAATTGTTGACTGAGGCCCTGTGGCTGGCTTCTCTGGGGAAGCTGGGTCTAAGAGGCTCACGTCAAACCCTTGTTCTGCAAGAGCATCACAGAGGGAAATGTGAGGCTTGCTTGAAGAGGTCACTGAAAATTGCTTGTCATTTGAGCGATGCCCTGTCTGACCAGGTGGCCTCAGGCACAAAGTGTGACCTGTTGGCCTTGGAAATGAAGACATTCTTCCCCGGTGCTTGCTCTCTTGTACTGTGAGCTCAAATCAACAGCATTCGCTGCTTGCTGCTCCCAGTGAAAAATGCATGGTTTTGAGTGGGTAGGCGTGTGAAACGTGACAAGTCTGCTCCAAAATGAGAAACTCATCTAAGCTTTACCAAGGCGGGAACTGGTGCTTCTCCCAAAACGAAACCATTTCTATTAGTTCTGCACTGGGATCATGATGGAGGCCACCAGTGATGATGCTGAGCTACGCTTTTAGTCAGTGAAAGCTTATGTGATGGGGGAAAAGCAGCTTAGGTGATTTTTCAAGAGAGGAGCGGTGTTTCCTGGCAGGCATCACACGGGATGTGAAAAATGTCCTGCAGAGATGCTAACTGATCTCATTACTAGAGCATCTGCTTGTGCACGTTTCACACTTTGTGCACAAATGAGGGGCTGACGCGCTTCCACAGACAGGCAGGCAAGCTGCAAGTGTCCAAGGTGGTTTTGTGTTCCCTCAAAAAGCTTTAGGCAGCTGGCAAGCAAAATTCTGGCAGCTTTGATCTGAGCAATAAATAAGGGATATATGTTATGGTGCAATTACAGGCTCGCTTTCCAGAAACGTCGAGATTAAGGCTAAAGGCAAGAGCAAGCGCAGCATGTCAGCGTGCCCACTGCAGGCAGCCAGCAGATGGCCCAGCTCATCTCCCAGGTCTGCAGCACCAACTTGTTTTAATGAAGATTAAACATGGCATTTTGTTCAGTTGGTTGGTTCAGAGACTGGACAAAGCCATAAATAGTTCTTTCCAGTATGGTTTTATGTATGAGTAATCATGGGAAGGCTGTGATTATTAATGCCATGGGGGGGCGGGACACACTGTAGCATTGCTCTAAGAAATGCTTAGTAGATGTTTACTACTGAAAGGCAATCCCTGACGGTAAATAGATTTTGAAGACCCCTGTTAAAACAGATGCATATGAAAAATCACGGATCATGGTTAGGAAAATAAGTGGTGCAAGTTCATGGCTAACACTGTTCTGTGTTTTGTTTTTCCTTCTTCCAGTAGTTGCATCCAGAGTAAGCCTGGCTTGCCTTTGGAAGCTGGAAGGGAAAAAATTCAAGGGCAGAGAGTTGGACAGTGTCACAAATTTCTGTTTGTGCAGGGTAAGGAAAATGTATTCAATAACTCAGAAGGAAGTACATTTGCTACTGCTTTAATTTTGTCAAGGGGTTCATAGTTGTCTCCCATTGTTTGCTATCAGCAACAGTTTGGACGTGATTTTGCTCTTGCTAGCACTGGCAAATACAAATCTCAAAACCAAGCGTTTGGATTTCTGAAAGGGATTAAAGCATCTGTTAAATTAGCTGCAACATATTGCATGACTTGGGGCAGCGCTACAGAAAAGTCTCCAGCAATCAGTTGCCTTTGCAGCTTTGGTTTTGCAACTGTTATGTGAGATTAAAAAAAAAAAAACCTGTTTCAGTCTGACCTAAGTATACTGAATATACAGGATATTCTTTAAAAACTGGCAGATTTGCATTCTCCCTCTACTGACAACATTTAAAGCCCTGCCTGAATGAAAATTCTTTATCGCTGCCTTCCTAAAGGCCATCTTTGAGGTGAGATTACTATGGGGTACCACCAGTGTGTTTGTTTTAATGGTAAAGACTGTATTTGGAGTTTGTGTTGTCACCTCTTGGCAAAGGATCTGAAAATGCTGTTGTCAGTGAGATTTTGCACTCTGGAAAGTGAGGGGGGGAAGGTGGGGCCAAGAGGTACGGGAATGACTTGACTTTACAGATAAGTTAATGCATGTGGGAGCCTGATTTCCTGGAGGTTGTTTCCCCAGATTAAAATCTGTGTTTCCACAGATTAAAATCAACGTTTCCCCATGAAGCCTGTGGCCCAGTGAAGCGCAGCAGCTGAGGCAGCCCCGCACCACCCTGGGCTGCTTTCTCCATTTTTTGCCGCTCACTTGACAGCTACGTGGGGAATGCAGGTGGAAGGGTCAGCAGCTCCTTTTGAACCACAGCTGTCCTTAGCAGGGCAGCGGTGTTTTGTCTCGGAGGTTGGGGCTGCCTGCTTTGTGCCATAGTCACAGCCCGGCCTCTGTGACTGCCTCTTGTGGTGGGGACGTGGAGATTCAGAATCATGGAGTCATTAAGGTTGGAAAAGCCCTCCCAGATCATCTGGTCCAACAGTCCCCTCACTACCACTGTCACCCACTAAACCATGTCCCCAAGCACCACATCCAACCTTTCCTTAAACACCCCCAGGGATGGTGATGCCACCACCTCCCTGGGCAACCCGTCCCAATGCCTGACTGCTCTTTCTGAGAGGAAATGTCTCCTCATTTCCAACCTCAACCTCCCCTGGCGCAACTTGAGGCCATTCCCCCTACCCCTAGGCCATTCCCCCCGGTCCCAGGCCATTCCCCCTCTCCCTACTCGAGGGGAAAGGGAGCGACACAGCAGCCGTGCTCGCCGCCGCCACCCGCCGGGCCCGGCCGTGGGCGGAGGCCGGAGGCCGGCCCAGGCCCAGCTTCCCCACCGGGGCGGAGCCGCGGCCCGGGGCGGCGATGGCGGAGGCGGAGCGGGCGCCGCTCGTGGCCGAAAGTTGCCGGGACGGGGGCGGCGGGGAGCTGCCTCCCGCCATGGAGCAGCGGGACGAACCCGGCCCGGTGGCGGCAGAAGAGGACGAGGCGCCCGCAGCCTCGCCGCCCCCAGCCTCGCCGCCTTTCTTCCTCCTCTACCCCGGCCATGGAGGCGCCGCCGCGCCGCCCAGCGTGTGGAGACCCCCGGCGCCCCGCGGCGGGGCCGCCCTGCCCGTGCTGCTGCTGAGCTACCCGGGGCCGGAGGGAGCCGCCGGCGCCCGTGAGTAGCCTCGGGGCCGGGAGCCTCCCTTTTGCCCTTCTCCCTCCTGAGCCGGCGTGGATCGGGGTGCTGGGGGTGTGGGGAGCGGGGGGTCCCTCCCTGAGCGCCCCGTGAGCCGGGGGGGGTTGCGGGGAATGGGGCTGGGGAGGTGCCGTCGTGGCATCGCCGCTCCCCAGGCAGCACACGTGTGTGCCTCCGTGAGGGGAGGTGAGCTGCACCCCAAGTGCAGCCTCTGCAGACACGTTCATGGGGTCTTCTCTCCTTTCTGGGCCGTTCCTCTGAGAGCTGTGCAGCCGTGGGGAGCCTCTTCTCGCAGGTAACCAGCGATAGAGCTAGAGAGAATGGCCTCAAGTTGCGACAGGGGAGGTTCAGGTTGGAAATGAGGAGACGTTTATTCTCAGAATGAGCAGTCAGGTGTCGGAAGGGGTTGCCCAGGGAGGTGGTGGTGTCACCATCCCTGGGGGTGTTCAAGGAGGGGTTGGACGTGGTGCTTGGGGACATGGTTTAGTGGGTGACAGTGGTGGTAGGGTGGACCAGATCTTGGAGGGGTTTTCCAATATTAATGGTTTTCTGAAACCTAACAGCCCAGCCCTGCCTTATGATGTGGTTAGGAGATGGAAAACACCCACTTGGGCTTCCTTCTTGTGCTGGGGCAGAGGGTATTTGTCTGCGTGCCAGACAAGGCCGAAGGGCTCTGCTACGTGTGTGCTCTCCTGTGGGGCGTGCTTGGTGGGAAGCTGTTTTCAGCTTCACAGTGATTTTTATAATGTTCTTGCAGTGCATTTGGATAAACGGAGGTAGTGTGAAATGTGTATGTTTTAGGAACAAAAAGTATGCATAGGGGTGCATATAGCAGAGATTTTCCCTTATCCATCCATCTTGAAAATTGTCAGAAGCTTTGTCATCTTCTGGGCTTGTGCCTGGGTGCGGGTGACAGCTTTTTACCTTCGTTTTATCTCCTCCTGGCTGCATCTCAGGTGTGTATTCACTCACACAGTAGCTGATGATTTGGGGGAAGGTATCTTTATTGGGTTTTACTCCTTTTGAAGGTAATGTACATTATTTAAACTATTAGTCAGCAAAGCTATAATCAGTGAGATAAATTAATTTCTGTAATGTAAACAGCAGGTGAAGTGACCCACCTTTGTTCTTAGTTATGTGAAGGGCTCTCTCTGGTTGCGGATTTCTATCTGCGGACTAAGTCTCCCTCCCTCCTGACTTGTCATTTTCAACCGTTAACTTCCTCTCAAAACCGTGATATTTTAAAAAAGTGTCTACTAATCAGGAAATCTTCACACTCTGTAGCTGTGTGATGTGCGTGCAAGGGAGTGAGCTGTTCGTGACAGAGAATTCTCTGAAGGGTTTAAAAATATTTATTTAGTCTTTGCTATTGTGCTTGTACTGTTCAAACTGCTTAATTGTTCTAGGACCTTTCTAGGAGGGGTTCTGTGTAGATGTGGTGAGGCTGAGGCACGTTTGTTCAAGATCACAACAAGTTAGTGTACACACTCATCAGCTGAGCAATGCTTTATCCCTTGCGTTGGTGTTACTCTGCAGTGGATATTCATATAGACTATGTGGAAAAAGCCTTATAAAATGTATCTGGAGTTTCCCTTGCTCTTTCTTATCTCAGAGGTAATATCTGCCTGTGCAATATCGTGTCGAAGCCTGCTCAGCGACTGACACAGCGATAGCTGGGTATGAAGGGAACAGGAATCATAACCCATTTGCATAGTATCATGGACTCTGATGTTTCTCACATCTGACAGGGGGTGTCCTGTCAGCAAATTAACTCTTTCATCATGCCTGTTGTTGTTGTTGTTCTCATGTCTCTGAAAAAGCAGCTCTCACTTGCTCATTGCTGAGCGGCAGGAGCAGTGGATCCTGCTGCAGAGTTTTGCTTGTTTGCTTGCTGCTTCGGGACTGATGTTAAAGCAGTGGGTAGAGCTCAGCTCTGCAACAGAAGGCATTTTGTGTGTTTGAGTGCTGAACTGAGTCTCAGCTACCTGTAGAGTACATGGCCTTGCAGGTGTCATCACTTGCTGCATCTGCTCTAGATGGCTGTTACTCTGACACCACGCCTCAAGGCTGCATTAGTGATGGCCAGGCTATCAAGATTGTCCTGCCTGTGTTACTGGGGAAACCTGCTGGCCTGTTTCGTGGGCTCTTCTCAAATGTTGTGAGTTCATGTTGCAATAGCATGTGACTGCTTAGCATCGACTCTTCTTGATCTGCTTTTCTTTGTTCTGCAGTAGTACTTGAAGTGATTGTTCATGTCTGCTTCCCTTGATTCTTCAGCGTTTTAGTTACATTTGGAGTTGAGATAAACCGAAGAGTGTGAAGTTTTTTTTTTTGCATGATGTGCCTGTGTTACGAAAATGTGATGTACTCTGTGAATGCTTAATCCCTCCCTACATAGCTGTGAAGGGAGAGTTTAGAGTGAAAGACAGTTCCTGCTAGATCATGAGTTCCTCCCTTCAGTGCCCTGAAGCCTGTCATTTCCACAAATAGTAATGAAAGTAATTACCCTTTATTGACATTAGCCTCGTACAGTGAAGGTAGTGATCAACGCATTGAAAAGTCAATATTGCAGGATGTTTTGGAGGTTTATTTGAACTAGTCTTTTTATTTCCTGTCATGTACTTTACACTGTCATGTAACTGTTCTCTTGAGAGAGGTATCTCCGCAGGGTAGAAGGGGCCTGTAGAGCTGTTTAATTTCATATTTGAAAATCTAGAAGAGCATATTTGCTGTTGGTGAAGTAACTGCAGTCTTTGTAGCTCCGATAGGGTTCTCCCAGGGAGCGGTGGCCTCATGGGATTCTGTGTACAACTGTTGCTTCCCTCGGTAGAAACCAACTACAGCATTATTCGTGTCTAGGCAGCAGCATCACCATTGCACTACCAGGGCGGTGGAGCAAGCTGTGTGGTGCTGGTGAGGTGAAGCCCAGCAACTAACATTCGTGGTGCCAAAGAATCAAGTTGTAAGAGTAGTTATTACTCTTACTGTTATAACTATTTATTTTCTGTATCAACTTTGTCTCATGCTTTTTTTTTTTTTTCCAGGACTGATCTTTCCCCTTCTTATCCAAGTTTTATTTACAAGGTGAGAGAGATGTGATGGTGGTGAATGTCAGGTCAATATGAAAGCTGCTAAGGGAAGGAGACTGCAAAAGCTTTTAATGCCAGCAGCATCTGCTTTTTTGATACCGATGGTTCCAGACAGAGAACAAAAGGGAGACTTAAACATGCCGAGCTGTAATGAATCCTCAGAAGGCTTCTCAATGCTGTAAAAGCAACTTAATTGTACTGTCTTTGAGGAGGAGAAAAAAAAAAAAAAGAAAAAAAAAAAAAACACAACCTAGTTCCTTGCTCCCCCCCAAAGCCTGACAGATACAATATTTCAAGTAGACTTTTCCTTCCCGTTACTTAATTGTACACTCAGCTATGTGAGGTATTTAAATCCTTAAATATCTCTACTTCCCAGCAGGTAGAAAACAAAGTTTATCACATGTTCAGGGAGCTGAGAAATTCTGTCCCTGGTTTCCAGCTCATTAAATTGTCTTCTGCCTGTTCATGTTTTTTTGGCATGCAGCGTTTGAAGTGCCACAGTTAGGTGAGGTGTGTGTGTGTGTGTGTCTGTGCTGGCAGAAGTGTCAGAAACAGACTGAAAGAGAGGTGGCATGAGAGGAGGAGTGATGTTCACAGGTCTGCCAGGAAGAGGTTTTTGCGTATCAGGAAGGAGCATGGGCAGAAAATAGGAAGACCAGATTTTTTTCACTAAGAAGCATGGAAGCTGCCTTGCTGGACCAGATTGACAGGCTGTCTGATGTATGCAGCAGCCACAAAGAGGTTACATGCTTTGGGAGAAACTTGCACGAACTTGCTTGTGATTCATGCTCATCTTACACTGTGATATAAAAGCTCGTGTTTCATCATAATTTGTGTCCTTTTTGTGTGAAGTTACCTCTGATATCATACTCAATTTGAGATGCTCTGAGCAGCTATTTTAGAACTCGGTGATGCGTCTGAGCTGTTACCAACAATTTCTTTCAGCAGTGGTTCCCATTTGCATAGTACTAGTGGCTTTTCTATGGTTCTGTGGTCTACTGCAATCTTAAATAACCAGAAATAGTGCAGTCATCTGAAGCAGTAATCCCATTGCCAACTTTGCCTTTTTGTTGTACGGCTGCTGTGCAATCTCTGTGCAGCAATCAGGGAAAGGTTTCTCGTAAGGATGCTAAGTCAGCTTGGTTGCAGGCTGGATTTCCTGGCATTGGCAGTAAAACTCCACCCAAAGGTGCCCCCTGGAGTCCAAGAGATGCTTTGGGGATTTGTTTGTTTTTTATTGCTTAGATCATTTTCATTTCAAACGCTGAATGAATTAGGAATACTTTGCAGTACAACTGAGATATGAAACGCTTCTGGCTGGTGGAATGGTTTGCTTTCAGATGGTTAAGTCCTAAAACGTTAACCTTTTTGTAAGCTGCTGCATTTGGTCACCTGGCCAAGCCTCTATCCTGCTTTGCCAACACGTGGTTAATATTAGAATTTTGTAAGACCAGTCAAAGTGGCCTGACTTGTCTGAGATTCAGAAAGTGTTTCTGTGTTACTGACCTCCTCTTTATTTATACCTACCTTTTGGTCCTCTTCTGTCTTTTGATCAGTCTTTGAACCTTCCTGAAGCTTGAGCACTCGGTATTGAGTTGCAGGGGATTTTTATCAAATGCTTTATGAAGGCTACAAATATTTGACACTGATGCTTTATAAGATTGTTTGTTGATTTGTAGCTTTGAAGCACAGGATGGGGTGGGGGCGTAGGTTTAGTATCTTGATTTCCAGATGGGGTAAAAGGCTGTCAGGTCAGTAAATCACAGGCTGGTTCTTGTGAGATTTTGCTTGTTGCTGTTAGTGGTGGGGTTATTGGGTGGGGTGGGGGACATTGTTTGCTTGTTTCATGAGAATATTCTTTATTTTCCAACAGTGCTGTAACTGACATATAGACAATTTTTTTTAAAGCATTCTTGATACTTGTTTTAGCCTACCCTGAAAATGATGTTTGAAAGTGAAGTTCTCTGTTTTCATTCTGTGGGAGTAAATTCAGTTGTGCTAAAACTTGGAGATTACCATCTTCTCAGGGCAGGTGAGGAGTTCTTAGCTATTGAAATACCCATATCACAACTCCATAGGAAAAAATCAACTTGAAAAAGAAATTCTGTACTCAATCAATTTTTAGGTATCTGCATAGATGATAATGCTTTTGTGCCTTAAGGAATAGAAGTTTTATAGAGGTGAAGTAGCTCTGTTTCTTTTAAGGTGGCAGTTGTTCAAAATCTGCTAGGTGGTATGCTCTGTCCAAAGCTCTGTTTTATGTAAGACATACTAATACACTGAGAATTTTCAGAGCTGGGCAATACTTGGCATTACTTCTGTTTTCTTTAATAAAATATCCTTATGCAGTCTCTACAGCAGGAACATTGATTGCATAAGGGAGCCTGAAAACGCAACTGAGCTGAAAGGGACAGGCTGGCTTCTTTTATTTCTTCCTGCTAAGAAGCAGCAAATGGCATAAAAGTAAACAAGTAGAGCAGTTGGTTAATTTTTAAACAAACTTCAGCTATGGTCCCAGTATATGGGTCATTTGTCGATGCTGAGTCAGTGGAAGACCTTTGTGAAATGGGAGCTGCAGGGTTACACCTGATGCTGTTTGTAGTTTTTTTTTTTTTTTTTCCAAAAGGAAAAAAACCTGTCAATTAGATATGTTGGATAATAGCTTATGGTACTTGGCTGATTTTCAAGGGTTTAATTTATTTGCTGTATGTTCAGGTCCTTTCAAAAGGTAGCAAGAGTGAACAGCTGTTCTCCTGTACCTGTTTGTATATGGCAACTTTCACTGGTTTTAAAAGTATTAAAGTGTGACTGCTGAAACCAGAGGTTGTTGTTGAAAGGATTTACAAATACAATCCGAGCTAAAATGCTGTCAGCATGGATTATAAAACCCATTCTTTCCTAGGGAGAAGGAACAATAGGAACTGTTGTCATTTGTGAAATAATTCTCCTTTGCATTGCTGTAATAACATGCTGCATGGCTCTTTGTTCTAGTCTAATGGGGAGAAAGAGTTGCTGAGTCAAAATGCTCTGCACCAAGCAGGAAGTTTTCACGGAAAGCAACTGCTTCCTCTCGACTGTTAGAAATAGCAACCATGATTCCTGTTTTTTTTGCCAGTTTTATGAGTTTTGGGCAGAATAGGTGCTTCTTTCAAAAGGCTGTGTGTGTTGGCATTCTGAATTCTGCATCAAATGATCAATTATTGTGATCAATTATCGCATTTCATATTGCTAAGAAATAGACATGCATCCTTTTGAGTGCTTCTTAAGGAAAAAACATACGGCCAATAATTAAGGTCTCCTGCGTTAATTGTTCACGTGTTTCTATCAATTTGTTTTTTGGTGAACAGTCAGCTTTCACAGGATTTGTGTGGTGGGGGAGAACGAGGCATCCATTTCCAATGCTACCCAGCTGCTCTCCACAACATCCTCAAGCCACATGGGAATAAGATGAACTAATTTATTACTGCCTCGTATCACAGTTCAAGTGGCTGATGATGCTGTGTCAGGCGCCCTGGTTAATCAGTGACCTTAGGAATAAGAAAGGTGCCTGCTGACTTGGGGCCAGCGCAGCTCCTTGAGCCCTAGAGGCGGGGCTGGGGGCACCGAGGGGACTGAGCCTGCAGGACGACGCAGTGCTGTCACCTGCTTCTTGAGAAACTGGAAGCCCCTTCCTCTGCCTGCTGAGAGGTAATACTTCTGCACAAGCCTCACCTGAGCAAGATACCCATTTTCAGATGAGGTTTTTAAGTGTAAGATTCAGCTGAGTGCCTCTCTTTGTGCTGTTCCTCCTCATTGTTCTTCCGTGTGCATGTGCCCTTCTAGAAGAGCTTAATCCTACAGTGCTGGAATGCTTAGCTCTGGGTCTTCCCCCCCCGTTGTTTCCCTGAGATGATAAATCCATCCTAAAAAATACTTTCATAAGTCAGGAATCTCAGTTCCCTTTGAGAATGTCGCGTGACAAAAAATGAAACAAAACAAAGCTGCGACTTGCTCACTCCCATAAAAACAAAGGTGCTTATTTTTTATTCACCCGGTGCCGTCGGGGCGCGTGAGAGGAATACAGATGCCTCTTTGTGTGCCTCGCGCCGCGGGTCCGCGCCTCTCTGTGGCGTGCAGTGCATCGCGCTGGCTTGCAGATGGACGAGCAGAGCCCGGCGAGGAGGTGCTGTGGATGAGGAGTGCCTAACTGCCATCCCTGCATCAGCAGCCTCTACGAAGCATCCTGGGAATTGCTCGCCCTGCGCTCGGAGCGGCCGATCACGTGAGCCTGAATTTTCAGTTCAGTTCATTAGTCAGCCATTTTGGTCAACACCCTGCCTACTGCGCACAACCAATCCTAGCAGCACTCGCTGCCCTGGCTTATCTGGGAAGAAAGGAACCTGCAGCTTGATCTCAGCAAACCTGGATATCCTCCTCTCTCTTCTTCCTTTGTTTTTTCTTTGGGTGGTCGTCAGAGGAAGCCCTTCTTTTTCTTCCTCCTGCTTATTTTCTTCTGTTTCTATTTTTTTTCCTGTTTGATGTGGCAGTCAGGTTTTCTGTGGCTGCTTAGGATCAATAGCCTTCAGCATATCTGAAGACAACGACAGTGGTGGAAAGGAGGGAGGAAGAGGCGAGCGTGAAGGAGCAGCGTTTTTACCTTGCTTTATATATGAAAAGGCCAAAGCAGTCTGTGCGATCCTGAGCATATCTGTCCTATACTAGCAAGGTATTTCTCCTTTTCTTCTTCAGAAAGCTTTTCTTTTTAGTTCTTTTTTTCCCCCCTGTTGTTGTTGTACCAGCTGAGTCATCATGTCTGCTCTGACGCCTCAAAGCGACATGCCAACCCCCACCACAGACAAGATCACTCAGGCTGCCATGGAGACCATCTATCTTTGCAAATTCCGAGTGTCGATGGATGGAGAATGGCTCTGCTTGCGCGAGCTGGACGACATCTCACTGACACCCGACCCAGAGCCTACCCACGAAGGTACGGTCCGGTTCTCTGCCTCGGGATCCCCGCAGCCGCCGCATTGTTACGGCCGCTGCACAAGTTGGGAGGGGGTGTCTCTGGGATGAGATGCTCTTGGCCTGCCTGGAGAACCTGGACAGCATCTAACATATCAAAAAGCCAACTTGGTGCTTCAGATTGCTGTTGGAATTTGGTGTGTTCTTTGTAATCCGCCCTTTAACAGAGGCAGACTTGTGTGGGGTTTTTTTAAGGTGTATCAGAAAAGATGAGGTTTCTGTGTCTCAGGAAGGAACATACCATGTCGTATATTCAATAACATCTGTAATCACAACTTTAATCTTATAGCTGTATTTGTCAAATGTCAGCTTCTACGGCAGGAGCACGCTGTCAAAATACTGCCTTCTGTCTGTACATGGCCAGTGGGTAGTTTTTGGAAAGCCCCAAGTGATTACGCAGCTTATGCTGGTTGTCAAGTGATAACATCATCACAAGTCTTGCAGGTCACTTCTGCTGGCCATGCTGTTGTTTATTATGGCGTAGAAGCCTGAAATGTGCAGGTGTAACACGTCTTGCTTTTTGGTGGAAAAGGATTTGTCATCTGGGTTGATGGTGAAAGCAGTTTAATAACCGGGTCAGGTGAAACAAGGACTGAAAGGTTTGTGAACACTGAGGGGAGGGGGGAAAAAAAAAAAAAAAAAAAAAAAAAAAAAAAAAAAAAAAAAAAAAAACACCAAGAAGACAGTGACGCATTGCCCCATCAGTAAAGAAGTGGGGAAGTGCAAAATTCCTGCAGAAATTCACTGTAAGGTAGCAAGTGCTTCCATGGTCACTTAGCTGGGTTCATACTGCTGGGTTCAGGGGTTCAGCGTACCCCTTGCCGGATGCTGATCGTCTTTCGGTCATGCAGCGAGGAAACTCCATCTTTTTCATTCCAGACCCTTTTCCAGTAACTAGTGAAGTGTGTAGTCCCAAGTAGTCCTGCTTGACCCGTTTGATGCTGGTTTAGCAACTCAGTAATATCTTACTGTATTGCTCTCTTGCTGGATGAGGCAGCTTAAAGTGTGGTGAGGACTTGAACTTTGAACTTAATTCGGTGGTAGCAGCCCTCTGGTCCGGCTTTGCTTGCCAAATATGTGGTATTAGAGAGAGATTTAAAAAGCAGAGGCTGACATTCCCCTTGAAGCACATCCCAGCCTTTCAGAGAGCTGCTGTAGGCTCAGGAAAATGGAGCCAGAGTAGTCAGTACGGGGTGAGCCAAGGGTGCAGTAATTCAGCTGACTTCCCATTTCTATGGTCTTGTGTGTGGCATAGACGTAGTCTTGTGTGGCTTTGGACTTCATTTTTTTTTGGTGTGTGTTGTTTTAGCAGCATCATCTTGTGTAGGTAGACTGATTGTTACTCTTTATCTGAAAGGGAGGGAGAAGGACAAACAGTGACTTCCCTTTTGGTTTGTCACACTGTGATTAGTAAATGATCTAAGCAGTCTAGAGCTCTTGGTATAGCCTGGAAAGTCTTTCTGCAGCACTGTGAGTTTGTTATTTAGGTCCTTGTTCTTGTATGCATATTTTCTTTCTTCGTCTTCTCACTCTGGCCGAACTCAGGGGGAAGGTAGGCTAAGATGAATGCAGTTCCTGTAATAAAGCTTCTCTGGATTACCTTTCTCAAATACATTGAAAGCGTCCCTGTAGACTGCAGACTGCACTCGTGCATGTCTCTGTAAACAAGGCAAACACTAGAATAACCCTTCCCCAAACTAAAAAATAATTGCTTTTTAAGCTGTATTTGTAGTCACACTCTTGCAGGTACCAGAGAGAGTTGGAAAACAGCATTTGCTCATTTCACTACATTATTTCATTTGCATGTCAAAAATTAGTAAAAAGAGTGCTCTGTCATAATGACCTTGATGCAGCTATTTATACATTCATAACTTAAGAAAGTTGCTTGTTGGGAGGGAGAGACTTCTTTTTTTTGGATCCAAGTTATGTTTTTAGTAGAGATAAGCTCAGGGAGAAGTGTTCATAATAGGAAAGCTGACACAGCTTGATCCCTTGTGTTGAAACTGCAGTTACTGCATCAGCACTGCCTCGGTGTCCTCGGTGCATGCCAGGGTTGAGGGGACAGGATGACGGGGCTTGCAAACACCAAGTGCTTGTCTGAGGGGAAAAACAGGGGAGCTGGGGCTGCCTTGTTCTGAAATAGCTCTATAAAATTGATGCAAAAATGTAGGGACTGTGAAGGGAAAAAAGCCCTAAGGTTCTGCCAAAGGCTTAACAAGAAATTGTATTTTTTTCCTATGAATCAAGACATGTAAGATAACAAATAAAAAGAATATATCGCAGTTGCACATCGAACGTCCTGCTTGAAAGAAGGCTTTGAAGCCCCAGGTTGCTGTCCTTCAGTTCCTGCTTCACCCAGAGATGTTTTGCCTCCAGCCTTTCTCTGCTCTGCAACCTCTTGTGCCCCCTTCCCCTGCCCACAAGCAGCCGTCCCGCCATCCTCCTCCTCCTCCTCCCGCATCATTGCGCTGGGGATGAGCAGAAGCCATGCTCCTGGCCTTGCATCACAGCCGTCTGCACCCAGACCTGCCCACCCATCACGTCACAGCGAGGAGAGGACCTGGGAATGAGGGAGACAGCAGCTCTGGGCAGTGGAAAAGTAAGAAGACAAAACAGAGGGTCACGAACAGAACAGCAGAGAGGATGGGGAAGGCTGAAAGTGCGGAGGGAAAGTAAGAGTTGAGTTGCAAGAATTTGGACTTGTGGGGGCTGCTGTTGTGAGGTGCGATGACTTAGTGAATTCCATGGGACACTGGGGGTCTCCCGTTGCACATTCTGCATTCCCTTATTTGATTTTTAAACCAATAACTCTTACAGACCTTACACCTTCAAACTTTGCTCTGTATTATTGGCTATGGTGTGAGATTTAATTTCTGTATTTTTAAAGATTTTGTTGTTGTTGTTGTAGTTATACCAAAGGCAGGGCTAAGCAAGTAAAATAACAGAAAACTGGAATACTGCTAAACAAGTAGCTGCAGTTTTTTTTTTTTCTTTCCTATGAAAGGAGATTGTTGTTAGCTGTTACTTTTATTACTGCCTTTTTATTGATGCTTTAGAGCAGATGACTTAGGGTTTAAACATAAAAGAGGAAGCTAAAGCAAGTGATTCTTGTTTACTCTGGTTTGATATCCCTCATCAAACCCCTGTGTTTCAATTTCAGTGAGAGAGAGAGAGAGACATCAGAAGAGAAATTTAGATAGTGCCAGATTGTGGAAATGTGATGTTAGGGGGAGCTAGAGGCAGGTTGCTGTGCTTCCTGATTTTGCTTTGAAAGCTCCCAAAGCAGAGAGGCAGCTGGTGCTTATTTTTGAGGCCAGACCTGCTGCCAGCCCTTTCCTTGGGAATCTGTTGGCCTTAGCCTTCGTTGGAGTAATCCAGCTTGAGGCCAGTTTTGTGCTTGGAGTTGGAGGGACAGGGAGGGAGCTAGTAATTTCAGGACCTAGTGGTAAACACAGTTGTATTCACTGATGTTAAAAAACAGTAGGCATCTTCCTGTGGTGGTGTTGATTTCCAGTAAAACCAAGCCCACTTGTGCTGGGAGATGGATTCTGATCTGAGGAGAAAATCTGGGGCCGTTTCATTTCTTGCCATAGGGTTGGAGTTTGATAGCATAACTCAGAGCAGAACTGAGTTGTTCCTCAAGTTGGGTAGCAGTAGTGCAGATTCATTAGCACAGTTAGGGAGTTTCTTGCAACTGTATGTATTCAAGATACCATGTAATAGGGATGCTGCAGTTTAACAATGAAAGCATTTCCTTTTCTTTTGGAACAGTTCTTTGGGCATGAAATAAGCTTGTTTTGCTATAAAGTGTAAGTCTGCTTGACCTAGAAATATTATGTAGTTTTAAACAATGGGTCTTAATTAGGAAGTCAAAACTTTTTGTTCTATACCGAAGTGATGAGATGTGGCACTGATGGCTATTAGATTCTTGTTTGTTTGCAATATATATAACAGTTGAGGCATCCTTAGGGACCAAGGTGTGGAAAAAACATCTTATATTTTCTGTTGCTCATTCAAGCATACACGCAGAGATGAGAGTCAATGCAGATCTGAACTTTTGGGGCAACGTAGTGAGTGCAAAATGGTCTTGTATTGTTTTACAGCGTGGTAAATTTCTGCTTTGAATAATCATTCTTCATGAGGAGCTTCATATTAGAGCAATGGAAATTTTAATCCTCATGAGATCAGCTTGTAATTGAGAGCAGAAGGAATACACATGATAGCTGTAAGGTCTGAATTGATGTGCAGCTATTACAGTATCACTTCTTTAAAAATCCTATTGTATTTGCTCTAAAATGGGGAATTAGAGCAGTATGTTCCTAACATGCAAAAAATAAAACACTTTTTCCATAGTATATTTTTTGCTAGCTAAAATTGGCTTTTTCTTTACTCTTTTTTGACAACTAGTGTAAAAGCCTTACTTTCAGCTGCATGTTTGTGTGAGATGCCGTGAGTAGAAGTTGCCTATTAATCAGTTATTCTGCTTATTGTCCTAAACCGAAAGGTTGTCCTTCAGATTCTACCTTTTCTCTCTATTTTCTCTTTAACTATTTTTCCCATCTTTCTTGTACAAGCAGCATGACCTTATGTTTTTGATTTGCAAACAAGCAGATTCTCAGCACGGAAGCTTGCATGCTGGGGGCTGTGAGAATCGCCTCCTTTTTGGCGGGGGAGCTATGAAGCCATTTGGTTTTGTCCAAATTGTGCCCCATAAGGGGCTTGTGCCAGACCGGGTCGTGTGAGTGGGGAGGCTGGGGGCCTGGTGTAAATCACTGGTTTGTAGAGAACAAAAGGCACCTAGGAAGAAACCCTGTGGACTCTTAGTTTTAGGCTTTCTGTGGTATGGAATAGGAGAAGCAAACTGCTGAGAGGTGGAATTGCCCCATGAATTGTGCCTTTCAGACTGCAAACCAAATCCAGTGTAAGCACCATACTGAGAGTAGCAGCAACCTTTCACTCACTGGCAGAAACCGCGTGAGATGTATTCTTTTGTCAGAAAATTACTCTCCTAATGTGTGAATGGTGGCAGAAACCTCTGAGCAAGCCAAAAGTTTGAAGGAGCTTAAAAAAGCATGTGGCTTGCCAGAGTGGCAGCTGTGGTACTCTTAGGTCATGTGCCCTCCCGACAGGCGTGAGCTGGAGACTGGATTTAATAGAACAAATGCCAAGTTGATTATGTGTGAGATACATGCATTAGTCTGTTAAGAACCCCAGCTCTTTTGAATAGCAGTTAGGTCATGTAATCCAGACAGCGCATACTGAAAAGTAACGTGACAAAGGTTGTCATCCTCCTGGAGAGGAGGAAGGAGATGCCCTGCTTACTGTATTTGCACTGAATCCCATCACAAGCCGGGAATAGAGCTGTGGAAAAAGAGAAATGACCGACAGAAGACTTGACCCTGAACCAGTGGGGAAAGAAGATGAAGCTTTAAAAAGCTCCTCAGGATGATTGGTATTGTGCAGCAGCCCTCAAGTTAATTGGAAAAGAGAATGTTAGGTGAGGATGAGATGGGCATCACATCAGCACTTCTAGTTTGAGTTTGTTTTAAAGGTTAAACTTCTGTAAATATTTTCAACATTGTAATTAAGAAATTGCAATCAAGAGATGCTTGCTCACTCTAAATGAAGTCAGATGAGCCTGGGAAATGTGGGGAAGGTTTACTTCCCTCAGAAGTAATGAATCAAAAGTTGCAGAGAAACCCCTTAGGTGTTAACCAAGATGGGAAGTGAAAGATGGAGGAAAAGTAGGGTGGTTTTTCTCGTGGTTGTGTGTGAACTGTCAAGTGCCAAAATAAAATCACAAGTTTCCAATAGTAGTTATTCATGGCCTTAACAATGGCCTTTAAAAAAAATTCCCATAAGTATAATTTTTTTTTCACTGAAAACATGTAATTGTTACAATTGATGGAAGCACACTGTTGGTGCTGCAATGCGAGGTGAATAAAGAAATTCTGGACAGGTGGATGCCAGGTAAGGTTGCACTGGCTGAGAGGACAATGATAGGAGGTGCAGCGTAGCAGCACAGGGATTGAGGCAAGGCATGATGTGCGGTCGGAGGAAATAAGTAAAATTAGCTGTTATCTGCAGAGAGCAGCACCAGCATCAGTCGTGTCAGCAAAGTACAGCCCTGGGCAGCGAGGGGCAGCAGCGGTACCCGTGCACTCAGTGTTCTCTCTGCTGTTCTCGCTGGAAGGACAGCCGGCTCTCGCAAGCAGGCATGTGTCGGTGCAGCAGGACGGGACAATGTGTGTGTTAAGTGTTTTTAGTATCTGTTTTTTTAACTTTCCCGTTCTGGAAATAGCTTGCCCAGGCAGAAATTGCAGGCTGAAATGAATGGACTTTTCTTCTGCTGTATGTGAGGCACTCATTCTCTCTCCCCCTGTTTTTATGTAGAGAGTTTAATTTTTTTTCTCTTTAAACCCCTTGCTAAGTTTTTAATAAATAGCTCCTGTCGTGAGGGTCTGCAGGCTGTCTGGTCGCTTCTTGAATTCTGTGCATTTCTTTCAGCGTGATGCTTTGTCTCTTCTTGGCTGTTCCCTTTTCTTCATTGGCTCTGTGAGCCACCTGATTTGCACAGCTCATATGAAGAAATGATTTATTACATACCTACATACATACCTTTCTTGACCGGCTTATTTTTTCCTTCTTAAACATATTATCATACCTAAGGCATTAAATGTGGGATAATGCAATGTAAGTAAACATAAGAACATGACTAAAGCTTTCCTTTTAATGGTAAAAGTATCAGTTGCCCATACAACGAGGAACGAAGGACAACGTTAGCCTTAAAGAAAAAGACACAAGTGCAATTTGCCGTGCATATTCAGTACTTCTGAGAAAACTCTTCCAGCTTTCCCTTGTGGGATGCTTTGGCCCAGAAAAGACGAGCAAGTGGTTAGAGCAGCAGACTAAAAGCTAATTATAGGACTATTTGTCTGATTTTAACCTTCTAATGAGCGCATGTGTCATCATTTCTTCCATTAGCAGCCCTCTGTAGGACGTGGCTAGTACTTCTCTTCAGGGCTGACAGTGAAAATATCTGTAACTTATGGCTATATTTATGGTTGCTGTAGAATTTCACTTGCTCTTTGAAGTGAATCTGAGAAGTGCTGTAGTTAGGCTCATGCCTGTTAATAAGGCATGGAGGAGTGGTCTTTTCTTTCCTTTCTGGAGGAAAAAGATCTTTGAGAGCTCTGAACATTGGGCCTTAGATGAAAGGTAGATGTTTGTGTATTTAGAGGACCAAGGGGGGATCAGGAGAGAGCTATCCTTGTTGCTTGGCATTTTTGCTTGCAATTTAGTTAGATTCAGTTCATTTCAACATCGTCCCAATTTCTGCCTATGTTGTTTGGTCATAACCACCTAGTCAGCGCTTCTGTAAGTCTTACTTTAAATATGTTGGCTGTCCTTGCTTCTCTCCTCAGAACTGTTGTCAGTCACAGCAAATCACCAGCAGGAGCAGAAGGGGATTCGAGACAGAAGTGCATCGAGACCACCTGAGTGCAATCGGGTTGTCTCTCTGGTCTTGGCCCTTAGCTGCTGACATATGCAGGATGTGTCACAAGCCCTGTTGTGGGTGAGCTTAAAAAAAAACAAACAAACTTTTCTGGTTGGTGAGCAGAATGTGGGGGCCAAGGGCTAGCTGTATTTCTGCTTGTTTGTAAATCTTCAGCTGAGTTAATGTTTTATGTAAGTGCCTGTGCAAAAACCAACAGATTCAGGTTAGGTCTTCTCATAGTCAAAGAGGTATGATTCATGTTTCACTGTTGCTGAGTACTTTCTGGACCAGCCTCTGTTTTCACTTCCCAAAATTGATGCTGTTTTTTTGGCTAATAACTGACTTTTCAGCTTCTCCTTATGCAGTTTTAAGGACTTCTGTGCTTACAAAAAAAAAAAAAAAAAGCATCCTGACCTATTTAGTCTGCATTTGAAGGAACTTGATTCTCATATTATGCTTGGAAGCTATTTAAAAAACAACAACTGTGGATTCACTGCTTTGTTCTGTGCATCTTTCTTTACACAGGAAAAAATGCTATAGCTCTATATGAAGTTCTGGTTTCTCCATCCTGCTAGTTGTACTCGCAAGGTGTTCACTAAAGAAGTACAGAGGACATGGGCAGAAAACGGATGGGTGGGATGGACTGGGAAACTGTGGTGGGGAACTTGCACTTCCTCTTCTAGGCTCACTGTGAGTTGTGGGAGTCTACTTGCAGGTGGTATCCCAGCATAGTCTGAGACACTGTAGGAGCTGGTAACGTGCATTTCACACTATTTCTTAATGAACACATTTTGTAAATGCAATTTGAAGGAAATAGGTAAGTTTTTGTGCAGTGCAGGTCTTTGGGAACTTGCACAGCATTTGTTAAAGGCCACATGTTCAGCGCTTGTTTAGGTTTGTTTAAAATACCCCACAGATGCTTCTATGTATTTGGGAACTCTAGCTGTTTCCTTCTCATGTGCCACCTGTTCAAAAACCCTGTAAACTGATTCTGGTGCTGTTTTTATCCCTGACCTGCCCACGATGTAAGAAGCCACAATTTGACTTCCGCTTCATGTAGTCAGCTTCAGCATGTAGCATGTTTTCTTGGCCTTGTGTAGTAGTGTGGCAAATCGCTGCTGAGCAGTGTTGCCTTTGGACTTCAACTTTTTCATTAAATTATTTTTATACTGGTACATTATTACAGGGCTAAATTATAAAAACTTTTGTTTTCTGGGGAAGCATATCTGCTGGCAGTATCTGTTATTCCTGCATGACTTGTTACAAGTTTCGGTGCAGCTGTTAGGTATTGCATGTGTCTTTGAGAAATACCAAAACAAAGATTGAGATGTGAACAAATTCAGGAAGATAAGGTCGGCAGGGAAAGATTTTTTGTTGTTGTTGTTACTGTTTTCATCCTGTACGCATCATTCATTAATCGACACCTTTTTAAACATCGTTGTTAGGAGAAACAAAGTGGTAGCAGGGAGCAGCTGCTTCTTCCTGTACATGAGTTTCCCTGCTCATTGAGATCCGCTTGTATTACTATTTTTTTAAACATTGCTAGAAAAGGATAAAAATGTCCTGAAAAACCTTACTTTTGGTAGGGTTTGTGACTGGTTCTAAAAGCATGGCTAAACTCGTGCTGCTCCGCTGTGAGGGCTTTCTCGCCCCCCTGTGCAGATGGATCCATCCCCATGGATGGATCAGCCCAAAGTGGATCTCTTGCTGCTGCTGGATCCAGACTGTCTCTCGTATTCAAGGCGGTTAAGATAACTGCTGCTGTGTCGGCCAAGCGGAGAAGAAAATAACTTTACAGAACTTTATTGCTAAAATAATGGATGGGTTTCTCATGATAAATATGTTAATCATAAAAGTGCTTTGGTTCCTTTGTAAAGAGCAGGGCTGTGCATTTATTCCAGCATAATACTCAGTTCCATAATGCTAATCTTCCCGAGAGTCTGGCTGGAATGAGGCAGCTCTTCTACAGAGACATAGTCTTGGTCAGCCTGTTTGCTAAATGTGCTACACAGCAGTTGTAACTGCTTTGTTATCGCTATCACTTTTGCAGAATAATCAAAAGTATTGAATTTATCTTGGATTTACTGTGAGGAGGACCATAGAAACGATCTATTTGCAATTCTTTGTTACTATTTTGTGTCTTAAGAAGATTTTTTTCCCCAGTCTTGTTAGGTGAAAATTCCAAACAAGTAGAGAAAGCTGTGCAGTGTAAAAGAGGAGATGAAATGTATGCAAACCGTCTGCTAGGTGCACAAAGAAATGAACAAAAAATGTGAAAGGAGGTGCTAATTAGATGTGTTCCTTTTCCTCTAAATCTGTATGGGTCCCATAGTCCCTCAGTGCCAATGTAAATTCATGCAATTCTCGCAAGCATTTCTCATTAGAAAGAGGCTGAGATTATTGCCTGCAGAGACATAATAGGAGAAAATATTTGAGACTGCACTGGACACTTGTTTGTAAGCTTTACATAGACCACTTGGTAAGGGTTTAAATTAAAACAGAGCAAAAACAAAATAGCTTTGTCTTTGAATGTGCATTAGGTGGCAGTGGTCCAGATATAGCCAGCTCAGCTTGAGGGTTTCTTGCACCTTTCTGCGAAATGTCGAGCCCCAGTGTGATGGAGGGGGATTGGACTGCTTGGAATCTGCTGACCTGACATAGTTCAGTTATTTCCCATGTAGGTTAAGAATAATTCCAAGCGATGAGAGTTCAAAACCTGTGTTTTCAGTGTGCAAGCCTCACTGCCCTTTGCTAACAGCTGTCTTAGTAAGAAGGAGGACCAGGGTGGTGTCTGGATACGGAGCTGAGCAACGACAGGCTTAGAGAGATGTTAAATACTTGGCTTATGCGTGGCCCATGCAGTGCATGTATGTATGCATAGATTTTTATTTTTTATTTTTTGATTATGAGATCTTTTTCACCCGTTTACACTTCAAAAAGTAAAACAAGTAAACAAGTAAAACAAGTAAACAAGTAAAACAAGTAAAAAGCCCTGAATATTTGATGAGAGACCATTCACTGGGGATGCTTGTCCCTGATCTCAGTGTGCAGGTAGGGAGGGATTATGGGACAATTAGAATCTGTTTCTCATCTTTGTGCGTGGTGGAAAATGCTATTAAATAAATGGTTGTGTGAGCAGCTAGATTTTGGCCTCATTTAATTTTAGAAATACCTAGAAATACAGGTAGAAAATACTAGCTGTATTAACTTGTTTGTGTAGATGTGTTATGAAAAGCTTTTTCCCCAGACACTGAATACTTGAAGCACACTAGTATCTGCATTATAGGTACTAAAAAAAGGGGGGGTGACTTGCTGCTGCAATTGCAGGGAATTTCTCAAGCGAAACTGCCAGCCGCACCTGGGGAGCAGAGGTAGGTAGGTCTGATTGCTCTCATCCTCCCTCTCTGCCCACCCATAACTAGGCTGGGAGAAAATCCCTGCTGAATCCAAAGTGGTTGGCCAGCTCAGCGTGGGGATATGGGTAAGACACAGTGGTTGGTGGTGTTCTACCCTTGTCGTTGTTGCAGTAATGCTCAGCCATAGGGGAGGAAGTGAATTTCTGCTTTATGAAGAAAACTGATGTCTGAAAGCCATCTACTGGAATAAAACAGTTTGTAAGGATACGGTGACCGTTGCTATTGCAGCTTTTGGGGACCAGCTGAATTATTGGTCATGGTGCTATTTAGTTTTTTTTTTTTTTTATTCAAATGCAGTCAGCATGAATGTGCCGTTTGTTAGCCAGCGCTGGGTCCCAGGGCAGGAGGAGGCTGGCGGTAATTCTTCCGTGGGAGGGAGGAGGTCCCAGCAGTATGTGTACTTTGCTCAGGACTCTGGCACGGCTGGCGTGTGAAGGGGAATAGAGCCTTCCCTGTGCTTCAACAGGCTGCAAATCAGTGCTGGGGAGAGTGGGCACGTAAGTAGTGAGCTGAAAATCACACGGGGCTCAGACTGTCTGGGGCTTCATCAGGCTTTGTTTTGTGGGTTCAAACCCAGGGAATTAGTGGGTGTGCTGAAACAAGTTTTCCCTGTCCTGCCTGCTCCTCTGCCAGGATACCTACCTCCTCCCCGTGCCTGCCAGCCCTCTGCAGGCTCCCAGCAAGGAGAAAAGTGTTTTCTGGTTGAGGTCTTAGCGAATCAACATCAGAACGACAACGTGAAACCTGTGACCCGAGTCCAGGCTAAGCTGGATCACCTCTACACTGTTTTTCTTTCAAATTGATGGTTGTAACAGGGTTAGACCTTCATTGAAGCCTATTCAAAAAGTCCTCAGTATGTAATTTTCCTGAAGTGTGCAAAGCTTGTCATGCTTGATTTTCATGTATAGTTGCATTTCCCTGTTATTTCGGGGGTTCTTTTGGGGGCTGGGTAGGAGGGAATTGAAACAAATGCTGACGTTGCGTAAACACCAAAAGTTTAGTGCTTTGGTCGTATAAACAAAATAACGTATTTCTTGCTTTTCTTTTTAGGATGTGCTTTAACTAAAATATTGGTTGTCTTAACGCAAAAAAAAAAAAGCAACAGAGTTTCTCAAGCTTTAATAAAGCTTACCTTAATTTGCCTCTCAAGGAGGAAAAACTAAGCTTTGCTGTATTGCTTTGTGCAGACTAACAAACCCTTTTGACTTGCAAATTCCTTGCCTATATGAATTGAGCCTTGTATTATGCGAATCTCCCTTTCAGTTTTCCTTCCCTTGTACCTTGATTTTGAATCTTTCCTTTAGATCTTGGCTTGCATGACATTTTCTTTCTTTTCCTTTCTTTTTGCTGTTTGCAAAGACTCTTGGGAGGATTTGACAGATGTGGTGGAGCAATTGCGTGATGATACTGAAGGTGCGTGCCACACCAACATCTTTCAGCTATTATTTCCACTAATGATTGGCTTTTGACTTATGATTTAGAGCCTGAGTGCAAAATACGGTTCTCCTTTCCACTGCTAATAGCTTTGGCTTGCTGAACATGCTTGTCTGGTTGCACCAGGTTCACAGCCAGAACGTGCTGTACTCGTTGCACTGTGGATGGATGGTTGGTTTCTGCTGTTAGCGTGTTAAAGAAAATGCCTTTGATCACTCTCATTTATGCATTACTCCTTCAATTGTATCAATTTACCTTTAAAATGGTTTTTGTGAAGGCTTTTCTGCTAAATTTTACCAACGCCTTCGTGGGCTCTGTGTGATCAATTTTGGTTTCTAAATTCTTACTGATCTCTTTTAGAAAATATGGGGATACCCTATCTATGCTTTTTTTTTTTAAAAAAAATAAAAATAAAAAAAAAAAAGAAAGAAAAAGCCTGCTACTAATTTTGAGCCCTGAAGTGAAAAAAGAAAAAGTGAACAAAGAGAGGCTAGCTTTCTTACATTAAATGGATTCTGGGATGGTTGTTTTCCTGAGCCCGATATAAACACAACTTGAAAGATCCAGCAATATTTAGAAGCTAAATTTTAAATAAGGTTTCAGAAATCACCCCAAAGTTCCAGTTTTCCTGAGGTACTTATTTCTATTTATCAAATCAAGATTTGGCAAAAAATGACTCTAAAACTTGTTTTGCAAATTTTGATTAAAACTGTACTAAATGAGAATTTCTGGTGTTGTGCTCCTTCATTCTTAAAACGGAGCAAGCATGAAATACGTGAATCCCAGCTCAGCATGCACTGAAGTAAACTTGTAGTCTGACTAAAACCAGCCATGCGTGGCTGGGATGGAAGTGTGTGCGGCACGGAAGGTGAGCGTACCTTTTAGAGACAAGAGAATTTTCCCCTTGAGGCTGGGAAGTTCGCGTTCATTGTTTGGAAGAATATAAAATACAATGTAAAAGTATGATTAGGGGCATATATATTTGAAAGGCCAAATTCTTTAGAAATGGTGATCTCAAATTGGAAGCTAACACCAGGGCTGTTGAAATGTAGAAGTCTTGAGAGCACAAGTCCTGTTATTCCTGTACTGATAACCGTGAAGGAATAAAACCAGCAGATGTGTTTTGGCTCTTTTTGCCAATTTGTGAGTTGAGCCAACACAGTGGCTTTTTGTTCTTACCAGTGCTTTGTTCCGTTTTGGTCTCATTCTCACTGAAAGAATCTTAATCAGAAACTTCATTTGTTGCTTTATGGTACAGATAAGCAATTTAAACCTCAACTTGGCAAAGCAAAACGGTAAAGTTAAGCGAAGTGTGATTATGTGATAGACTCAGGATTCTAAATAGAAGGTCAAGTCTGAGCGACAGCATGAAGGGTACATCTGTCTTAAAATATGCAGTAAATATTACCGGAATAATAACTGATAAATACAGAGGTAAAACAATGCAGCAGGCATGAGACTTGCTAGAAAAAAAAAACAAACACCTTCCCATGCAAGGAATTTGAAGCATGTTTCTGGCTGAAGAAAACAGCAAAAGCAACCATGACATAGCAGAAATACATTTTTATTTATGTTTGGAAGTTGCAATGGTATAAATCTTTCTAAAGAGGGTTCGTTGTGTGCAAGAAATTGTTCTGATGTATTAACTACATGGAGGGCTTGCTGGTCAGCTTCTGTGGGTGCTGCTTTCCCTAACTGTGGTGTTGGGCTTTGCGCTCAGGCTTCTGCCTGGTGGACAAAGCCAGCTTTCCTCAGACCTGGGAGATGTGCTCTCTCCCGACGCAGCAGCTAATTCTGCCCCAGCAGCGCCAGCCGACAGATTTCCGAGGTAGTCTTTAAAGAAGAAAAGGGGTTGATTCTTTTTCTTCTGTAAAACATTGTCCAGATTTTTTGCACTTGTTTTTGTGGGATGGTGATGAAATGTATTTCAAAGATACATTTGAAATGTCTGACCTGTCTGTTTTCCCTTGCATCTGTTTCCCGTGCTTATCACCCTATTCTGTTTTTGCTGAAACTCTTGTATGCTTGCTTGTTGGGAACTTGTCCTCCCTGGTAATAGAGTGTGCCTTCCCCCTGGAGGCGAAGATGAAGAGCATACTAGCAAGAACAAATGAGGCAACCACTGAAACTCTATAAAAATGCTGCTTCTCTCAGGAAATGAGAGGCATGTTTGTAATGTGGTGTTAGTATAGCTCCTTTCCAGTTTATCCACAGTCCCTTACATTTGGCTGAGTTTGGAATACAGAAGCAAAAAAATAGAGTAAAACATTTTTCTGTAGAAACAGACATGCCTCTACTTTTCACTTGTGAGCATTCATTCATTTTTATTTTAATTGCTGCTTACCTCTGAGGGAGCGAGCTGGCGATAAGCAAAAGGTGTGTATCAGCTCTTCTTGGCCGTGGTAGGCAGGGAAGCGTGCTGCTAGAAGGAAGGTGAGGACTTTGGTTATAAGGGAGTGTCAGGAAAGCTCCAGCTGAGATAGAAGCTTAAAAGATACACACAGATGTTCAACTCCTGTTTGCTTTTGCAGCGTTGAAATAGCCTGAGCTTCCTTGAACTTATTTGTCCATCGGGACTGAAGGACTCTGGGTCAGATGCCAAAAGCAAACAGCTCAGGTTGCAGGTACTCCCCTGGCCCTCAGCTCACTGCGCAAGCCATTCAGCTGGAAACGGCTGCCACTAAAGCTGGGGTGGCAAAGAGGAGAAGACCACGGCGTGGTTACCTTGACCATAAGTCAGTCTGTTAGCACAGGCCCCTGCTGTCAGCCTGAATTCGGGTACCAGGCCGTGCCCTGGGGCAGCTGGCTTGCACGTAGGTGCCTGTACCCTCTACGGCTTTGACCACGAGGATGGCAATTCCTGATGTCCTCAGGCTCGTGGCAAGGGAGGTTATTTGACTCCCTGTCAGTAATATGCAGAGAGACAGCTTCAGCTTTCTGAGAGGAGTTTTCTCACCTTCCGCATCATGTAGCGTGGCAGAACAGAGGTATGGAAAAATTCATTTCAAGTCCTTAATTTATCTAGGGATTTGTTTCAAATTTATTTCATTCGCATTCATTTCATATTATACACGTGTTCATGATTTCAGAGCCTGAGCAGGTAGAACTAATGTCTTTCCTAATGTGAATTTGCTTAACTGAAACTCAGTGCTGGCTGGTTTGCTGTGAAAGCCAGTGCTTCATCATTACCATGTATCTCAGTTAACCTGAGTGCAGCATGAACTGCTCACAAGATGTTATTTCTCTGCCATGCACAGCAGTAGCCTCTATAAATTTCAGATTGCCTGGTAATTTGGATTCTTGACTTTGAAAATGGGTTCGGTATGTGGACAACCTTGCTAATCAATAGGCACTCCTTTGCGCAGACATGTTTGCACTTAGAGTATTTTGTGAGTCCCTGTGTTTGATTGAAGTTCTGGCTTTATTTTCTTCTTAAATCTGTTACAGGAATATAGCATGAGGAGTGATAAAATTTATTGTCGCTAGGAGGGAGGTCCCTAGAAGCACAGTCACAGCTTAATCTTTTGAGATCCAATATTGCGTTGACTTTTCCCTTGACTTTTTATCTTCCTAGTTATATATTTTACCTTCTAAAAAATGATGGGATTCCTGAGGTTCTTGGATGCTTTTGGAAGCTTTTTTTCCTGGAAGCTTCTCAGGACTACTTTGTTTTTCATGCAGTTTGCATGTGAATGATTACGGCAGAGTTACACATCTTCAAAAACCTGAGAGTTTGGTGTTTTAGGGAAACGGTAGGATGAATAGATTATTTAATACCTGCCATTTTAATGGGATGCAAGCCCAGTGCAATCATGACCATGGCATGGTTGCAGCTAGGTCTGTTCTGCAGAAGCTACATTTTTAAAACAGCGAAATTGTCTGGGGAATTTAAGATTACTTGAATTGAAATCCAGACCTCATTGAAAGGCCAAGTGTAAGGACCAAGGCTTTACTCTTAAAGTTTACAGTGTGACATTTATGGCCAACACAGGTTGAGCTTTCTGCAGTTAATGGCAGAGAGAGAAAGTTGGAGAAGGTATTGGCATGAAGTGAGAATCTCAGCTGGATATCAGGTTCAGGTTGTCAGAGCAGAAAATGGCTGGGTTGGCTTGAAGCTGCCTGGACCATCTTAGTGTATGAAAGTCATTTTTACTTGCATGCCCTGCTCTTTTCGACTCAAACTCAGGGTTGTGTGTGTTGCAGCACGTATAACAAGGGTATTCGTTATTTAGGATTTCATTTTTGGAATAAATCTTTGGGATTTTATGCACTTTTATACCATATGACAGTTGATTTATTTACAGGATGAAAATCTTGGATAAGATGCATACACAGAGCACCATCATTCGCAACAGACTAATGAAGAACCTGCCTTTAATTAGTCAATGTGATTAAAACATTTTTCGGTGATCTGGTGTTACAGTTCTTTAGACTGTGACTGTGTTTTAGTCTTAAATACGTAGCCCGGCTTTCCCTTTTTGAATGAAGTGCTTTCATCAGCTTGCATCTTCATTAGCTCTTATCCTTTAACGGTGTTGAAAGAATATAGTTACCTTGAACGTGCTTCATACACATCCATTTTTTTTCCTGTTTCTTTTTGAATTAGTGTCGCATTGACACCAGTTGATACACTGCAGTCACAGACCTCTGACTCATGGAAAACCACACATCTTGCCTCAAAAAACATAGCATACCCTTGACCTTAGCGTAGGTCTGCATGAGGCAGCAGCTCTTGATACTGGAAGAAATGTATATGGTTTCCTGTGAGTGTAGAGTGGAATAGCACCTGAATTCTGAACAGTGTAGTTGGAATCGATCCTAATTCAAATAAGCTGATAGCCAAAGCCTAAGTAACATTTTCTGTGTAGGTAACTTGTAAGGTTTCTTTAATTTTGCATTAGCCATTGATTTGCCACTTGAGCAGAATGGCTTTGGATGCCTGCCCCGCTACTGATGCCATCGAAGAGTCGCTCCCACAGCTCCGTACTGCGGCAGGGCTCCGCTACTTACAGGCACGCCTTGGCCTGTGGGGGAAAAATGTTGGTAAGAAGGGACAGAAGCTCTCTATCTTCCTGTATCTTGCTGTTTCCCCGATAGGGAAGAAGAACTGGAAGCTGTGGTTATTGACAAGGTTTAAGTCTAGTCTGCTGTAGATGGAGTAAAACTATCCCAGCAGTGCTGCGGGAGGGAGCTGGCTGTTTCTTTGGAGATGAGGTGGTTCTGAATGGGCTTTAACCATGGAACCAAGGCAAAACATAATTTTGTGCCTACAGCCTGCTGCAGTAGAAGCAAATGCTGTAGGGACAGTCTTGTGCTCCTAGAAGGCAGCTGTGATGGATGCAGTCAGAGGTGGCATTCATTAGCATCATCCAGAAGTGCACAGAAGGGAATACTCAGGAGTGCTGAATGTATTTTTAACTGCATGTACTAAAGCTATGTTTTTGCAATCAATTTGGTGTTACATTACATATTTTTATTGATATTTTTATTTTTCTGGGCCTGCATTTCTAGTAATGGTGGCTGTTCTCTTAGCTACATAGCAAATCATAAAATGGATTGGAAATCATAAAACAGGTACTCTGCTCAATTTAAGTGCCAAATCTATCAGTTTAAAATAGTAGTAGTTCTGCAAAAGCAATAAAATTCATCCAGTAAATTACATCTTTCTACAGTCCAATGCTCCTGCATGAATTCTGTTGCTAAATTAATAGTTTCAGTTACCTAAACGGTGAAAATAAATTGCAAATGCCTTGTCCCAGACTTTTTATAAGCTGGGAGCCAAGACAATCAGTGCTTGAAGAGTGTAGAGTTAAAACATAACTTGCCAGGAGTCTTGATCGCTCTGTCCCTTAGCAGTAGAAGACTGGGTGGAGACACAGGAACAGCTGAACTTGTCTGGTGCTTCTCTGAAAAAGAAGACACTCTTCCATGGCCTGGAGTGAAATTAGACTCATGGCTGTCAATCAATGGTGATTTCAGTAGGCATTGCTTCGCACTGGCTCCATGCTCCCCTTCTCTGTTGGATGGCTTCACTGCTTGAGCTGCTCTGTGCAGGACCTGCCAGGATGGTTGCAGTAAATTTAGAGAAGACAGCTTTGGGTACTGCTTGATCCTGGAGAAACAAAGGAAGAAGAGAGAGGCCTTGTCCTAACACGCTTGAAGAGACTAAACAAAAGCAGTCGCGGTACCTGGTTTGAGCGGTGGCAGCTGCCCTGATGGGTCCCTCTCCCTGGACTGTGGATTTTTTCACACCCCTTAACATTAATGGGGGCTACTCGACTGTTGCTAGCTCAGTTGCCACAGAGCTGGGTCTGAGTATTTCTTGGGCCATCAGCATCCCTGATAAAAGCAGCCCATCTGCTAGCAGACAGGCCATGCAAAACTAAGCAGCAATACCCAGACATTACTATGTGGAGTGCCAGCTAGCTTTGGAGCCGTGGGAACCTGAATGTGGAATGCTTCAGAGGCAGATTCGGCTTGTTCCCAGGTTTTGCTGGCTCCTAGGTTTCACAAATAGTCTCTCTTTTGATCCCCTTGTATAATTTCTCTGGTTCTTTGAATGGGGATGGTTGCCTGCGCTGGAGTACTTGCTTTTCCTCTCCTAGCCCCGAGGTGCCTTTCACTGCCTCCTTTTTCTGGCATAAGAAGTCGCAGTCACAGCAGCAGCTGCTTCTCTTGTTGCTTATTTTGTATTCAGTCATAGGTCACTGAAGTTAAATATTGCTCATATCAGCTAAGGGCAATTGGGCCTATAGTGCTTTTCAACCCGCGCAATGTGGCCAAAATGGAAAGCGGGATCGATGTGGTTTCTAATACCTTTATAGTTCTGTGAAGTCTTGCTCCTTGCTTTGTTTCTGGATGGTGGGTACTGACATGATGCCTCGTCGCAGTGGCAGGATGTTTGAGATGACAAGGAGGCTGTAGTCACCCACGCATGAGCAACTGGGCTCATCAGCATCGGCGCCGTGGTGAAGCAGGGTGATGCCTTTCATCAGCAGAACAGGTGCTACAGGAGATATGTGGGAGCTGTTACAAACCTGGACAGCTCAAGTCTACGTGTCTGGCAGAGGTTTGATGTCTAGTCAGTGGCAAACGTGCTGAAGACAAACCCAGGCTTCTGCAAGAGCTTACTTGGGGAGTAGATCCGCTGAGGATGGGGGTTGCATCTCCTCAACAGTGACGGATGTTTCAAGGCAAGAGAGACATGGGAACCTGTCTAAGCTGTCTAAGTGTTGAGGAGAGGTAATCTCTGAGCAGCCAAAAAGAGCTTGAGAACACCCGCAGTGGCAGAGAGAGGCACTTTATGGGTGTAAGTGGTAGTGCTGGGTGGTAGCAGCAACGACCATGTCAGTTCTTCCGCTGCTTAGGTTTGTAGTTACCTTCATGGCTTCTTCCATCAAACTTAACCGTGCTTTCCTCTGCGTTCTCTGCAACAGAAACACAGTTCTTCTTGAAATCCTTCAAGGATTTCAGCCTCGGGTATTTACTTGTTTTAATTGCTTGCTGAGCACAAGCATGTTTTGTTAGTACAGTGGATGACATATCTAAGCACTGGGTATGCATCCAGGCTTAGATGCTCTGTGGTCACCTTTTTTCTGCTAGGTGTAATAAACTCACTGGTGATGGTGGTGGTAAATCGGTTCAAAGGTCTGTAGATGTCTACAGCACCCTAGAATAAATGGGCCTTACAAGGATGGAGCTGCTGGAAAGGAAGGTGTTTGGGAAGAGAGTCATTTTGTGTTGGCAATGGCATGTTGTGCTGTGCCAGAGACAGGTCAGGGGGCAGGAGGCCTGTAGGCAAGGTGAATTATCTCTGTTACACCCAAATTAAAATTAAAAAAAAAAAAAAGTCATGAAAGATGCAAAACTTGATATAGAGGAACACTGGATTAAGTGTGAGAGGATTCATGGTTGGCTGTAGATTGCAGAAAAAATCACCGCTGCAGAGTTCTTACTGGATTGTAGCTGATGGATGTAGCTGGGGATTGGAGCTAGAGCAAGTGACAGCCGTAACATTCAGTAACACCTCGTCAGGATGGAAAGCACAATATTATCATCTGCCTTCAATCTGTGATTTCTTGAAAAATTAAGTATTTTGTAGTGAAAGTATTGAGGAAGCCCTTAATATATCACCTACTCCCACGTCAGTATGGCTTTCATCATAAAGTGCTAGTTAATTTTGATTTTTCTCAAGAAAAGACCTGCAGAGAGCACCTCTTGTCAAACTGTTACTGCCATTAAAAACATCTTCAAGCTGGGGTACAAAAAGAGGGAGAAGGGATATCTTATTGTACTAAAAATAACTCCTGTTACTCAACAGTATTTTTCTTCTATTTTCTGTAGATCCTAATTATCTCATGGCTAATGAACGCATGAACCTGATGAACATGGCAAAACTGAGTATCAAGGGGTTGATCGAATCTGCACTTAATCTGGGCAGGACGCTGGACTCTGACTATGCACCTCTTCAGCAGTTCTTCGTTGTGATGGAACATTGCCTTAAACATGGCTTGAAAGGTAACCTTCCTTGAGAGGAGTCCTCCTGGGCTGTTGGTCACAGCATAGGAGCGAGAAAGCAATCTTGTTTTAGGGTCTGGTTTGGAATTCAGCAGCAGGCTAGAGAGAGCCTCTGTTATGATCACAGGTGACTTGACAGAAAGAAGAAAATGTCTGCTGAAGATGCAATACCGCAGGTTAAAAGTTCAGTTGTTGATGTTGCTTGTCACTTGTTATAACAGCGTTGCAGACGTGACTCAAATATGACTAAGTCATCAGGAATAAAATTGGCTCCTCAGCCAGATCACGACTCCACTTTTTTTTTTTTTGCATGTCTTCACGGTTCAGAGGGGCAATGGTCCTCTTGCTGGAAGTGGAGATGTGGTGCTGAGATTGTTTCTCACCTCTCTCAAAATTAAGGATTTGGGCTGTGTGCAGCTACTGTCGTGTATGCTGCTTTTTAAAATGGCAGGTAGAGCATATATTTATATTTACAACATGGAGTCACAACTTCAACTGCCCAGTATCATGCTGCTTCTCTTGATTTGCTGCCCTTGCTTGATAGTAGCTTGGGATGAAAAGCAGGGGGTATTAAACTCCCTCTCAGCACCTGTACATACATCCTGTGGTGCGGCTTTAGTAGTTGAGTTCAGCATTATGCACTGATAAAGCGATTCCTGTGCTGGGTAAGGTAATGTTGTGCAAGGGCGAAGTGTTCATACTCAGCTTTATCTGTGTGCTGGTGTCCCTACTGCAGGTTTTAAGTTAACTGAGTTCTCAGTTTCCTTACAGCTGCTGCAAAGTAGCAGTAAAATTATGGAAGAAGCAAATTAATTTCCAGTTTTCAAGTAAGGGTTATTAGAAACCTTTCCTGAAGGAGGAAAGGATGTGCAGAGAAGCCCCTGGAAGCTGTGGCAAAAGAGTGGATTCAAAGTGATGCAATTCTCCTCCATGATGGACAGTGAGGGAAAACTACTGTGCACGCAGTGTGTAACTTGAACAGTGAGAGCAACCTTTGCCACTAGCAGTGAATCTCAGTTGTTGGTTATCACTGGGTGTTGTTTTGCAGTATCTAAGATGTATAAAATTATTTCTGGCATCCATCTCAAGCTCCTGTTGCGTTATTTGAATGATGCCAGTAATTGCCACACTTGAGCATAAAAAGTAATCTGTTGTACTTGCCCAGTAGTAGGCCCAGTAGAATCTTTCTGTAAACTGTTCATTTGCTTCTGACCTTGTTTGAGAATGCCGATAATCAACAGAGGCTTAATGGACTAATTTTATACCTTTTCATTTTCTAGCCAAAAAGACTTTTCTTGGGCAAAATAAGTCATTTTGGGGACCTCTAGAACTAGTAGAAAAACTTGTTCCTGAAGCTGCAGAAATTACAGCAAGTGTTAAGGATCTCCCAGGTCTGAAGTAAGTATAGTCTTTTACTGCACAAATAATGTTTTTTTTAATTGTAAGAAGGATCCTGAAGAAGAGAGGGGGGGACAAACATAATCAGGAATCTGTCTGCCATGTATGTTGATACAAATGGTTCTGCAGTCTTTTTTTTTTTTCCTTAATTAAGGAACTACAGAAAGAGGAAATGATATGTTATTTCTTATATTAAGCTCAAGGGATCTTCTGGACAATAGTACATTGTTTGTCGCTCATTTATGGTGAGCAGTGTGTCTTAGGAATGTGTCAGTCTATACTGACTCCCTGACTGTAGAGGAAGGGAATTGGAAGGAGAGTGATAGAGGTCATTTTTCTTTTTAAAGAGATTCAGATGAACTTGTAAAGTTTGTGTAAAAGGAAGGCTCACAGAGGTGGAGAAGATGCTAGCATATGCTAAAGAAACCTTTTTGAGGATATATTGCTCTTAAAAATTGCAGTCATTTCAGACATCACATTCAGGTTTGCTTATTCCATTGCTTAAAAACAATTGTTAGTGTGAAGGCTTTCAGTCTAGAAAATAGCTAACAGGTTTGAGTAAACTTTTGTATGAGTGTCGTGACTAGGAATCAGATCTTCCTTGCTCAAAGAAAGGGTGAATAGATTCAATAACAGCTTCTCTTGGGCTAGTAACTAGCAAAGTATATGTGGACAGGTGCTTGTACTGGAGGACTGTGCAGGATTCTGCCTGGAACAGCTTACAAGATCAGCATGGAGTGCTAGGAGTGTCATGCCAGAGCTCCTGTTACCTTTTCCTGTTGTAACAGAAAGCTGCAACATGACATAAAATAAAGGACAGAGTTGGAAGAGGTCTCTAAAACACAGTCTTATATACATACTAACCCTTGGGTTATGAACCGTCGTGCGTTAGTGAGGTCAAGACCACAACAGGAAATAATGAAGATGACTTCCATGGGCAATTGCTACTTATACTGGTTAAGATTAGAAAATAAAGTGCTCCGCGTGCTGCTTGCTGTGAGACAGCTGACTGCTGGAGACTGAAAAGAAATTTCCTTCTGATCAGGGTACTGCTCAACATGGGGGGATTTAACACCTTCCTTTAGAGCATCTGATACTGGCTCCTGGCCAATATGCCTGGGTGGAGGAGCCAGAGCTGGGATGCAGCATATCAGTTCTCGTATTTTTAAAGCTGTGTGCTTCAGATTGTCAGGGGAAATGTGGGGGAAGGGCTGTGACTATACACTATTGCATCCTGTGAGTGCGTTCGTGAGCAAAATACTTGAAGAGAACAGTGGTGAATTTGTGATTTTTGTTGTCTTTGTGGATTCTCAGCAGGCTTAACACCTACCTGAAGAAGTGATGCTTGGGCATCGGTGTTGAGCTGAATATACACGTGTTCTTCTGATTTGCTGTATACAAAACTATATTTGACTAGAGTTCATCTGCTTCAGTAGATCACCTTCTGTGTAGTACCATCCAGCATCAGTGAAGTCAGAAAAATATTGTTAATAGAGTAACAAATACAGAATTAGGAGAGAAGCAGTGATAATTCTTCAGATAATTGTTTACATAATTACTTGCACTATGTGATCTCTATAAAGGCCCCTTCCAACCCAAACCATTCTATGATTATATGATAAACTTGTCTGTAACTATTCATGCTGAAATACCTTGTATATCCCTCTTGTCATCGATGGCAGCTGTATCTTTGAGGTGCAGAAACTTCAGACACAATGGGATTGTTGTTAAAGCTGTCTGTGAATGTGTATTGTAGTTTGTGCATAACTGTTTTGTTTCTTGCCTTTGTAGGACACCTGTGGGTAGAGGAAGAGCTTGGCTTCGCCTGGCTCTAATGCAGAAGAAGCTTTCAGAATACATGAAAGCCTTGATTAACAGAAAGGATCTTCTCAGGTGAGTGGTGAACTCTCTCTCTCAGATTAGATAAGGTTCCCTTCTGCCCTATTGTAAGATTTTTGTAAGATCTTTTACACCCAAAAGGTAAAGGTGTATGTACTCTTCCTGATGTGATGGTAATGTTTGTGAAATGTAGAGCTTCCTTTGAAGGAATACAAATGCTTAATATTCTTTCTTTATTCAGGAGCTGCCGTTTTGCCACCCTTATTGTCTCAAGTGTCTGCCTGTTAAAATAAACAAAAATTTTCTTTCTAAAGAGGTGACTTGGGTGAAATATTTGTATAGATGGAATGCAACATTCTCATCTGTGAGATCTTGGCCCTGGACTTGTTTCTGACCTTGTCACTTCATCAGCATCTGACTCAAAATAAGTCATTTCGCTTCTCTCTGTCTACTTCCCCATGTGTAAAACAGCAGTTAGTTTTTAGGCTAATTGCAAGTCCACAGATTTGAACTGCTATGATTATGTTAAGTAGTAGGTTTTACTAAACGTGTTAATGTTTCTTTACTTAAGCAAATAGTTTTGTTGTTGTTGTTGTTGTCTGACCATGCAAATCCATAGCTGACTTGGGGCTGGAAAGGGGAACTTTCTGTTGTCCACGGGAAAATGTGGTGGTATCTTATGTTAGAGAAGTAATTAAAGGAGCAGTAAAAGTATGCTATTTGTAAAACATTAAGCCTCAGTCTTGAATCTTCACTGTGCTATGATATTGCTCAACTTTCATGATTACTTTGCATCACCTTCTAACAGCTGAGAGCCCAGATCTCCTACTTACTGGGTCTTTGCCTCACCCCATAATGTCCTGTGCTGGGAGATGTTTCGTCAGAGCATCAGTTTATTGATAGGACTACACTTCTGTGTAGTTTGTGTTATTGCCTGTTTTTTATTAAGCCTGAGCTTGTGTTTTATTACTGTATGAAATGCCAGAAAAGCCATTCTAGTTGACCTTGTTCTGGTTGAATTTTTAAAAAAGCAACACTTGTTTTCTCCTGCTGTCCATCCTGCAGTGAATTTTATGAGCCTAATGCACTAATGATGGAAGAAGAAGGTGCGATCATTGCTGGCCTGCTAGTAGGTTTGAATGTCATTGATGCAAACTTCTGCATGAAAGGAGAAGACCTGGATTCACAGGTACTGGGTGTTCTGTTAATGTTTTTTCTGCTCATTTAAATTGGACCAATTCTCTGTTGTAGAGGGCTTTGTTTATCTGAGATTCAAATCTTTTTGTATAAGTAATTTAAGACTAATACAAGCTTGCTACCATTATAGTGTTCATCAGTTAGCTCACAGCACTGAGATCAGAGATTCAAGATTTTGGTTTCCTTTTTGTTATGCTTTCATGCAGTCTGTATTTGAATTGCTGTGGTGTGAAATGTAGAAGAAGATAAAGGAGAATGCTGGGATGGACTTTCCCAAAAAGGGGGGGGAGAAGTGTAATTCACTCATGCCATATGACTAGATCAATGTAGCCATTAAACAAAAAAGAAAGGCCCACATGCACTTACCTTACAGCTTGCATAAGCTATGTATGTATAGTTCTAGTGATGATAATGTTTGTCCTTACCTGCTAAGACTTGCTTGCTAACTTGCTGTTTCTGCTAGCATATTCTTGCTTAAATGAGGATATGTTTTCCTTCATTTTGGCTAGATTACTGGTATAATGAATCTTTGTTAGAATACAACATGTGCTGATGTTCTAACTGAACGACCCTGAACTTCCATACCTCTGAACAGTGTTTCTTCTTAAGAGAAACATTTAATGTAAAATGCATTTTTTTTCCCTAGGTCGGAGTTATTGATTTCTCAATGTATTTGAAAGATGGGAACAGCACAAAAGGCAATGAAGGGTAAGCACAAGCATGAGAGTCCTGCTTGTCATCTCCTGATAACTTTTCGAGTTTTCAAGATAAGTTGTCGAGTCATCTCTTGATGACTTTTCAAGTATTTCAAGTTGCCCTGCAAGCTCTTAAATTTTTCACTAAAACATTACTAAGAGTGAATTGCTCCTCTATGAAAAAACAATGTATAAATAAGACACTGGAAGTACTGGGAGGTGGCAGCGGAAGCGAAGGCGTCACAGGAATTCTGTGTGTTCTTTATTAACTGGCAATTTAAGATGATGAAAATACCTTAAAAGTGACCTTTTGCTGAGTTAGGTCTGCCATTCTTGAAAACCTTTTTGGTAAGCAGCTTAGTAGCCTTTAACAGTTGTGCAGCGGTTGATTTTTGGCACCATAGCATCCCTAAATAAATTCTCCACTTGGAACTGATCCTAAGTGTAATAGTTCTGAATACTTGTGCCAGTTTACACAAATGTAGCTATGCAACTTTCAGAGCAAGATCTTGAAAAATAGTGTGGGTACACTGACACACAGATCCAGCCTTGTGGTTTTCTGAGACTTTTGAGACTCTTTCTTCCTGTTTAAGAGGTTCTGCCATTTTGAATTCAAGTACATATTTAATTATGGTACCTCAGGGTCTGGTGTTTTGATTGCCTTTATTTTATCTGTAGTTTCACTTCTAGATCTCTTCTTTAGTTAGGATTTCCTGCTGGAAATGCATGCAAAAAGCACATTTGTTGATGTCTTTCCTTGAGTGAATTTTGGCAAGATAACTCTTGTCTAATATAAAAGTAGTGCAAAGCCGTTTTTTAAATTATTGTACCCACTAAAACATTTTCTGCCTTAATCCTTCAGTTTCATGCATCACAAAATGCCTGAATGTTGTCCAGTTGAACATAACAGTTGGCCACATTTCCTCTTAGACCTTTAATGGTGTCTCTTAGGTCTATTAATACAAATATTGAGGTTTAGGATCAAAGAGAAACTGTGCTATTTCCTCTTCAGCTTGTCTTTCTGTCCATGTAAGCATTCAGAATGATGGTTTGCCTCCATCCTGCTGTGGAGTGTGGAGCCGGGGCTGAAGCCCACGTGGGGTGATCAGGGTGGGTAGCATACTGGATATGTGCATGGCAAAAGTAGGCTGAATGACTTGGGGTTGGCTCTTCTCTGCCTCGTCATTTTTTGGCATGGTGAAGTCCTTCTGGAGGCTTGGGACCTCCACAAACATGCCACACAGTCATTGGCTTTAGATTTGAAAAAACTATGCTCTGGCTGAGCTGAATAATTTTTTTTTATTTTTTTTTTTTTCCAGAGATGGTCAAATAACTGCTATTTTGGACCAGAAGAACTATGTAGAAGAACTCAACAGACATTTAAGGTAATACATGATGTATTTATTCTTTATTATATAGTATAGCACAATAGAAATGAGACTACTAAAAAAGAAGGAATTAACATAGGCTTTCTTCTTTTCAACAGTGCTACAGTGAACAACCTACAGGCAAAAGTGGATGCCTTAGAAAAATCCAACACTAAGCTGACCGAGGAGGTAAGTGTAATAGGGAAGCATCTGATGTTTTGGCCTTATGGAATTAAGTGTAGAAACAGTAAGGAAGGATTTATTTTCAGAGTTGTGGTGTAAGTAATGATGTTGGTTTAATAATGGAACTGGAATAACTGAGCTGCCAATGAATTACGCTGACTGTTGCTGCTAACTAAATATGATGTAGAAAACAGCTAAATGTTTATGTTAAAAATCAAAACCTACTTGAATCCGCTTTTTCCTTCTGAAGTCTTGAGTGCTTTCTAATTTTTGGAAAATGTCTTAGAACAATAAACTGCACAATGGATGTGGTTTCAAATGCCATACAGCTGACATGGTTTGAGGCATCAAGATGGTATGAAAAACTTCATAAACTTCTGTTTATTTTTGACAGATGCAAAAGTTTACTACTATGTTAAGGTATTATTTGAAACATGGCAATAACTTTTCTTCTAGCCTGTCATTATTTGTAAGAAATCAAGTCTTTCTGAATAAAACATTGTTCAATCTGAGCATGGAAGGTGGTTCGCACGTGAGTTGTAGGTGTAATCTGTGTCTTGAAATTGGTTTTGCAGTTTACTGATAATGGAATATATGTAATAAAATTATCATGGGTCAATTCCCCTGACAAATGGGTGAAAGTAATTCTCATCCTAAAGGTTTTACAGTGTCTCTGTCAGCATGTCACTTAGCTCAGCACAATGACTTTGGTTAGGACATCTCAGTGCCCTGGCAGTACAAATATGAAATAGAAGTCTTTCTTGCTTGTTCACCCTCATCAGAGGTCTGTGTGTCTGATTCTTGAACACCTTCTCTAATGGACGTATGCCAAATGATGAGAAGCTTTAGTAGTGGAACTTAGTGTATCCAGTCTCAGAGTTAGAATTAACTTTCACAGTTAAAAATGACAACTTTTAACCCTTTTTAATTTTGAAAAGGTGGTCTACAGTAGGCTTCAATTCTTAGTGCTAATATATTATATGGCTTTTGATTTCGTACCTGCAGTGTATGAATACTGTGTCCATTAAGCATGGTACCCATGAAATTAATTACAATAATGACTCAAGTATATGTTGAGTTTTAGTAACTTGCTTGTCTCTTAGTGAAGTCTCTCTTGGAATGTAACTGATCTTTTCTTGCGTGCAAGGCTTATGGAAGTTACAATTTACCAAGCCAGAAGGAGTTTTCTGAAGTTGTTTTGGACTTTGACCACACACTCAAAGTAGTCTGTTAGCCTGCAGGGATGTCTTTATGGGGAATTATTCTGAGGCAATGTCTTGTCTCGTAAGGGTAGTGTGTGCTGCTGACCCTCAGTTCCCAGTTAAGTCTTCCTCCTGTAATGAGGAGCACTTTTAGTAGCGCTTCTCCTGCCCAAATGCTTAAAGACTCGGAGCATCTGAAATGCATGTTTAAATCTTGCACTTCAAATGCTCTGAGTAGCAATGTATCCAAACTAGCAAAGCTATAGCAAATCCACGCAAGTACTACTTCTCTGGTTCTTTATTTCCAGTGCTGAAGTTCTGTTTGTGTTTTTTTTTTTAAAGCTATTTTTTTGTTCACGTTTTTATTTTTGTTATGCCTGTCAAAGAGGAATGGAGTGAGGATTTACAATGAGTTGTGCTAACCATGTGTTTTGTAGAGTCTAGCAGGTAGTGACCCTTAGAACTGAATAATTTTACTGAAAGACATGAACAGAAATGGTTTGTAAAGTCTGCTTTAGTTACCAGTGTGACAGACTTCCATTGTTGGCTAACCGATACTCTTTCAGATGGTCTTGCATGACAGGGGTTGAACTGTCTTTTGTCACTTCAACTATTTATTTTTCTCACTTGCAATATAAACAAATTAATACAGGAAATCTATCTAGAGGGGAAAAAAACCTGCCAAGTGTGTGTTTGATGTATTTACTGTTGTTCTGTTTTGTTAACAGCTTGCTGTTGCAAACAACAGGATTATTACACTGCAGGAAGAGATGGAGCGGGTTAAAGAAGAAAGTTCTTACATCTTGGAGTCCAATCGTAAGGTTGGTATGTGTAGATGATTCTGGAACCCTTTGGGCAGTTCCAGCCCAAATCTCATGCAGAGTAGGTGTTTTGAAGACATTTAATTTCCTTATGTATCTCACAGAAATCTGTAATAAGTAAGAGTAACTCCAGGTGGGCCTTCTGCAGAGGGTAACAGATGGACCCTGGCCACAGTAAATCCTGCCTGGCAGTAGCTGATGAAACAGTGAGCATGTGCAGAGCTGAAAGCTAACACAGCATGCTCGTGGCTTGCTGGTTGGAGGTGTCAGAAGGGACAGGAAGAAGGATGATTTAATTAAGGGGTGGCAAAAAATTTGAAAGTAGGAGTTCTACTTTTTTGGCCTGAAATACTACGCTTTTCAGAAATAAAGGAGCAGGAAAGGATGTTGAAATACTCTATCATCTTTTCTTTGATTTGTTGGAAGTACTAGTAACTATGACAGAATCTGTTACGGGTTTTAAACCCCATCAGATATTTGTCTGAGACTTTAACCATACGTAGTATAAGATCTGAAAATAGACAGTTTGTCCATTTTATTAATATTCATTGAATTGCACTGAGCAGCTTGGGGAAATGGGGAAACAGTCACTTCATGTAAGCTGCATGCTGCATTAACTGAGTAGAGCTGCTGAGTTTTGATACCAGCAGAATTTGTTTTTAAAGTGGGAAAAGCAAATGATCACCCAATGTGAGGATTACTAATGTATATAATGACAAGTTAATTGGGTTTCTTCCTTAGGTCACTAAAGACAGAACTGCAGATGGACATGCACTGACTGAGGCACGAAAACAGTTAAAGGAAGAGACTCAGCTGCGGCTGGTAAGGACAGCGTGAGGTTGAAGCTCACTACAAATGGCTTTTTCACATAATTACTCCATACTAGATGATCACTGTTCAACATGTTTGGTCAGGGGCTTCCTGTCATTTCTGCCTGCCTACCTCACCCTGATCTGAGACAGTCTTGTCAGAATTAATGTTGATTTTGTGACTACTTATCAGTTCAAGGTCTCTTTCTCAAAATGAGCAGTGCAGTTGCTTTTCTAGGTCTGACACATCCCCCTTGCAGGTAAGGATATTGCCACTATCTGAACTGTAACTCAGTACCTTGTGTTTAGCTGGTGCAAAATAAAATGCCCGAGCAGAACCTTTTAAGGAAATGAAGTCTGCCAGCTTTTTCACTAGTCCCCTCCATCAAAAGGATGGACTCAGGTAGTGCTTTCTGACTCTTTGCTAGTAATGCTGTTTACATTGCTTTAATATTGGTTTAAAATAGCATATTTGTTGTCCTTAATTGTTTCTGATGTGTCAGATTTGTAACTGAGATGCTGTGGCAATGCAGCGCACTTCGGGGTTGTGACTCCATTGCCAAGAGCACCAGTTAAGGGGTGGTTACTTCACTGATGGTGAAGAAAGCTGGCGAGTAGTGCTGACTGAGCTGTGTGTTTCAGGATGTGGAAAAGGAGCTGGAAGTCCAGATTGGGATGAGACAGGAAATGGAGTTAGCCATGAAGATGCTGGAGAAAGATGTCTGCGAGAAGCAAGATGCTCTGGTGGCACTCAGACAGCAACTGGATGATCTCAGGGCCCTAAAGCATGAACTATCTTTCAAGCTGCAGGTAGGAAAATCATTAAATCTAATGGAACGAATTCCAGGTAAAAGTTTTTTTTAGGGCATTTTTTTCCACACCCCACCTTGTTTAAAAAGTACTGGGTGTGGAAGGGTGACAGGCAGTATACCATACTTGTGTATTGCTCCCGTTAAACCTTCTCCCTACCTATATTTTTTTTTCTACATTTCTTTCTGTTTGCTGCTTTCATTAGGGCTGGCATTCTTCAGGTTAAAGTTGATTTGTGCAAGAGGCTTCAAGGAAGATATTTCTATAATGACGTATGCACTGATAGTCTTTTTGCCTCTTTCAAATGTATAAACCAACAGAAGATTGAAAAAATAAAAAATGTCTTAAGTGAAAGGAATGTTTCCTCATGTAGGTAACCTTCACAAGGGTCCGCTAGAGAACATTACCTGCGATTGTTAAGGATGGGATTTTCCCCAGCGTAGAAAAGTGCACACACTGCAGTTATGATCTGGGGGTGGGTATCTTAGTAGTGAACCACTCTTAAGTTGAGCATGTTTTTCAGGTGTTTGCATGATGGATCAGTGTTCAGTAGTTCCATGTTGGTTTCTTTCCTTGCAGGGTAGAAAACAGATTTTTAGCTTTGCCAGTTCTCTGGGATGATTTCCCTTTATGCCTTGTTTTGCTTTCTTGTTGGTGCAGATACTCACTTTTATAGCCCACAGGCTTTTTTTTGTCCGGGGTCAAACCACAGATTTAAACAGCAGGAATTCTGAGATTTGGTTCAGACTGCTTTCCAGCCTGTGGATGTGCTCTGTAATCCCAGTGATGTTTTTTCAGTTTAGGATGTGAGCTGATGAGGGGCAAGACAGAAAGCTGTATTGTTTTAAGCAATTGACCACGTTGGGAGTTAAAGGAAAATGCTGTTTGTTGTGAAGAAAGACTGGCAGTGATTTGGAAAATGTGTGTTACAGTGGGGAAAGCATCTTCTGGCTTTTGTGCTGTAAAAATTAAACCATGACAGCTTCTGTTCCAATACAATCTCATATTTGAAAGTATATGGTATCATTACATACATCACTGCATAATGACAAAGAGCAGCACATAATGCTCAGAAATAAACAATAAAATAAATTTTAGAACAGCAAAGTCTTGCTTCTGTGCTTCTTGAGCCAATCATTCCGTGCACAGCAGTTGAGTGATCTTAGCAGCTGCTGCATCACTACATATACTACATATTATACAGAAAGCAGAACTGATTATGGTATTGCCTTTCTGTGGGGTTCCCAGATATAGCCTGCACCTGTAGGGCAAGATGCTTGGCCTTACGAGATTGACCTGGCATTTGTTTTTTGAGCACCTTCTCTCTGTTTGGGTTCTTACCTCTTTCATTTCATTTGCCACATGGTATGTCCTGGCTTATTCTGGTTTTACCAGTACTTACAGAAAGCATGTTGCTATTTTTTCCAGAGTTCAGATATGGGAGTGAAACAGAAGAGTGAATTAAACAGCCGTTTGGAAGAAAAAACAAATCAGATGGCTGCTACCATTAAACAGCTTGAACAAAGGTAAAAAATGAAACTTTTACAATTATTATGATTGTGTTCGTTATAATGATAGTGTCAAACTGAAATGAATGAAGTAGGTGAGAGTCCAAATGCAGTGCTTAGTCACCTCTAAATAGCTCTACATGAAGCGAGTAGGATTCAGTCTCAGCAATACTTTTGAGATACTGTTAGGAGAAGTGTTTTGCATATTTAGGAGGGCTTCCATTAAAAAATATACTGCTAGAACAGTAATAAACATAGCAGCTTTGTTTATCTATGTCAGCTGCATATTTGTATGTTACGCAGTCAGTTACATCTCTGATAGCGCTGATATATCTGATAGTACAGTCACACAGTTAAAGAAGTGCTTGACTTTTGATAACTATTCCTATGGGAGCAGGGAGGACAAACATACAGCAGAGACCAGTTTTACAGATGCTTGGTTATTCCAGATCTCTCTGGTACTGTTTTGAAAAAAAAAATAATAAAGAAAAATACCACACCCCCCCAAATTTGAACCATGAACTGACAAATGCTCTGTTTCTTATGCTTTCTGAGAAAAACAGGCTTGAAAAAAATCTCACATGAAAGTATGTCACGGAAGATGATAGGGCAGCCTGATTGTCACTAAAGGTTGATAGAGATAGCCTGTAGGAATGACATCCATTTAATCCAGGACAAGCTCCAACCTCATGGCTGTGTTGGTTTCATGTTATTAACCCTCATGTAATTAAGAGTGCCTCAGCAGTGAAGTTGGGTTGATATGGCAAGGAGCAGTGCTCCTTTTCCCCTTTTTTCTTGTTTGGCCAAAGGTTCAGAATTTTGATCTCTGTGAATTGCTTTGACTGCTAGCTCTGAGCAAAACCAGGGGAAACCTCAGGTCATGGCAAGATGTATTGTACAAGAATTACTCAATGAATAGTTCATTGCACTAAATGTTCTTATTTTTAGAGCTTATGACTATTAATGACATAGGTCAGTTTGCTTGTAGAAAAATTGTATTTTAAAATGTATCTTCTCAGCTAATTGACTTGCTCTTTTTCTCTTGCTGTTCTTATCTTTTTTCCATTTCCTCCTCATCCTCATTCTGACTTACTTATACAGTGAAAAGGATTTGGTGAAACAGGCAAAAACCTTAAATAGTGCAGCAAACAAACTGATCCAGAAGCATCATTAGACGTTTTTGTCTGGTCACCTCACAGCTCTGACATCAGAACTCATTTATGAGGGAAGAACTTGAGAATTGCTAAAAATCAACTGTTAAAATGTTAATTGTCATCTAAAGTTGATTTGGAATTTGCTGAGTTTTTAAAATCAGTGAGTTTTTCTTCAGAGATTTAGTCGGATATAAAAATCCCCAACTTTGCCATTTAAACTGTGTTAAAAGTACCAATGAGTTGGCCAATAAACACACCAGAAAAGTGTAAGGAATGTGGCTCTGTACATCCCGGTGATGCATGCCGTATGCAGCAGCACAAGTCTTCAACATGTATGGATACTAGGTGCGTTGGCCAAGCCAATGTTGCGTTGGCCAGCTCTGGAAAGTCAACTAGTTTTCTGTGTTTCCCTTTTTGTGAAGTAGAGGAGAAAATGCATCCCTGGAAGTTGTTGAAAGTAGTTGTGTGCGTACCCCAAGCCGTTTACCCATTCACTTCTGTTCTGTGGGTTCAGCCCCAAGTCAAAGACTCGATAGCTCATCGCCGTGAAGACCAGCCCTCTCATAACCAAGACTGCTTGCAACGATTTTGCCTTAGTGACTTGGTGGGAGGGTAGGGACTTATCCTTATTCCTTTAAACTTCATGTGTCCAGAATTAGTAGCTAGGTGTCTTAGAGTAACATGATAGAGTGGTAAGTTCAGTGAAAAACTCCTTATCTCTGCATTGCCTTCTACCTCTGCCATGAATCCCTCTAGACGTACCTTGCTGTTCTTCCTTACTGAAGGAAGCTGAGGAGAGGTGTTTTTGATAGGTCTCTCCTCTCCCTAGAAAGGGACGTTACATGTTTTACAAAAAAAAAAAAAAAAAAGAATCTGATCTTTATACTCCAGTGTTTGAAACAAACAAAGTAAAAAGAAAAACGTGCAGTGGTGGGGAGTGGAAATGGTAATTTGGTACTTGACCACTCCTTGTCTGAGTAGTTAGTGGTTTAAAAGGAAGAGTTGCCTTTTACTGTTACATTTCTTTCATTTGCTTCTAAGTTTCTGTTGCTCAATACAAACATGGAATTTGCTAGTGAAGGAACAGCTAAAGCTTGGAAACATCTCTGGATAGGAAAAATAATTGTCATTGTAACACCCTAGTGCAAAACTGTAAGCAACTGTACCTTGGACTATTGTAAATTAATATCCTCTTCTCTGTGGCCACAGAAGTTCAACATGCTGGCCCTTTACAGCCTTTACCTTATAAGTGCTCCTAGAGATGTTTTTCTCTCAAGAAAATGTTTGGGAGGTTTGAGTCAAATAAGCTTTTTTTGCTCTGGTGAGATGGTTGTAAAAATTCTTTGGTGCCAGTTCCCCCTTTGTGCTGTTAGATGGAGCTCCGTGGGGCAGCAGGAGGCAGATGTGACTGAAACACCACTGGGAAAAAATACCTATTGACTCTCACTAGGTGCATTTAAAAATCTGTGAGGCTCAGCCTAGTCCTTCTATGCACAAGCGTGTACCACTGCTTAGCTTGTTCAATGGACTCCCGCACACAAGCAGACTTGGAGACCAGGTCTCAATCTTTGAGCGATGCCCAAGTCTCATGCTTGACAGCATAAACTTAACCTTCAGTAATCTTTTACTAGAAATGCATTTTAACTACCTGTGGGGGACAAAAAAATGGTGAAAGCTTTCATCAAGGTGTATCCGAGTAGCGAGTTGGAACTATTAACACCCTGCCTCTCCTCAGATTTCTTCTTAGGAATAGGGGATTGGGCTGGTTTGATTTGCTGTCACAACAATGTTAAAATCAGACAGAATTACGCATCTGGCAATTTCTGATGTCAGGCCCAAAGCAGAGATGCTTTGGTGTACTAATGCCTGGACACTTGAGTCAGTGTGACAGTCTGTGGAAGAAACCAGCAAAATGCACTAATTCCAAATATAGTAGCTAACCTATGTTGCAAGTTCCAGTTACGTGCGTAAAGCTGAGATGTAACATAGATTAAAATCAAATTTGACTTAAAATTCTGTGTACTTGAGGTTTGCTTTGAATCTGGATAAAAGTGATGTTTTATGTTTTTCATCTAATGGCTGTAAACTGTAGTAATAGAATAAAAAAAAAATTGAAAATGAGCGCTTCTGCCTGGTTCACCTACATTTTGCTTTTCTTTAAAATATTTTCCTCCTTCCCATTGCTTTTACCATCCCTTTTTTTGGCTTTACCTTTTCACTGGGTTTTTTTAATTTGTTGTTTAAACTCGGTCTTCCTCCCCACCATGGCTTTTGTTTTTTATCACAAGTTCATGTGGCTCAAATCCAGATTGCGACAGGCAGAGAAGGACCGCCAGTTGGCCCAGCAGGACAACCGTCTCTTCAAGCAGGAGTTTGGGGACAAAATCAACAGCCTCCAGCTAGAAGTGGAAGAGCTCTCCAGGCAGCGGTGAAGAGATCCTTTTCTAATTCATTTTCTGGGCTGTTCTTACTGTTTCTAGACAAAAGCAGGCAGGGCAGTTCTAAAAGGAGGAAGGGGCTGCAGGCAGAAAGACAAGAGGTGTTTTCAATTCCAAGTGACATTAACAGTGGGGAGGTGAAAAGCTTTGTGAGACATAACATGGGTATCTTTAAAGTTAAAGTGTCAGAAATGTGATTGGAAGGAAATGCAAAAAAAAAAAAAAAAAAAAACAGTGGTCAGCAGAACTCACAAGCAAAAGTAGAAATCTTTGGGATGATTAAATATCAGAAACAGGCTGCAGAACATCTCTTGGGTGGAAATGAAATGTCAGTATATTCTTTTTGAATACCGAAATTTCCATGGATGCTTTCCGCACTTCGGGCATCTGCCCAGAACCCAGTTTTGGGAACTGGCAGTGCTAGTGAGGTAGGAGGATGGAGATCACTGCAAAGTACAAAACGTGTTTGGGAAGCTTGGTCAATCTTTGATGTGCACCAAGATCCTGTTGTAGGTTAGCCTGCTCTAGGGAGCTTGAGTTAGTTGGTTGTATGCTTCAACGTGCAGTCAGGCCTCTGACAGCCACATAGACCTCTCCAAAATGTAGCATTACACCAGACTTCTCACTTGTAGCAGCATAACCTGGAACCTGAGGGGAACCTGAAGCAAACAAGAAAAGCAAACAATTTGTCTGCTGCTCATAGTCAGAGATGTAGTTCAAAGATATCTTTGCCTAGAGCCATCATGGAGCCAGTTAAGGAGCAAGGGGAGCAATCTTGACGGTCAGTCTGACAAAGTGCTATGATTTTTCTAGTTGAAACACTGCCATCACGTTTATTTATATATATATTCATATAAAGTGGCTATCATCATATTGATAAACATTCTTTGGAACCACTCTGGCAGGGGTCTCAGTTTTGCTGGGTGACAACTAAAAAGCTGGAAGCCAAATACAGAAAACTTAACAAGAGCTGTCAGCTTTCCCCCTGCAGTGTCATCAGTTTACCAACAAGAGGAAAACAGAAATCCTCTTAGCTTAAAATAGCAGAGCATCTTTCTATCTGCAGCCATGACGCTTCCTCTCTTCTGCAGCAAGGTCACTGAGTGAATGGTGTGGAAGCACTGCTGAGTGCATTTTTTTGTTCCCTATCATGGCACAGCCTCTTTTGTTTCCTATTTCAAAAAGTTTCCAAGGCTGCCCACAAATGGGGGGCATCTGCAAAAGCCAGCAAATGGCTTTTATCAGAAACTTGTGCTAGTCCCAGGTGTGCGTGGGCGAGTTCAGTGATGATATTAGGTATATGCAGGGAATATATCCTCACACATGCACCTCACACAAAGTCAGTTTAAATGAATTAGCGTAGCATCTGGGGAGGATGTTTTCAAATTGGTCTATTTCGGTATCAATCCACCCCTTTCTGAATACAGTATTGCTCATGCTAAATCGAGGTGGCAGTATGGAAATGATTGTGCCTCCTTTACCAGGAGGCTGTACTGATAGATTTAAGTGAGGGTAGCAGGTAGTCTTGCTTGAATTGTGTCCTTTTGAGAGGAAATGAGGAATTTTGTGTTAATCAAATTGTAAGCAAGATTTCCCCCGTGTGGTGTGTTTTTGAATGTCCACATGGATAAGGATTCATTTCTGGATCTCAGTTTCCACCAGCTTTGCTCATTTCAGTTAGGCCTTGTAATTACGCTGTAATTAATGAGGATGCAATCAAATAAGTTATTTAAAAAAAAAAAAAAAAAAAAAAAAAAAAAACAACACTGTTTGAGCATTGAGACTGGTGAGGTTAATAACAGACTTTTTTTTCTTAACAGAAATGAGGATTAGGAGTGTTTTATAGTACAAATCCTGCCAATGTGTTTACCAGGATGTACGTTATTCAATTTCTAGCCTTTGCTTTTGGAGCAGGAGTTGTTCAATGTAGCTACTGTATTACTGTCCAATTAACTTGTAAAGATTTCAGAAGATGGGACTTCTGGTGCTTCAGTCCCCATTTCTGTGCTTTCCCAGAGCTTTGTTGCTGCTGTGTGCTGGCAGGCCATGGTTGTGGAGCTTTCTGGTGCCCCAGAGTAACGGGTGTGTGACCCACAGCTGGATTTGGAGTTGTGCTTTTCTTCAGGCTGTAACGGGGACCTCAGATGTGCTTGCTCATCTGTCCTTGACCCGCTGATCAGCTGTCCTCCCAAATACAAATGCGCTGCACTCAGCCTCGCCTTTGTTCCCTCTGGCTCGATGTGCCGCAGCACGATCCGCGTGAGGTGCCACAAAAGCCTCGGTGGGGTTGCAGCACAGAGCAGCTCCTGGCTGCTTAGCAGTCTCGAGGGAGCGTGCATCACCCCGTGGTTACTGATAAGGCCAGGCCAGCAAGATAACTGTGGGCTGTAAAACAGCACACACGGCCTGCTTTCAGCCCAGGGGCTCGCTTCTCCTGTTCGACTCCACACAAGGGCTTGAAGGATTGCCACAGCTCAGAGGGAGGAAGAGTCTGTCCGTCATGTCTGCATGGCTTTGAGAAGTGGTTGAGGATACTGCCTTGGGTTTCACAGCCTGTCATGTAGCAGGTCATCTGCTGAAGAATGTCTTGAACAGGGAGGGCACTGATCAACAGTGCTAGAATGAATGAATAACTTGGTATTTTTTAAGGACTTGCAGACATAGTCAACAGGCTTATTTCCGGTAAATTTGTGCTAGAATTACATGAAGAACATTTAGATTCTCCATCCTGGCCTTTTGTGGCTTCACACATGTGAAACAGCTTTTTACTGAGAGGCGGTTTTTAGCTCTAGAATTGGGCTTCAATTGCTTTAGGATAAAGAGAGTTAATTAGTTTTGATGATGTAACGGCTCTTGATGTTGAGTGTTATAAAACCATAGCCTTTATTCATAATTCCACCTTGATGTTACAGGAGCCACCTTGAACTGGAACTGAAGCGGGAAAGAGACAGATGGTCACAGAATCACCAAAGCAGCCAAGGAAACAAAAAAGTTCCAAAGAATTGGTTAAAACCGGTAGGCAACGTGACTTATTTTTTCCTCTTGGCTTAAATTTGAAGTAAGGTTTCATTATGCTCATTCTCTTTTCTGAAGCTTTATTAGGCAATAAATAAGTATTGTTAATGTGTCACAACAAGATAAGCTTTGGGACACTTCTTGCACCTGGCTGAGACTCAAAAGAAAGATTTTACACGTTACATTGAATTGCAGAACACAGAGTTGCTCTTCCAGGCTGGGTACCTGACAAAATCTTGAGAGTGATTATGATTTCCTTCAATAGTTTATGAAAACCAAATGTAATGCAGCAGGAGAGATGCTGTATGCATTACATGGAGTGAGAAGCAAGCTTGCTCACTCTTTTTTGCATCATAATAAGGGAAATTCTCCTGAAAAATAGTACAGCTTGGAAAACAAAATTATCTTTTAAGGGCATCACAAATCACTTTCAGTGTTCTCTCAGTGCTGTGCATTAGTGAATTCAGTGTTTTTTCAAGTAAAATGCAATGTTAATCTCCAGAGTAAAACTGATAGTCCCCGAGTGAAACTCCCTTTTTAGAAGTAATTTGCCTTTGAAAGTGAAAATCTGCTCTACAGGTTTTTCTGTAAAACAAAACGGGCTCTCTTGCTGGGAATTGGCAGTTGTTTTGGAGAGCAAAACTCATAAATATGAGAACTGTGAAAAAAGAGGTGGTTTCTGAAATTCATATGTGGGTTGCTGCACTTGAAAGTTGCCTTCACTGGGCTCCCAGGGTTGCTTTAAGCTTCCTTTTTTTTTTTCCCCCTAACTGATATTACACACAATTCCTGCGAAGTTACTTACGCATCACGATTCATTTATCAAAATGTCATGTTGCTCTAGTGGAACAGCTATAATTCAACAGAAAGAATTGAGATCCAAGTGCAGTGCTGCTGGCCAGTAACAACAAGCCAAAATGGGGCAGGCTGATCTCCTAAGCAGAAGTTGGCTAGCTATCTGGAAGGCAGAATTGCTGCTTTTCTTTACTGCTTGTGTGCCAGCGTGTCACTGGGTGTGAGAACGGGTGGTGGTGTGTGGTTAGCCTCCTTTACTCAGCAAGCCTCAGTAGGGTGCTGCTGCTAAGAGCAAATGGGCCAATTTGGAGGGCGGGAAAAAAAAACATGTTTCAGAATGGATTTCTTTTGCCACGAAACTTGTAGGTGGTTCCCGGTCTAATGGAAGTTTGCATTTTCAGGAGTTCAAGGGCTGCACTGTGACGATGGTTGCAACTTGAGAGCCATGCATGCATGGGTGATTCTGCCAGCACTTGCTACGTAGTGAGCAGGCGAATTCTGACATAGTCACATTTCAAAGAGTTGTTCCGTACATATATGGCTCAGGCTATGACCCAGTTATCAGACAGGGAGTAGGAGAGGATTTTTCTTTACTGGTTGAGAAGATTTGTCACCCTGATTAGTTCTCAAAAAGCCAGTAGAGCCTATTTGCCTTTTCAACCTCTGCTGTACAGAAGAATTAAAAAAAAAAAAAAAAAGTGGCCAAAGTTTCTCGTCCTCTAGTGAAAGGAGACCACTGGACATATTTAAGAGTCCAGCTCTAAAATGTGAAATAACTGTGTTTGTAGCAGAAGAAAAGCATGCAGAACTGCTCCCAGGGCAGACTGGTGAATGGACTGGTGAATGTATGTTTTCGAGTGTCCAAACACACCTCCATGTCAGGAGTGGGTCAGTGAGATCAGTGTTCCCTAAATATCAGTGTAAAGTCTCCTTTTGCAGTGTGGCAGATGTGGAGTGAGAGCTGTTAACATGGTTTGACTGACAGGTCAATGTTTCCTTTTGGCAGGATGGGAAGCTCAAAATCCAGGAAGAAAATGCAAAACTGAAACAGCCTCTGAGAGAGGAAAACAGTGTCCTGCCATACAAGTACGGTAGAAAAGAAATCTAATTTTTGCCTTCTCTTTTTCTAATTCCTTTCAAAGGGAAGAAGTGGGTTCTACTGCTTGCCATAAAGGCTTCTGGACGCGAAAAGCACTCTCTCTCTCCTATTTTCCTTGGAACTTGTTTCTCTATAAATCCAGTGTTTCCTAGTTTCGTATTTAATGAAGCCTCATAAACCAAATCCGGCACAGAGCTGGACCTCTGATGCTAGTGTCCAAAGAAGGTATCTTTTGGTGGTGGGGGACAGGAGAAGAGTTGGTGAACCTGTGACACCTGCAGTTAATAAATAGTGGCTTCTGGATGAAAATAGAAGCTGTCTGAGAAGAACTTAAAAAAGTGATTCAAGAATGTGGCCATATTTTTATTTTTATTTTTTTTTTTTAAAAAAAAGTACTTCAGGTAGCATGTTTCTAAACAGAATATTAATGAGGATTGTTGTCACAGGATTTGTTTAGCCTTTGAAAGTTAAGATTTTAGGTTTAAACGTACGTTTTAAAACTGATAGGGAAGAGCTCTGTAACAAGGATGTTGCTCAGAGATGGTAACAGCCTTTTCTCTGAATAACTGCTCTCTGAAAGTGAGTGGAAATACACAGCACTCTGACACGGTGCGCTGAATGCTAATATAAAGGTGATTGTAAAAGTATTGTCTTAAAAATAGCATAAGCTCTATTCAAATCTTCTTCACTGGATATTAAAACCTTCCAGGCCTCTGACGCTTTTTGCCCGTTTCACCTTGAGCACGTTAGCAATACGAGCATCGGTCTGCTGATTTGTCTGGAAGGCTTTTTAATATAATGTTATCATTGCCTGTTCACAGATGTGGGGGATCAATCATTTTGCAATAACAAGTTTAAAGTTAATTTTGAACTATGTGTATATTGTCTAAACTGTTCTTCCATGTTTGGGCTCCCTTCTTTCTGCTTTTCAGGAATCATTTTATAAGCTTTTCCATTTAGCCAGGAGCGTGCTGCATGTCTAACGTTTATTCTATACCACCAGTGACATGCTGCCTCTTTGCTTCTTTGCTTTGTTTGATGAAGTTTATGAATGCCTCAGCTCTCGTGTGAGCAGAATTGGCAGTGTGGTTTTGAAGAAACAAAACCAGAAATCACTGTGGGTGGGATGTTAACAACAGGATGGAGGAATCCTCTGATTGTCCAGATGTTAGTCACTGCACCAAGCCTGTCAGAGTTTAAGAAATATTTGGACTGTGCACTGAGTCACATGGTCTAAAGTTTTGGGTAGACCTGTGCGGTGCCAGGAGTTGGACTCAATGATCCTTGTGGGTCCCTTCCAACTCGGGATATTCTATGATTCTATGTTTTTCTCAACAGTAGCAGCAACTGAAGTGCCAGCTCAAAGTGATGATGTTTTTCTCTCGTAGGTTGCAGAGTGACACGCAGGAGGAGCAGGTTGGTGTTTCCTTTTCTAGCTTTGAAATACTGAACAGCAAGTGTGCTGAGGGAGCTCCTGGGTCACTGCAATATTTTCCTTGGCACAAATACCCTGAAGTTTGTGCTTTGGGTTTTTTGCCTTTGTGAGGATTATGTTTGTAGAGCATGTAGCAACAGTCTGGTTCCCTAGTGGAAAAGTGCTGCTTACCTCAGTAGGAAGGCTTTTAGTTGTCAGTGCTACATCTTTGTGGGCTAGTTTTGCCTTCTCAGCACAACGAGATTAACCTCTTTTATGGTTCCTTTCCCAGGTTGGTGTCTTTAAAATGAACAATTAAAGGATAATTTAATATTTGTGAAAATGGCAGTCTCCCTGGTCTGGGTTAGGGTTTTGCCAGTTCCTATGTAGGCTAGAGGGAAGGGTCATCTGTTTTTTTCTTTGGTTGGTTGCTTCTGTGCACGTCAAATTGACCAGAGCCCGTTCTTTCTCCCGAGTGCCTGGCAAAGCATGGCTAGAGCCGTGGTGTAGCCAGGGCAGCTGTCCTACAGATAACTGCACATTGGTCCAGCATGGCTGCCTGGTGGGTTGTAAATTGAGAGGGGCTAAAAACACAACAGTGTGAAATCCTTATCTGTGTTTTCAAATAAGGATCAGCCACAGGGGCCTACCACAGGGCCCAAGTAAAGCAGGCAAGTAAAGCAGAATGTCTTGGCTCTCATCACGGGTTTAGGAACAGCCATCAGGACCTGGAAACGCCCAGATCTGCCAGCTCTGCCAGGAAGAAAGCAGCCGAAACAAGAAAAAGGTAACTGAGGGCTGGTATTGTCACCTTGGCCATGTGGTGAATGTGCATTTCCTCTGACTTCTCTCTTCAAGTAGCACAGATCTCCTACTGGTGACCTGGGACAAAGAAATTCACCTTTTTCTGATGTTTATTTGACCCATAAGATTTAGTTGTTAGACAGTGGCCACTTGAGGGTTCCAGCTTGCTCTGTGCTCCATGGTTTGCTTTTCCTTCTCCTTTGCAGCATTTGCTTTTTAACTAGATGATTTTCTCTGGGATCAATCAGAAGTGACAAGAAGGTGTTAAAACTTGTTACTTCTCCACTTCAGCCACTAGACCTTTTTCTCTTGCCTTTTTTTTTCCACAAACATCACTTTTTTATCCTTCTTTGTAGCCAGCAGTCAAGGCACTGATACCAACTGCTGTCAGTGCAGCAGGTGCCCTGCCCGTACTGCTGCATGTACTTCAGTGGCGAGCTAGGTGTCGTTTTGCTGTGTTTTCCCCTATTTTTCCTAACAAGACCTGCACCAGAGAGCTCTGGTGGGGATCTGGGGACAGACCAGAGCAGGGAGGAGTCTTCAGCTCCTGGCACAAGGCTCTGACCTCCACACCAGCTTAAAGATGGTTCCAAATATTTCCTTAGAATTTTTTTGGGAGGAGGCTAGGGAGCACAGCGAGGTTATTTGACGCAGTGAGCTTTCAAGTAAAACTTGTCATTGCTGTATCTTTGTCTGACTATAAAATAATAATGTGTGTCTCATGACAAAATGCTCTAGCTCTAAGTTGTGACTGGACTGAGTCAAAACTTAAATGGTTCATTACCGATTACTTGTACCACTTCACTACAAGTCCTCACCTGCTCTTCTCTGATGTTGTAAGCACAAAAAAAGCTTCTGGCCTGCAGAAGGGGCAAGAGCGCAATTTTGAGCATCTTTCTCTAATCCAGTAGAGGATTTGATTTGACTGAAGGATGAGAAAAAATCCAAGCGTCTTTAGCATCCCTTAATTTTTTTTCCTCTTCCTCTGTTTCAGAACATCTGCAAGAACTGTGGTGGTATCTTCTGTGAGGCCTGTTCAGCAAATGAGCTGCCCCTCCCGTCCAGTATTAACCCGGAGTCTGTTTGCAATCCCTGTCACAAGCAACTCATCCAGCAGTATTCGACCAGTCCCTTGTAGGAGCTGAGCTGCAGAGAGCAGTGACCATAAAAAATTGTTGTAGCTGATCAGTGTCTCTGGGGTTGTTCAAGAGGAATTTGAAGAAAAGACGCTTGCCTGTGTTCTTGGGAGGTCAGAGGGGGAAGCAGCTTGATAGTGTTTAGTCTCTTGCGACTAAAACAAAGTCTGAGCCTTCCCTGTAGAAAAATCTGCCAGCTCTCAGACCTGAGCTTGTGCCAGGGAGAACTGCTTGGGGAATTTCACATCGAGTAGCCATAAGGTGTGACCGAGCAGCCTCAGGATGCTGTGAGAACAGAGCCCCCAACCCAGAGAGAGCCTTGTGTCTGTGTGTACAAGTCAGGAATGTTGTCATCCCCCAGCATGTCATGTGAGGGCATGCTGCTGCTAAGCAATGGCTCACTGAGAGCAAAACAGGAGCATTTTTTAATCCTCATGTCTGGCTGCACTTGAAATACCATTTCCCCTTTCCTTGCTGTCTTTGACAATCTGGCTCAACCATGCTAGTTCAGTGCCAGATGAAAGAGTCCAGGTAACATGCCAAAAAAAAAAAAGTTTTCTGGCTTAATTTCTTCAGTCCTCTGGCCATGGGCTTGCTATGCAAATCACTATCAAACAAAGCTGTGAAATTATCCTTTTTTAGGGACTTGGAGGGGGGGGGCTAAGGTGTGTTTTTTTTTTTTTTTCCTAAGGCGTGTGTGATGTGAGAGCTCAACTGCACTGATCTAGCAGGGAAGTGCTTTAAGGCATCTCTGACCTTCCTACCAGAGACCCTCACTGTGACTTCATGGCCACAAAACAGTGGTCAGTCCTAAGGGCTGCAACTCCGCTTCCTATCTTGATACAGCATCTGGGGGCATTTGAGTCACAAATCTTTAAAACAAAATACTTCTACACAGAGGATTCAGGGCCATGTCTGTGCACCTCTCCTCTCTCTGTTGTGCACGTGAAAGAGTGGTTGTATAATACAGCTCATATTTCACTGGGTTTGCTTTTGATCAAAATGAAGGTGATATGAAGTCAAAGTACTTTGCACCTGTAAGAAAGCCTGATCCAAACACAGTTTAGAGTTCTTGTGATTCATGCTACATCTATCTTTGCCGTTAAAAGGAATTGCATGTTGCTCAAAAAGCAGTGGTGGTTTCATCGTAAAGCACGCAGTATGTCATAGTTTATTTAGTCTATTCTGTACTGGGAGACTTAAGTCTTTAGGGCCACAGTATGTTTTGTAATCTGTAGAAGAGTGATGTATTTATATATGACAAATGTATTTCATTTTGTAGAAATTTTATTGGGGTAATGGTTTACGCCCCAGAGAGGATTTTCCATTCACTAGATGGGCTGGAACTGCACTAAAAAAGCACATCAGAGTTGAGGTTCATTATGTGCTTGGTGCTAGAGTTGGTACCAAAAAATTCCCCTTTCCTACTTCCCCACAGACCTCTACCCAAGTTCTCCAACTCCTCTTACTGTCCTTCATAGAGCACTAAAGAGAGGGGAGCAACTTCCAACTTTCCCTTTACCTGCTCTTTAGTCCCCCTGTGGTAGTTACCTTGCTGCTATCCCTTAAAGTAGGTAAAAAGAAATTGTAGATAGCATTGAAATTGGAAAAGCCTAGAATTTAAGTGAGCAAACACTGCTTTGAAGGGGTGAGACACCACAGATAATGCACAAGATACTGAATTTATTGTTAGTAGCTTTGTGTACACGTGGTACACACTTGGGATAGCAAATTCCTGCACCCGAACCCAGAGTGACTCATTCCCCAGGAGAAAGTCTGACCCGTGCAACTTCAGTGCTGGAGAATTAAACTGGAAACCAGGCACTTACTGTGAAGTGACTTTATTGCTGGGGCATCCGAGCAATTCTGCAGCTCTGGAATCACAGCTTATTTGTGACCTGTACATAGCTTTCTGCTGCTTCAACAGGAGTGGCTGCTGCTCCGCTTGCTTGTAGTGAACGTTGTGGTCATCTTCGTGTAAAAATCAGGACACTTCTTGAGCAGGTCCTTAATTGTTACACAAGATCTCTATGAACAAGCAGCCCTTTACAGAGGCACCTGAAAACCTTTCAAAATATGGCTCCGGCTGTTGTAACAGAAACTGGCATTCAGAAAAACCAGAGCACAACCAAGTTGGCTGTCAGTTGCATCAACAGTAGCTGCCTCCCTGGTTTATCTTGGTGAAAGGCTCTGCTTTTAAGTACTGGATGTTACACTTGGTGATGCTGCAAATGTTAAAGGCATATTTGCTCAGGTAATGCTGGATTTTTGGGTTCGTACCTGGACATTGGGATGGAGCAGGACAAAAAGCTGTTTTTCTGTTGTTAATTTTGTTCCACATGCAACAATAAAAACTTTCTCATCTGTATCCTGCGTCTTGAGTGGGCTTTCCCTTCTGCTTTGGCTATGGGTATGAAACTATTTCATAACCAGTAACATGCCAATACAGAAACGAGAGAAGCATGGCAGGAGGGGGATGAGGTGTTAGCCATACTACACAGCACAACTGCTGCCTTCTGTGTACTGGGATCTTCAATCGCTTGGGTGGTGTTAATTGCCCATACTGGTGTTTTATTAATGCTTTGTACACCAGTACACAGCTGGAGACTAGAACCACTCCGTCCTGCAGCATTTGCTGTTCCTCTAGTAAAGCTTTTTCTACTTTTGGGACAGACAACCTTCCCACAGTGTGTCAACACAGTTTATTACATGCTTTTTACATAAATACAAACTACATTTTATAGTTCATCCTTGTAATTCAGCGGTGACACTCGTACTCAGTCTTTATGCTTGTACCCAAGGAATGTGTTTGCTCTGGCCTAAAAGGAAAGGGGTTGGGGAAGAGAAATAAAAACCATCACTACCTCATTGCAGCTTACTAGTGTTTTTTTATTTTAAATGTACCACTGCATCTTATTCTAAATTATGGTCACCAATAATGTAATTAGTTCAGCAGTGGTGGAAGATACCAAAAGGTAAGATGAGACAGACAGCCTCCAAGAGGTGAGGAACTTCCAGGTGGTGCTTACCACCTACCTGGTTGATCTTACACAGGGGGAACTGATTCTGCTGGGACCAAGTCCCAGCACAAAAGCCAGGAACAGTTCTGGGCACTCCTGCACCAAGGGCACTCTGTGACTGTAGAAAAATATGCGGCTACTCCTTGGTGTCTGTGCCAGGGAAGATGGCCCCATCAGAACCTTGAACAGATGAAAAGTAGGACAGCTTCAAGGGGAGGAGGAAAAAGCTAGGGGAAGAAGCACTGTTGCACGTTCCACCAGGCCTCAGCTGTACCATGGCACGTTTCTGTGTGGTGCTGCAGTGTCAGGATAGTGCAGCAACCTCTGGCTGCAACCTCGGACAAGAGCTGCTGCCCCTCTGCCATGAGAATTTATCCCTAGGGATTCCAGCTTCACAGGCCAGTGTGTGAGGCATGAGGCCTGTCCTCAGACTAGCTGTGATGATCAGCCTCAGCCACTTGCTCTCAATTTCAGTCTGGAAGCTATGTGAAATGCAAAATATCACGCATGCTAAAAATAGAACAGGAGCAATAGAATAGAAGGATGTGCTCACCAAAGCTGCGATCTTGCCCGTCACTAGCAGTCTTGTTTTGCCTTTGGGTGTTCATTCAGGAATAATTCAATGGTACCACACTCTAGGGAACAATATGAGAGGTAATTTGTGTTCAGTAACTTGTAGCTACTCCATTTTCTTCTCTTCCCAGAATGCCAATTTAATGTTTTAGGGTAACTTGGAATTCTAGTTCCAAGACGATCCTGTTGCACAGGATGCTACAAGTAGCTAGACAAGAAGTGGTGCTCGAGGAGGGGGGAGTCTGCTTTACTCACGCAGCTGTGTCCCCTCCTTAGTCATTGCAGTGACTGCGTCGTCATGGCTCTCAAAATGCACATCTGCTTCTCCTGTGGCATCTCCATGGGAGTTGTATTCCACCATGATCCTTGTGGGCTTCAGTGGAGCAAAAAACTGGAAGGGGGGGGAACATATTACCAGAAAAAACTCTTACCAGAAACCATCATGTTTTTACTCAGAAAGCTTGTCCAACCCTAGGGACTGAGCACTTGAGCAGTTCAACTCCCGTCCTGGCTAGGTGAGGCCGCTGCATACCTGCCTGCCTCATGGTGTGCTGCCTCCTGCCCTCTGCACATGCCTGGCAAGGTAACTCCTCACAGGAAGAAATAGCCTCACACAGCACCCTTCTGTACAGTGACCAAAGGCATCAAATGCAGGTGCACTCGCTCTGTGACCTTACACTATTAAAATGAAATATATTTTATATTAAATTTATTTCTCTACAGTCAGTTATGCAGAAATTCAGCTAAGGGTACGAAAGGACACGCAATTCACACTGGTGGGCATTCAGCACAGCCCTACAAGCTGTCACCTTCCCCACGTATCACAGCTGCACCATGGCCAGGGCACATGGGGGAGCCTGTAACCCTTCTAGTGTCTCTCAGCAATTCCATGTCAGGTCAAGTTTCCCAGCACTCAGTGCCATGCAGCACTGAGGACTAACGCAGACATAGAGAAAGTGAAAATTTTCAGTCACTTCAGCTGGAAAGATTGTTTGCAGGTTTACACTAGTCGTTACAACTGAGCTTGATGCGTACTTTTACCACTACTCACATTTATTATGTCTTGGGCTCTAGTTTGGGTAGGAAAACCCCTCACGTGGACAATGTGTGGCGATGATGAGGTGCTCCCAGGTTCTGAACAGTGCCTGGAGTTTTCTGTTTCTTCGTTACCTAGTTCTGTGGAATCAAGGGAAAACATCATTAACACTTGCAATTATCACTGGCCTCATCTGAAGCTGTAGACACACAGGGCTGTGCCCACAGCAGCAGTGAGGGTAAAACAAAGGGGTCTCAAAGAACACAGATGCCACAAGGTGCGACTCACGGTTCTGTCTCTTGACATTGGAGCTTCCACTGTCACTCAATCTCCTTCCTTCAGAAATCAATTCAAGCTCCCTTCTCAGTCTGGGGAAGGTTGCTAGCTGCTTGTGATAAGGCACATGCCTTTGCATTTGCTGCTTTCTACTCACGTATACTTCTATATATCTAGAATTACAAGGAAAAGATTACATGGCACTCCTTGGCCCACCACAAAGACTACAAGGTAACACTAATTCTGGGTGTTTTCCCAGCTCAGCTGTGCTCACAAACTAAGTATGAGAGCCATGGTACGTAGTTACAATTCTGGCTTAGCTGGCAAGCAAAAGTTTTGAAGAATTCATTTAAGTTGTACAGTTATGTCTATGAAAGCCCTTTTCAACGGGCAATGAGTCACCTTCCTGTATAAACCCACGTACTGTGAGCCAGTTTGTACTGAACAAGGTCTTTAGTTTATGGCCTTACCCAAAATTCTTGTAGAAGTGCTACGTTTACAAGCCAAAGCTATGTTTTGTTGCAGAAATAAATCCTTACTCAAAACCACAATCTCTTTCCTGCAGTAGCATGCATCCTTTTGAGGCTGTTTTCCCCAATACACCTCTGCAAACTGTTTTATCTCAAACCCTCCAAACCCCCAATTAAAAAAAAAAAAAATTCAACCCCAAATCAGATAAAAACATTAACAGGGTAGTTATCTTGTATCTCTAGCCACCCACCCCAGAACCCCTTGTTCAGACTCTCCTATGAGGATCTTTTAGAGCTGGCAACAGCATCCAGCTGGGCCTCAAGCAGGTTTAACTACCAGCGCCCAAGCAGGTGGCTTCCAAAGCCCAGAAGAAACAATGTGATGGAGAATGTGCACATCCAAGTGAGGCAGCCTTCCTCCCTGCCTAAGGAGAGCAGCCTCAGGAACAGAAGTCACCCCACGTACAGCCGGACAGCGCTTACAGCTCAGTGTCCACATGCCCGGGCTCAGCACTGTGTCTGTTTCTGGACAAAAGTGATAACCCAGGAAGAACGAGAGCAAATTGGCAGCAGGTTTGGAAAGTGCTCAGTTCCTTGGCTAGTCAAGCAGAAAGAAAGGTACAAAAAACCAAAACAAAACAACAACAACAAAAAACAACCAAACCAAAAAACAAAATCTAATGGCAGACTGGGAATTAATTAATCCCTCCTGGAAGGTAGGCAATTGTGTCAAGCTGACACACTTACTGAATTATTGAGCACACCTGCAGAGCAGCTGTTCTCTTTTAACATGTGAGGGGGGGCAAACACAAGGAAATAGTCTTCAAGCAGGAAATAAAGAAATACAAGAGAAGTAAACCTTTTGTAGGGTATATGAGAAGAAAAGGTTGGGAGAGGTTTCTTGCAACCTAGCATTCAGAAAAGTAAATCAGTGAATTATCAGAGAGCCCTCTGAAAGCCAACCAGAGTAAAAACAAGTAGGTTTTCTTGAATGTACTTTGGGATGGTAGGGAAAAAAGCTGCAAATGGTTCTGCTTAAGGCAAGGGAAGCTCTCAGGTGGGAAGTACATGGTGTGGGGCCTCAGCATGCTGGAGAAAGGTGCTTAAATGCAAGGTGCTGAGGAAGGAGGACAGCCCAAGCAGATGCTGTCACCAAGGAGGCTGGTACCTGACCACAGTCAGCCGCAGCAATGGATTCAAGCCAGAGGTGTGGTGAGTTGTGCTCTGTATGATGTATTATCCACATGGAAACACTGACTGTAATTAGTGCTGGGTAGAAGGGAAGGGCTGCCTGTATTGTAGGCCCCATCACAAAAGCCTTGGCAACAGCAAACCTTGTAGGAGGTGCAGGATCCCTGTGCGCTTGAGACTGGGCAGGCAGGATCTATCTGGTGTAACTCTTCCCCACCCTGAATGCTGTCACCTAATTTGGGCCAGGGTGAGACTGGCTTTAGGAGAACTTCCGAAGAACACTCTTTCTTTGACAGAGCCTCAAATTTGCTTAAGCTGTAAGAGGTGAACGTGCTTATGCAGCACACAAAGCTTTCTGTTTTCATCCCCATCTTTGTCAAGGCTCCTCAGAAAATGTCACCATAGGAGGTAACGCTTAGGAAACACAGTTCTTCAGAAGGCATTATTAAAAAAGGACATGTTCTAAGCCATAAAGTAACAGTCTGAAACACTCTGAGGAAGATTTTACTGTGATTCCTTCTGGAATTTGAATCTTAAAAACTGGGTTCTACGCATGCCTCAATAAAACCATGAGTATGATACCTTAAGCTAAGAGGCAAGCTGTAAGTCGCACCATGTGGTTCGTATCAAGGTGTTCCATTCTGTTAACTACAGCAAAGCACCTACCTACTCCCCATGTATTCCTTATGCTTTAAGAGGGCTTTAGCTGCCATTTCAGGAGCTGCAAACTGCACGTAAGCTTCTCCAGATTTTCTTTCTCCACGGTAAACAAAAGCTATGTCAGTTATCCTCAAACCTAAAGGAGGAAAAAAAAAGAATTTACAGTGTTAGGAACTTGTGCTCCAAGACATCCCTTACCTTTTACTTCTGTTTTTTGACAAACTAATCCAGCAGTCCCTAATCCTGCAACAACTGGTCATGCTGGCCTAAGTATACCTGTATTTTTCTCTTCTTTTTTTAATAACTCCAGATAGGACTTGTGCTAGTTTTCACAGAAGCCTTAATTGATAATAACGAATCCCCTTCAGGCTTTGAGTAACTACAAACAATGAATGGAAGTTCAACACAAAAGGAGGTTCAGAGCACAAATGCTCTTTAAGTATTCTCTTATTCAGGTTGTTTCTCCTCTCTCTTTAAAATCCAGCCAAAATCTAGTTTACTTAGCCTTTTTTTTTTCCATGCATAGTATCTTTCTGGGGAGCCTGTAAACCATTACGTTGTTGTATCTGACACAATACAGACCAAGAGCTGCAAGTTCTACCTTAATCAATGATTATAACAGTGCAAACTGGGCTGGGCTCCTACATGTGAACTTTTGAAAGCCCACATTTGTGGTTGGTTTTGTAATCTTTTGGGTTTTTTTGACCTTCTGGAATGGTCTCACCAGCTCTCAAAGAAACAGCAACTTCAAAATGCTTTCCTAGGTACCCCATTGTGATAGCTCTGCGCTAGATTGATTTTAACTATTATTTAACTGCTGGTGATCAGTTAAAAAAATCAGCAGCCTTTGCTTTTGGCATCATGTTGACTATCATGAGCCTTAATGCTGGAGAACTGTGTGCATGCCTACCTGGAGTGGCAGAAACATGAGGAACAAGTGGTTTTGGTTTACTCTACAGTAAAATCTTTTGTCTAAAAAAAAAAAAAAAAAAGTAAACTCTGCAAACACCAGAAGACTTCTTTCCTTGTAAGTGTACGTAGCAGCCACCTGGCCTGTTCCAACCCTGAGGGCAGGGAGGAAACATACTGTCCAGTAGCTGACTGGCTGAGAAATTGTGCAGTAACTATTCACAACTACGAACAAGCTGTTATTTAAAACAAACAAACAAAAATAGCTTAGTTCCAAACATTGGCATACATGATCTATCACGATTATACTGTTGAAAGGCCCCATGCTGCACTCATTTGTGCTTTATCTGTAATACAGGCATACTTCTTTCCTCTATGGCAAATTATGTGCTGGTAGCAGTCCAAGAGAAGTAAATTGAACCTAGATTACTCCCTTTACTTACTTTTCCTCTAAAATGAGTGCTGCAAGTACCAAAGCTAGGTTAGACCTGCAGAAAGTCAAAGGTAGCTGATAATCTTGAAGGTTGTTCAATAAAGCTTTAGTTGCCTTCTAACTGCAGGGGAATAGCAACCTGTTATACCGCTAAGGTGTTCATGGCTGCACGTGCTCTTGTAGCTCTCCTTTAGAGGAATGACTGCCTATCCAAGCATGAACTTGGAGCACAGAACACTTTATAAACAAGAGTAAAAACTATTTTCAGTTACCTGAGAAAAAATCTGCAATGTCATCCTCAGTGGAGGTGAACGGGAGACCTCTGAGTAGTACAACTCCATCACTGATGGCTTGCGACTCATTCTGCAGACTCTGCAGTAAGCCCTCTACATCTCGATCGTGTACTTCAAAAACTGCAAGGAATATAGGCACAAAACATGTTTTCCTTCATGGTACACAGAAGGTAGCACTCTGCAGGCACCTTCTTCTAAGGCATTTCCCTCCATGCATGCACCTTCATTCCCATTCTCCCCATGCAATCAAGGGTCCCCCCAGTGCTGCCCCTCATGCCACAAGGTGCTTGGCTTTTTCTGCCCAGCCCAAGAAGCTTTGACTTCATGGTGCTTTGTTTGCTAGTTTTGTCCCTGACTGTCCCCTGGCAACAGCCTGTTTTGGTATTCAGGCAGTTCTTACTCACTCCACCTTGTTTCCTTCAATTCAACCTCTGTTCCAAACTCACCTTTCACGTAGCGTGGGCCCATGTATCTCAGGTTCTTTTCCAAGGCTTTCTGGACATCTGCTTTTGACTCCAGCTCAATCAAGGCATCTCCCCTGCGTCTCCCATCCCTGTTTAAGAGGAAGTGTATGCCGTTCTCACCGTTCCGAATTCTACAGCCTAGAAATCAGGGAACATGTGATACAGAAACATACGCAACTGTATCAAACACAGGGGGTCTTTTGATTCCAGACTGAAACAGAAAATTCTGCATGGAGCCATTTGCCTGTCTTGAAGCACAGGTTAGGAAACTCATATTTTTACCACTAGCTTTAATATGCAATGCTTCTCACTGAGAAGACAGAGATTTGGCATCCCATAGCATCCACAGCTGTTTAACTAGGTAATAAATATCCTCATATTGCTAGTAAGTTTTGTTTTTGAGGTATTTGAAATCTTGAACAAATGCCATAGCGCCTTTCAGTCATTTATGCTCTGCCTGTTCTACGTTCCTTTCTCTAGGAGTTCAAAGAGACTGAGTTCAGTTCAGCAGGTTATTAAAACCGCTTAAAAACTTGATCACCTAACTGAAGGGATGCATCTTAATATCACAATATGGGGGGATCAGCCCCAGAAAGCTGAGCAAAAGGCTGTTAACCAGCACTGGCAAGCAACTCTGAAGCTTCACCCAGTAAGCATTGCTTTTTGATTAAAAAGGGGGGGGAAAGCCAAGCATAATGGTATTCCAGTCAAGCGTTTAGATGTGGATCAGTGTAAGTTTATTACTGAAACACAGACCAAGAAGGGGAAGATGTGCTCAATTAAACGTGAAACACTTTGCTGGAAGATGACCAGAAACTTAACAGTAGCCTGGAAGCTGATTATTGGCTTTAAACTGTGAACTGCTGCGATGGAACTGAAAACCCGTCTTGCTTTGAATAGTGTTAACTTTTGTTTTCCTTCTTCGCTAATTATCAGGTACTAGCTTCAATAACACCACACCAAACCATTACTCAGGTAAATGATCTCCCTTACCATCAAAAAAGGTAAGCACATCTTCCTCGGAGCACGAGAAGGGGAATCCCTGCGCCCTGACGAGGAAGACGGCGTCTTCATTTTCTCCCTTAGGGGGCTCCGCGTCCTGCTCCGAGAGCTGACCCTCCTGTGACGGCGAGCCTACAACCTGACCCCAAAAACACTTTTTAAAAAAATAACGGAGAAGGGGAGAGGCGAGCGCCTGTCACCGCGGTACCCTTGGCAGCCCAGGCGGTTGGCGCCCACGCTTCACCACTGGCCGCCGCCATTTTAGGCCCGCTCCCGCCCGCCCCTACCTGGCTGCAGCGGCGGACGGCGGCGCGGAGCGGCCGGAGGGAGGTGGCGGCAGCGCTGAGCAGGAGGCGGCGGGCGGGCGGCGGAGACGGGCAGGGCAGGAGGCGGCGGCGGCCCAGCAGCAGCACCGCGGCCAGGCCGCGGCGAGCGACGGCGGTGGCGGCCATGGGCAGGCGGGGCGAGGGCCGGGGGGCTCCGCCTTTCTTTCCCAGGAGGCGCCGGCCGCGGGGGGCGGGAAGCGGGAGCCAACTCCCGCGCGGCGGCCTGAGGGGAGTGGGGGTACCACCAGTGTGGTGGTGTCCTTAGCAAACGCATGGAAGGGAAAACCAAAAAAAAAAAAAAAAAAGATGGGTACGTGCGCTCGTTGTCTCTTCTTGAGCGCAGTGGTTGGACCAGGTGACCTCCACAGGTACCTTCCAACGTTAACCATTTTGTGGAAGAGAGCAGGAAGGTAAAAGATTAGCCAAGGGAACGAAAAAAAGCGTGGAGGCTGAGGTCCAGGGGACCTGAGGGATCTGAGCAGTATGTTGGGAAGACAACGGGCCAAACCTTCCTGTTATGTGGTCAGGAAGGCAGCGATGGATGGCTGTGACAGGGAAGATGGTCCTCTGCTGTCCTGCATCTTCTACTTCCAGTCTTGGCATCCTCAAGTGTTGTGTTATCGAGCCGTCACGAGCTATCAATCCAAGTGTCTCAGGATTTCAACGGAAGTCTTTCACCTTGTAGTACTGCCAACCCATCAATATCTCAGAAGCCTTGAACATTTCTTATCAGTGTTTTGAAATTGTAAACAACCTAAGTCATCTCATTGTTGACAGCTGCTGCTTTTATAAACTATTTCATGCAGTAAACTCTTTTAGAGACTCTTACAGATTATTAAACACCATTAAAATATTAAAAGAATTAAAACATGATCTCTTAGCAATAGCATTCAATTTTTTATTTTTAATTTTCAAGGTGAATCATATACGTATTTTCCAAGTAGCGTCTATTTCTTTAGTGGTACTGAAGCGTTTCACCTTCAAGATTTTTCATATTCTAAATGTCAGGTTTCTCTTTAAAACATTCTTTAAATGAGAAAACTCCTGGTGCAAAAATTAATTATTGTAATTCCTCTCAAACACTTCTTTTTCTAGGCTAGCTGTCATGCTGTAAATTGTCACTGAATAAGCAGATTAGTGAATCTTACATGTCAAGTGAATGTGCATTCCTCGTTCATGCAGATCAATTGTTCTTGAAGGTTTGTGATCCAGACGAGGTGTAAGGCTGATTCTCCTCAACGGATACAAGTCTTCTACCCACTTTACCTCCAGAACACCTGCCTACCAAGTTCAGTGAAACATACCCACTGCTGAGTGTCCCGTAGCTTGTCAGTGTGTGAGAGTTACCTTTAGAGGGCACCATTTTTTTGGGCATCTGTCGACAATGAAGTTTTCCAGGAATCTCTGCGCTTCAGGAAGCCTGAGGGAGCAAAACCCCTGCACTTCCGCTAACGGGAACTGGAGGAAAAAAAAAAAAAAAAAAAAAAAAAAAAAAAAGAGAATCATCCTAGGACGATAGAACTTGCATTTATTCCCTCTTCGGTAGTGATGTTGAGTGAATCTTACTTACCAGAGGAAATCAGTTACACTAAGTAAAAATAAAGAGACCAAGAAGATGCCCTTTCTATGCTGATTGTTGACCAAGCAGCCTTTTCCAGCCTTGTAAGATACTATTGCTTTTAATACCCACCATTAAAAAGATTGTTAAAAAGATATTATACTAGCTATTATTTTGTTTGGTCAGCCCATACTAAAACAAATATATAGTGTTGGGATACATTATTTATCACTGCAATCTGTCATCAAGTAAAACTGACTTTATATTCTGTTGAAGTGTATTCTGAAATTATTATTTTAAGTTATTCAAGCAGTGGGCCTTCCCTCGCTCTCTGTCGAAGACCGGCCCATTACAAAATTGTACAAGTAAAACCCTCTCAGCGTTCAGCAGGAGATAACGAGCTTAGCCTCAGTGAGGCCGCTGACTGGAAAAGAGGAAGAGCATATTTTGCATGGAGAAGTTAAAGTACTGTGAACCCTCTGCAGATGGTGTCCATGCCCCATATGCTGTTGAAATTTCTAGAGAAGGTTCTCCACAAATCACTGATTTCTGAGACAACTGTGTACAAACATTGCATCAGGAATTACATACGTGTGAGTAGTGTAATAACATGGAAGGCCACCGAGTGCTGTATTTATTTCTCTTTCTGCAGTGTAGCAGTAACAAAGCTGATGGGATATACCATTGCAGCTCCATGATTATGGCAACTCTCAGGACTGCTGTGTAATACCTCATAGTTCCTGCATTTTTTTCATGTGCTGTTTTTTGTAAAGAATAGTACAGATCACAGGTTAAATCTGATATTTATACTTAAATGCTTCACTACATTTCTATAGTTAATCCTCTAGGTATTGCTTGTACACAAATTAAATCCCTTACTTTAATACACAGAAAAGTATCTGATTTGAAAAACTATCAGATGCTAGATGAGTTTAATCTAGAATATGGAGAAAATGCTTACAGAGTTTAGTATTTAGACACTTTTTTACATTTCAAAATAAAATTGCTTTCCTTTTTGTAGTTCATATATAGGAAGGATTCAGCTCTTAGTTTTAGAACTATTTTATTATTATTATTATTATTCACCCTGAATGTTCTGTGTTTACTGAGCTGTGTTATAATCTTTGCTACAAACTTCAGTTCAGGACCAAAGCGCTTTTTCAGCTTGAGGGCCCTTTCAGAGTAATTCTTTAAGCTCTACATTATAATGGATAAACCAAAATGACAGACGTCAGGGCTTGGGTACATTCACTGTGTCTTGAACCACTGAGCAGTTCGATCCTTACGTAAGACTGCAGCATGCTGCCAGTCCCTTGTATCGGCAGCGTCTGAAGTGAGCACTTCACATGGCCCTTAGCCATCTTGAGCAGACCAATACTAATTTGAGACATCAACTGTACATGTTATGTAACCCTTTCTCCTTTTCGCCACACGGGCAAAGTGTTTCCTTCTGACTGTGGCAGTAACAGACATTTAATTTTAACTTGCCACTAAAATAAAATGTTCTGTGAGTAGAAGGAAGCGTATGGGTGGATAAAGGGAATGCAGGTTATTCGTGTCCCAACGTGAATGTGTCAGAAAGGTCAGCACTGTGTTTTTGAGTTGGATTTACGTGGCCAACTTAGTCAGACAAAGTCTGCTAAAAAGTGCCCCGAGCCCCATTTCATGCCTGCTTTTACTAATGTAGCCAAAAGGAAAATTGCAAACATTGGGAACTGGTTTTTAATTAAGCCTCTGCTGCTGCTCAGTAAAACACTTGGTTTTAAAAGTGTCCTAAAAACAGTAGTGTAATTTTCATTCACTTAAAAATGTACTGACCTGGCATTTTGGACCTGGTCAGGAAGACAGAGCCAGAATGTGGAAAATGCAGTTTCAGCTTTTAAAAGCACAAGAGAATATGACAACTCTCAACGTTACCTCATAAGGCGTTCTGCCTGAGAGAAACCCATGATGTGCCAACAGAAACTTAATGCTGTGTGGGATTATAGTGTGTTTGGATGTACTGAATTTACCCCATAATGAATCCAAAAGTAGATTTTCCTTTGGCCTACCTGCAGTCTTTGTGGGGTAGCCTGCAGCCACACACTCCTCTTGGGGTAGGAAGGAACCTCACAGACAGCCAGGCCATCTGCCTTGTCACCTCTCCAAAATCCATCTGGCTTCTTACTGACCTAAAAAGAAGCAGGTTTTCATGTGAAATGACCCACTGGGATTGTCATTTCTTCTGTCAAGAGGTGCCACTTGGATGTGGCTAAGTCTGCAGTGGGATGTGTGGCCCTTCTGGATACTTCTCTGTTTCCTCTGGAGCTTATAAAGCAACCAAGACAAGCCAAGACCAAAGAGCATCATTCCTGGTTTGGGAGTGGGAGTGTAGTCCCAGACCCCAAAAACACAGCCTGCAGCTGTCGTCTGGTGTCAAATGAGCTGTGGGCAGTCTTTTGCAACACCCTGTGCTCCCTTGGTTTGCACTTGGTGGAATAATGCCAGTGAGGATGCAGCTGCATTTATTCTGAAAGCCTCTCATACTGCAATGATACTGTGACTGTGCTGTAGGTAAAATATCTGCATATGGGAGGACGTGTGGGTTTTGGGCAGAGGCTGGGTGAAAGCGGTGTTGATGACCTGCCAAGAGTTTGAAGGCAGGACTGAATTTTATTTATTTATTTATTTATTTATTTATTTTTACTTCAGGAGTTTGCAGCTGCCCATATCTTCAGTTCTGAGGTGTGTCATTCCTTAGCTGATTGCTGGCACCAGCCAGCTTAGTTAAAGATTGTTTGAAAATCAAACAGTGATACCTCTGAAATACTGGAAGCCATTTTGATATATTTGTTTAGTCAGGACTGTTAGTGAAGAGGGCAGAGATGCAGAAGTTAAGATCTCCCTGTTCCTTTTATGACCTTGGTGGTTACTTGTGGGTTTAGGTAGCTACACCCTGTGGCAAGGTGAGGATAATGAGGATAATGTCGTTTACTGACCTTTTAGGGCAATCTGGATGAGTAATGCTGTTGTAACGTAACATGACATGCTAACATAAAGCAAACTGTTCTGTTCCTGCATCCCACAGGCTCGCTCCACAGGATGTTGGGGAAACAATTTGGAGTAGAAAAGGGGTACAGGCAGGCCATAGTGCTTCAGCAGTTTTCACAGTTCTTCCACAGCACTTGGTAAGTAACTGTGGGGCTCTTATATGCTGCCCAGAAGCTACCAACACAAGTGTATCTCCACAAAAAACAGGGGGCTGCCCTGCTGAGGGTTCACTGACAGAAATGTCAACATTTCCACTGCGTACAGGTGTGACAGGCCACACAAATTTGTCAGAGAATGCTCGATTTCTGACGCAGGACAGGGTACACGAGGCAGGGGACTGAGCAGAAAGGATTTCACTTGCCAAGGCTGTCACAACATTTATGCTCTTCCCGTGCCCTGAAGTATTGCCCGCTGCCATCTGGGTCCCCTATCTGGGTCCACATCTGGGGCTGCGGGGGGACAGAGCCTGGCGGGGGCCGTTTTGTGTGAGGGGAGAGGTGTGAGGGCCACTGGAGACGGGGTCGCTCGGTTGGGTCGGGGGACACACGAACAACCGAAAGGGGACAGCACCGACGGCCCGGGCCGTGAGGGGAGGCGGTGTCGCCGTGTCCCCGCCCCGCGGCGCTCTCCCCGCAGCCGCCCGCCCTGCGCCGCCGCCGCCGCCGCTGCCATTGGGAGCCGCGCCGAGCCCAGCCCAGCCCAGCCGCCGGTCCCGCTCCGCCGCCATCGCCATGAGCTTCTTGTTGTGAGTAACCGCGGCCGGGGGGAGCGAGGGGCGGCTGCCCCCGGCCCCTTTCCGCGCCTCCTTTCGTCCTCTCCCGCTTCCCCAGCCCCTGCCGCCCGCTGCCTTTGTGCCCCCCTAACGGCGGCCGCGGGCCCCTCCCGGCCGGGCGGCCCCGAGGCAGGAAGGCGAGGGCAAGCTTCGTGGGGAAAACACCCATCTTCCGGAGCCTGTTTGGTCTTTAATTTTAACCTTTACGTCGTTATTTGTACTCAAAAGAGCGGTTCAAAGTTAATGCCGGGCTCAGGCTGCTCGGCGAGGGACCGCTGGCGGGTTGGATGGCGCTAATGGGGAGGTGATCGTTCGCTGCGGCCTGAAAAAGCTCCCCGAGGAGCGAGGGGCAATTGAGGTGTGCGCAGAACCTGACATTTTGCAATTTCGCTTCGTAGACAACAACTGAATGAACTTTGGTCCCTCCCCTTGGGGACAAAGACGAGGTACTTCTGACAATTAACATAAACCGGTTCAGTGACCTATTAATTAAAGAGAAGATGCGCTCTAGGGAGAGAAGGGAAACGCAAGTGGCTGAAAAAGGAGCCCTCGCGGAGGGAAGCTCGCCGAAGGCCCTTGCCCCACCGAGCACGCAACCAGAGTTACTTGCGAGCAGAGAGTGGGACTGCTGCCATAATCTCTGACAGTTGTTAAAGGCTTGTATTGATAACCACCAGATGTACGTGCAGCCTGCTTCCCGAGGAGACACTTCATCAGGGGAACTGGAGGGTTCTAGCGACTGGGGTTTGCGTGGGGACGGGTAACACTGACGCTAGCTAATGTCCTCTGAACCTCCGCGTTGCCTTTCTCTTTTAACCCTGCTATACCACAGCAGCTTGCCTGTAATTGCACTCGCGCTGCCATGCCCCAAGAGAGATTTGAAAGACACCTATCAGCTGCAGGGTCGGGGCTGCGAGTCAGAGGTGGGCACAAATGACTGTCCGCAGATTCAGGAGCACTGCTCCTAATGAGAAGCCCAGCTGTCCCCCTCATTCATAATTCTCAGCTGCTGCAATGGAGAAGGGGGACAGGGTTTCTTGTACGACGGTGTCCTGGGAGTCTGGTTTGCAAATTAGACAGCCGCACGCTCTGTGGCATTTGGCTAACTGGTAACGGAAAAGCATGAAATCCTCCACCCTCTGTCACAGGCAATAATGAGATTTTTGTTTCTTTTTCCAGACCCTTCTGAAACCTAGGAAAGCAAACCTTCCCCCCGCTCCCCCCGCCTCCATTGTTTCTAGTAGTCCTGCTGGTTGAAAAATAGAAATGGAAACTGAAGTTGTTGCACGGCAAAGCTAGAAATGCTGGCAAAGCTGTCACAGCTGTTGTTGGCAGAGCGTGGTCAACAGCACCTCATTTGCTCATCTGCAGTTTAGAAATGGATTTTTAAAAAACAATTTCCTGAGATGCCCAGCAGGCCTCGGGCAGACCAGGAAAGCTGTGTGTGTGTTACTTGCAAGTACTGATTATTTTTTTTTAGCATCCAGAAAGTCAACATCACCTTTTTTCCAACTTCATGTTATGTTGATATAGCTGTTCGGTGATAGCGGTCGGACATCTTTACGCTTTTACTGATGTAGTAATTCAAACTTTTATTTTGTGCTGCAAAACCCTCACATTTTCATAGTACTTCTAAAACAGATTTTCAGAGCATTTTTTCTCCCCCTTTTTCACCACGAGTTTCCTTGGTGTAGAGGTAACAAAGTTGTATTTTGTCTGTGTGGTCCCCTTCTCTTCTTGTGAACAGGCTCGTGATTTTGAACGCGCAGTAGAAGTGCAGCAGCTCAGGGTTGTCAATGTTTAGAAACACTTTCTGAATTACGATGAACCTGTCATGCAGGTTTATCATCAGCAACTTGGCTGCAGTTTGTCAGTTTGACACTCGAGTACGGTATCAAAAGCCACGTTCTGCTTGCAGACTTTGTTTGCTGTCAGATAGCAGGGTGATTGTGCTTGGATAACACAGGGTGCTTGGGGCCCCCCTCGCAAGCCCGTTGCACGGTCCTTGTCCACTGACGAATCCGTTGCTATTCTTCTCTGTTGCTAGGGCCAGTGACATATAAAGCTACATGGGGAGAAAAATCAAGGGAAACCATTGTCTTCTCTCGCTGTGGATAACATTATAAAAAGTGTCTTTTGAGACGAGTCACTGAATTAATACAACTTGGTTTTGACAGCAATTGTTATTCTCAGCATCACCATCTTCTTCTCTTTCTGATCGGTTTCTTCCTTTCTGAAAACACTTACAGACTTCTGAAATGGTTAATAGGTCATCCTATTAAAAAAATAAATAATTTAAAAAAGGGAATAGAACTAGAAAATATCTTTAGTTCCAAAAAAATTCAACTTGACAAGTTCTCTCTAAAAGAAATTACAGCTTAGTTGCAGGTACTGTAGCTTACATCTCCCCGAAAAAAAATTAAAGATAGTTCTGGTAGGCGTGCCATATGGTAACACGCTTGTGTTATCCTACGCTGGCAAAACTTACGTAAAAAAGCAGCTAGATAAAAGTAATTTATTTTAAAAATGAAAGTGTTTTTATTATCGATGTTACAAAACCAAATTTCTTATTTCCTTTTTTTTTTATTTTTATAAAAGCTGTCTGCATAGTCTGTAAATCCCTCTCAGAAAATCCCAATGTATGGTGTTCCAGGAGTTTCTGAATACTGGATTTGTATAAGCAGTCCTAAGTGGTGAGACTTTGGCAGAGTAAGAGCTGATGGAAACGCCACGTAATGGTGGGGATGAGTAGCCGTTGTTTGAGGGGGGAATTGGTGTATGAATCAAAATGAAGTTAACTTGTAAACCAAAGAGGGGAAAGATGTACTCTTTGCTACCTAACACGGTATGGTAGAGCCTCTAGCAGTTTGTTCTGTGCGGGGGTTGTTGTGGTGCTTTTTTTTTTTTTTTTTTTTTTTTTTTTTTTTTTTTTTTGGAAGGCAGAGTTTCTGTGTGTATGAGTATGTGGGGAAGGTGCAGTGGGACATTCCTCTTTCCCTTACGTCTCTCGTGAAGCAGCATCAAAATCAGAGCTGGTGGTTTTGTTTCTGGATTTGAGAGCGTTATGGCCCTCCCGATTTCCCTGCCTGCTCCAGATGTTGAACATCATGGCTATTTCTTTCTCCTTTAGCTTTCCTCGATGCTCAGTTGCTGCTACTTAACCTGTTGGAAAAGCTGTTTAAAGTGGGCAGAGTTCCTCAGCTTACTCTAGTCCAACAGAGCAGCTGAGCGCTTTGTGAGTGCTCCTTCTGTAATTAAAAGCTGGAGATGTGGTGTTTCTCTCCTCTTTAGCAAGGACACCCATTGCGGACTGTTAGGCACTTCAGAACGGGAATTTCACTCACTGAAAATCAATGTGTAGGCATTCATAGACTGGTAGAAATGGCACGCGTGCTTGTCCAACGTTAGATGATTTTGTTCTCTTTGTTTTAAAATACAGGTTTTACAGGACAGAGTATGACCTATTCTTTGCTTTGACTGATGTAATACCGCTGTGCCAGCTGGGTTCCTAGAGAAGAGATCAGGGTAAAGGCTTTGGACACAGGAATATGTTGCCTTACCACAAAATCGATGCATTCAGTTCTTTTATTTTTTATTCTTTTGAAGAGTACTGGGAATGAAAGGTTTCAGTTTGCCTATGAGTAAATCAGAGAGGGGATTGCAAAACTTATTGCCAAGTTTTTAAAGATTTATTTACTTTTGTTAAGTCTTAATAACTGTAATTCTGAGTTTTGAGGAACCCAGAAGGATTCTTTAGAGGTAGAGTTCATATGGATTCAGCTGTGACCCTGAACTACACAGGAAGTAGTTTTTCTACTTTTTTTTCCCCTCTTTTTTTAGCTGCTTATAGTTTTCACTGAATGGTTGGCTGTTGAAATATACAGTCTCATCTGAAGTTGGTGTGTCATGTTCAAGCACATCGTTCCAATTGCAGTGTTAATTCTGTGTTTAATTCCTGTTTTGAAAGGCTTGCTGTCAAGAGATTTGCCCCTCGGCTGGCAGCTCGTTGCTTTTAAGGAAGGGAGAACCAAAGAACAGCAAGCTTCCAGAAACCATGGTGATGAATACAGGTTTACAACTCACACAGAAGTGTCCGTGTTCCCCTTACTACCTGTAGTACAAGTCATTTTCCAATTCTCAGACTATTTAGAAATGCTACTTAAAGTGTGCTTCCCTTCTCGCTTGTCTTTGCTGAAGACCTTAAACCAATGTATTAGGGTGCAGTGTGCTGATGCACTTGTCATCCTTCTTACAAACTGGTTGAGGAAGCTAAACAGCAGAAAACTGTTAATTCATCTTTGGCAGGATTAGTTTTTGCTAATTTAGCTACCTGGGGTCGTGGTGTAGTGAGACTAAGGGATGGTACTAGAGTAACGGAAGCAGCAGGAATACGTGGACATGGCAAAAGCCAGGGAGGAGGATTCTTCCTTTTTCGTGCAAACTGGCAATTGAATTAGCTTGGGTGTATGATGAGACCTGTCCTCAGACTTCATTCAGCTCTGTGTGCATTGCTGCCTTCTGAGATAGTTGAGTCCTTGCCATTCCCTTGTCACCGATTTTGTTCTTGATGAGTTTGGTGAAATGTCTGCTTCTCACAGTAAGCTAATGTATGCTTTTTAAAAGTGGCTGACCAAATTTGCGTACCATGAAACGCAAATAAATTGGAGCCAGCAGTGCTTGAGTGCTGCTGCCTTATCGTTAAGGGCGGCGGTAGAGGACTGCGGAGTTCGGTTTATGCAGGCGCTGGCTTCGTTTCAGAAAGAATGAGTCTGCCTCTGAGTACCAGAGCTGGGCAGACCCCATTCAGCCTGCAGGGTATCAGAGCTTGGAATTGAGCTCAAAAAGAAGTCTTGCCACTAATAAGCTGTTTTGGGGCGCACCTCGTTGGTGAAGTGAAGGATTGACACTTGCAGATGTTTTTGGATGCTTCTCTCTCCATGTGGAAGCATCAGTTTAAAGTGAAGAAACAAACATGCCAGGAGTGGCATTGTTCAGTGTGAAAGTTGTGTATACTGCATGGTAGTGGATGTCCGGTCTTAATAGCTTCCTAATTGTTTGTTTTTATGCCACAATTGTTTTCCCTTGTTTGTTCTTCTCTCTTTGTGTTTGCAGTGTAAGTGGAGCTATGCAATTAGCTGTTTACATTTGTCAGATGAGAACGGTGATGGAACAAGGATCACTTTTAGGGGAGGATTTGTGCAGGTGTGACATAGCTCAGTTTTTAATCTGGAAGAGCTGTCTAATGCAGTGGATAATTTTCTGTCAAGTCTTTGAATTTAGAATCTCTTCGTGGCAACAGGGAGCTGTGGTAAAGACAGCCCAGGGGTCCTACTTACAACTTAGGGTTTATGTGTCCTGCAAGATCCGTTGTCTTTGATTGAAAAAGGATGAAATAATAGAAGCATTTGGTTTAAGAGTCACAAGCATGATAACATCATGCCCAAGGCTGGTGAGTGAAGCTGCTTGTTTGTCTTAGAGAAGTAAATTGCTGCATTTAATTATGCCACCTTAAGTCTTATGCAGTAAGCAGTAACAGAGATTCTGCTGCCAAAGCTATCAATAAGCCTTTGACCCATAAGTCAACTTACACCACAGAATGTGCTATGAAGTGCTTTTAGCATTTGTAAACTAAGCCATTTCTTATTAAAATCGAGGCACAGTGAACTTATTGTTTTTTTTTTTTTTTTTTTTTTTTGTCTTTTTTTCAAATGTGCAGAGAGGGAGGGTGTGGATTGTCTGTGTTGAAATGCTATAGAATCTGGTTTTGGCTATAGCCAAATATAACTTAATTGCTTTTCACATTTTTTTTTTTATTCCTCTAGTCTTTAAATGTAATGAGGTGGGACTGTAAGGGTCCATTGTCATGTCTGTGCATGTTGCTTTTTTAACCGTGGCATTTCCTTCCCTTTCACTTTCATAGCACTTCTGTGGCACTAGTGTAGTGCTGGCTGTCAATCTTGTAACTTCACCGGCTGCACGGCATGCCAGAATCACCGAAGAGAAATTGCAGAGGATGTATTTGCAGCCATGTGAAATGCTGTGCTTTAGGAAGGTTGACACATTTGAATGATGACAAAAGTGGGAAGAAAAACTGGAAAAGTCCTTTTTAAAAGTGTCTCTATGGGACAACTATGGACAAGAAAATTACTGTTCTTGGAGCGTGCAGGGGGATCTCTTCCAGGGGAAGAGACCTCTCTTCCAGAGGAAGAGATCTGTTCTGTTTTCCTCTTCTGGGATGAAACACACTGAATGTTAAAATAGAGCAGGGTGCTACAGAATTCCCTACAGAGCCGTAGTGCATTCTGATTAGGTTATCTGAATCCATGTGTGCACAGATTTTCTGGATCAGTTTGAAGCAGGTGGTAAAGAAATAACCACAGAGTTACGCAGCTTTGTGCACTGTAGCAAAATGCTTTGTGCGTCTCGGAAGTGTTCTTTTATATTCAGGTCTTGGCTTCTCATTTCTAATAGATAGCCTGAGTCAGCAGACACCAAATTCATGCGTACGAGATGGTAATTTTGTGTTAATAAATAGGCAGTCCCCCACAGTGAATTCATGAAGGTAAAAGCAGTTTATTCTTGCAAATATATTTTTGAAACATTGAAAAGTAGTGAATTGCTGATGACTTGGAAGTGAATTCATTCACTCTTCACTGGACTTTTTTTCAGTTTTTCTTTGGATAAGGTGCGCCTTCTTGGTCCTCTTAGGCCCTTCAAATCACTGACTTCTGTTGCACTGCTGTAACGTGCAGATTTAAGGGGGCTTCCTCCCTCCTCCAGCTCATAGCTGTTCCTCAGCAGGAATCAATTCCTTCTGATATTCTTACATACCTCCTGTGATCCTTGGCATATTTCAGTTTAGTTTTATTTGAAGCTTGCTCCCTTCCCACCTTCTTGTTTTGCTTGCCTATCATTGCATATTATCTTTTCATTTGGTAGCTTACCTACAGAGTTAATTACTTGTGTCCTAGGGATATGAGCACTACTGACGTACAAAATCTTTCTCCCTTCTTCAGTGAAGAAGGGAGAAAGAACATGTTGCAGACTAGAACTGGGAACGCCTGAATTTGCTGTCCGCATTGCAAGTCAAATTCCTTTCTTTATGGCAGAGAGAATAATTGTTTTTAATTAAGCTTTGGTAAATTCTTCTTTTGCTAAAAAGTGAGACATTTGACTTCTGATAGAAAAAACAGTTTGAATCCAGATAATGGTTAGGTGGGCTTCCCTTTTTGACCTTAATGAAGTAACCTGTTAGTTGGTAGCTGATACTTTTAGTGCATTTTTACCAACTCCAGTGGTACAGTCCTGGTTTCGCTTGAATGGAGCAATTGTTTTAGGGACTTGCTGAGCGCTCTAGATCCAGGGATTAAAATAGCATTACAGTGTCTTTTACTTGTCATACAACAGAACTTTTTTTCCTAATGCTGAAGTGTAATGTAAAATCTAACTTTCACACACACACAAAAATACATCTTGAAGTTACTTTGGTATAAAAGTTGGTTTCTTTCTCTCTCTCTCTCATATATATACATATATTTAATTCAAGTGCTGTTACTAATTGTAGTGGTTGACAGCTCTTAAAATATGTTATTGCAGTGTGAGTAGACAAGAGGAAACTCTGTATACAGGTTCACAGGAGAACAGTTAAACTGACTGTGGACTAAACTGTCAGCTGCACAAGCTGAACTAATGCCAAGAGACGTGTTCTCCTGTGTAGGTAGGAGCAATTGTTCCACCTCAGATGTTGTGGACAGGTGGATTTTCTTGTTATGGTACTTTGCAAGGTACAGGCAGCTTTTACTGAAGGTGGTTACACACACCACATACAAGATTGTATTAAATACGGGGGATGTGTAAGAAATACTTGGTGATGAGATAATGCAGTGTATTTTTGGAAAGCTGGTAGATTATTCATGACTGCCTCCTGTCCATTTCTTCCTGTTGTTCTCTGTTATTTCTTGTCTCTCATGTTCTGGTACTTCCTGAATCCAGACCCCATTTTACCAATTAATCAAAGTGGAACCTTAAGTATATGCTCTGAGGTTTCTGCTAGGAAATTGACAGCTATTTCTTATTCACTGTAGTTGTATCATCAGCCTTGAACAGGCTTGGGGGTTAAAATAAAATACAACCTTTTAAGAAGTGCTGAAGTGATTCCTCTTCCATTAAAATTCAGGTAAGTTTCTGCTTTTTTCATGCTGTCTTTTTCCTAAATGCATTACCAGAGTATTCTTTTTACTGAGTTTAAAAGGACTAAAGACTTTCCTTCTATACTAAACAGTTGTTAGTCATTTTTTTTCTTGGATGCCCTGCTGTGCTTTCGTAGGTTGTATAACTAGATTTGCTTTAGTCACTCGTAAAGCATTGGTTTTCAAAAGCACTGATCAGCGTTTTGGGAAACCATCCATGTTCTGAGGCATGCTCTTCAAGCACTATATTTGGTGTATAAGTCAGGATCTAATTTGATATTAGAGCCAACTTTTATTACTGTAATTCATCATCCTCAACAGTGTGTAGATTGCGTTCTGAAAAGCTGTGCTTGCTACCTTCTTAAATGTATTTAAAGGGTGTGACTGTTGGCAGCAGATGCAGTTTAGGATGGGATGCAGAGGGCATTGGTAATGTAAAGACATACAGAGCATTGAGATGAATATAGGGAAATCTCTGTAACAGAATAGTTTACCGTGCAAAGAAGCTTATTCCTTTGGTATGGGGCACTTCTGTCCTTGTTCTATGAAATGGAAAGAATGCTATAGTAAAGAAATCACGGATGGGCAAGTGCTGTTAATCACAAACTTTATGCATTGCTTCCTCAACCTCCTTTCCTTGTCTCCTGCTCCACAATCTGGATGCTGCTGCTGGGCCATGAGGCTGCCTGAAGCAAGCTGGAGCTCTCCAGACCACTTCATGATGTTTTCAGTTACTTGTTGAAAGGTCTTGAACTCCTTCACACCTACTTATATGGTTTAGTAAACCGTCTTTCTTTATTAGTGTTCCAGTAGCTTTTCTTTAAACACAGTCAGTTGAGTTACAAAATGAAATAGCTTACTCATAGATTTATAATTCTTTAGCAATTTCCTCAGCTGTGTCTTCTGTAATGGTACCTTCTAGTTTACATTTCTGATCATTTCTGGGTGCTCACATTCTGTGGTTGATTTGTTTTTCTTTCCTGTTGGTATTCACTTTGACTGCTAGGCCAGGACTTCAGCATTGCTGCTTCCCTCAAAAAAAAAAAAAAAAAATACAAAAATTGTTCTGTTCCCTTGTGCTCCGCATGACGTTCAAGTTCCTCATTCTGCTTTTTATGTTTCTGTGTGTCTGTGTAACATGTGCAGTATTGTTCTCACTCCCACATCTGTTACCAAGCATCTTCCCTCTGTCTACTTGATTTTCTTTGGAGCATAACATTTTCTTGGAAACAGCTGAGTGATGGGTTCTAGGAGTTTCTCTAAAACCAGAGAATGTTCCGCCTGCATTTGCTCTCTGGTCTTTGTCTTCATCATGCACAACGTACAGAGAGAAGTGCTCGGAGATGGTTCAGGTGGCAGACTTCTCCGGGTGGAGTCCTCCTGCAGATGTCATTGCCCTGGAGCAGGGTGGCGTTACCATTTGTTACCACGATGTATTATAATCTGTATAATCTGTCGCAGGCACCTGGATCTTGATTCTGAATTTGCTTGCCACTGGGCAGGACTGCACCCTCTGTGGCTTTAGTTCTCACGCAGCAGTCCTTGCTGCAGGGTATGTATGTACAGCATCCTTTTAGCAGCCTTTCAGCCTCTTGCAGTAATCTGCCATTTACAGCTTTATTGAGTCCTCTTTCTTCAAAGGAAAACGTGCCCCATACGTTCATGTACAGTAGGAATAAGTGTTCGGTTGGCTTCTTAGTGCTGAGTTTTATGTATGGGAAAGGGTTGGTTTTACAAAAGAAGCGTAGTTCTTCTGTCTGCTGAATGATTCATTAGGCACGTTCATTCAGTAAGCTGAGGTTTGAACCTTCATGGAAACTGAACTTTGAAGCATAACTGGGTGAAGTTGCGACTTTTGTTTGAATTCACGCTGTGCCCTCCCTTTTAAGTGAGCTAATGCTAATTGACAGAAATAAGGATTTCCTGGGAAAAGAGGGGAACATTAGTAGGAGAAAAAAAGCGCTACTTAGTTTGTAGAGAACTTAATTAGTGACTGAAATGATAAAGATACTGAATTCCTGCTCCGTGGTCCCTGGGGGGAAAAAAAAAAGTAGTAGTTGGGGAGGAGGGAATACTTCATGTTTGCCTCTTCCAAAGTTGCTTGTTCTTTTAAAGAAGGAGTACGTGGATATTAGAATATGTAGAAATACACCTGGTTTTGGTTTTGCCCTACAATTCCAAGATACATTGTGCGTGTGTGTGTACATACACTGTAAATGCCCATTTCAAATAGTAAACTGGATCTAATTGAAAGAACCCAACAAAACAGCCCACTCTTCAGCTTTCTTTGAAATCCAGCTTTGGTTTGCCCTACAACTAACTCTGTGAGTGATGACAGCATTGTGTTTGCATCGAGGCAGGCAGTAGATGCCGGGAATGTGCAGCAAAACATTCTGGATAATCTCAATTCCTTCTTGGAGCAGGTTTTTGAATTTATGACAGAGGAGAATGTGTAGAGATCCTTGGGTCTCTTGCTGCTGCTACCGTAGAAATCTTTGCTTGTAGCACTGGTTAAAGGTTTCGGGTGTTTTGCATGATGTGCTTTTCCTCTCTCCTTTAAACCAATGAACAAGTGATTGTTTTTCTGTCTAGCAATAAAGAAAATTTCAGTGATGATAATAGCTCGTGGTAAATTTCTAATCATAAAATACATGAGATTTCTTTTTATTACAGTGATCTTAAAATTACCAATGTTGCCATGGCTTTGAGGGGAGAAAAATGAGGGCGGAAGACTCTCGGGAGGCTGCAATTTTTATACCATGTGCATATTTCAATTGCTCTGCTGTCTTCATGTAAGCGTGCCTGTCCCCACAAGTCAAAAGGAGACACTTGGCTGAATGTGTACTGCTTTTTTCCCCTCCAAGTTTCTCTCCAGTGGATTCTCTTCCATTCTTCTTCTTGCCTCTGTGCCCTGTCCCTCTCCTTGCTTTGTCCAGCACTGCCGTTGGTCCTGCAGAGGACAAGGCTTTCAAAGTTGAGTCATTTCCGCAACTGTTAGCTGCCCTGGGAATTAGTTTGTGTTTTTGAGTGTGCAGACGGAGCTCCAGTAGTATCCAGTGAACGCAGCTCTGGCTTGCTTTGTTTATTTTGAGGGTTTTCCAGGAGATGAAAGTGTATTAAATGACCATGTTGTAAGTCAGACAAGGGAATTTATTTTGTGTGCAAGCATAGCAAACAGATGATGACTTCTGGTTACGGGATGGTGTTCTGGATGCTTGCCTCTCTCTTGCGTTAGGAATTGTGCTTACTTCGGAGAAAGGCTGCATCCCACTGGGTAAAGAGCTGGAACACCAGTGCCACCTACCCGGGTGGGGCTGCAGAAGACTTCAGCGTTGTAGCACAACGCCTCCCTTTTGCTCATCCTGAGGACCAGGGGCGGAGAGACGCAGAAGGGAGTAGATGCCTGCCTTGCTCAGGAAACTGTCCATGGCCACTGAACACTTTGGGGGATTTGGCACGCAAGTGTCTGAGGGCAGAACGAAATGCTAGCCTCGTGGGGCCAGTCCCCTGTCCCCAGTTCCCTTGCTGAGTCTTTGCCTCCCTGAGGGCTGGGCTGCCTAGGAATGATGGCAAGAGTTTGTCTTCAGCTCTGTTCTGCTGCAACAGCATCCAACTTAGGCTAGATGAACCCTGAATTTGCTTGATTTCACTGCCTAAAATGTATATGCATAGAAAGGGGGAAAAAAAAAAGTAGTTTAAAAATGTGGAAGTGTACATGTTATGACAGCTTGTAACACTGGGTGTTGATGGTTGGGACAAGCAAAAGGAAAAACATTCCTTAAGGCTACCCTAAGTAACTTTTTCCTTACTGGATGTGAATCATCTGATAAACTTCTTTTAACAAGTAGAGTCTTGCATATTGTGTTTTTTACGAACCCCTGATAAGACTATGACATTTTAATCTGCCTCTTCTCATACCATCCTGTGTGAAATGCTAATCTACAGAGACAGTTCATTTTCCAAGAAGGGGAAGCCAGGTTTTTGTTCTCAATCTCTATCCATTAACAGGATAGAGAGAGATTTAAAATCTTCTTGAAATACCTGTTTCACAGTCAGAAAGCAGTATTTTCTCCTTTGGTAGAAGGAGGCACTATTTCAAATCAGTTACGAAAACCAGTGGTCATTATAGCCCTTGAAGAATTTATTCAGGTTGAAAAGCATGTGGGAAACTTAACTTATTCCATGTTGTAGCATAGATAAAAGGTAGGGTGGGGAAGGACAGATATTGGTACTTCATTGAAGAAGTGGGGTGTGGGATTTTCTCTGGCTTTATATTTACCCCATTTCTAGACATCTGAAGAAGCATTTCTTTTAGGAATAACCCGTGTTGTTTTGCAGGGTTTGCCAATTCCACGTGCCGGAAAATCAGGTTTTAAATCCCCCAGGTCTGTGCTGGATTATTTTTAGATGAGGAAACGTTTAGATGCATGTTTGCTGCTGGCTTTTTTTAAGCGTGGCTTTCAGCGCTTAAAGAAATGGTGTTTGAAACTAAACTTCTTCCTTCCTTTTCCTTCCAAAACGCCCCTTGCCTTTGTGTTTTGTAACTGTTAACCTTGGCTTGGTGTTTTTTTGGGAACTCCTTGCCTGCGTGTCACCAGGAGGTGGGAACAAAGCCCCGCACCTGCAGGGTGAAGCCTCTGGAAGGAAAGCTGCATTTAGCAGGAGCACTGCGGGGAACGTGGCAGAAGTGGTTTTGCACAGCAAGGCCGTGAGCCCAGCTGGTGCCTTGGCAGAATCCGGTACTTATTCCTGAAGGTGCTCCGCAGAGCTTTTCTACATACAGTTTCCTACGGTAGAGTGTATAAGTAATAAACACCATGTATCTTGTACCTGGAGGAATGACCTATGCCTCTTGTGTCTATGAAATTGTTGACTGATTCTTCTTTTAAAACAAACAAACAAAACCCTGGGCTTGGAATTACTTTCTAACCCATCTTGCATTTTGGGAGAGCAGGTGTGTTGCGCGAGGAGTTGGCAGCTCTTAACTCCTGCCCAGACGGACTGCTTCGATTTCCTTAGTGATCTCGGTGGAGTTTGTGTTTCCATACGAGGGAAGAGAATTATGCTATTTACAGCTTAATGTTTAGGAAAGTTATTTTTGTTAGGCGGCAGCGCTCTCTAGAAGCGTGTTGCTTTTCTTAGTGTTCAGAATAATACAGCGATCGTGGCTGAAGATTTTACACAAAGTGACTTTTTTTTTCTGGGTGGGAGCTATCAACTTGTGTGCTTCCAGTCTCTGCTGGCTTTTAACTCTTCCACTGCATTGAATGACCTTCAAATAGCGATTAATGTTGAGTTGGAGCTCGGTATTGCACTGTTTTAGAGCACTTCCAGCACCATGTCTCATTTCAAGCCATTAGCTTGCTCTGCTCAAGGGGTCTCATGGTCATCTTCATGGAAAATAGTCGGGTGGGAGAACAGCATTTCCAAAACTGCCTGTAGCTCTTGCAGAGCTGGCCTCTGAAGTTTCTCATCCTGCCCCAGAGCCCAGCAGAAACGCTCATAGCACATGCAGCATCTGAGCTTGGGACTGAAGCTCCCTCGCTGTCTTTCTCTGTTGTAGGCTGGTGGTTGTTTTATCTGCCTTCAGACCTGCTGCATGCTGGAACATCAAAGGAGTGTAAGGTTGTGAAATACTTGCCTCCTGAATTCTGATGGTGGATTTGATACCTCCAAACAAGTGAATGATGAGACGGGCTTATTTTAATGAGTGGAATCAGACTGGAAAATAATTGACTTTTTGGTATTACAAGAGCTGAAGAAAGTAATGCCTGGCTTGCACACCTTCTGTCTTCAGAACAGAAATGTTGTGACTACTCAGTTTTATAAATAGAAATGCTCAAGTTACATCTTGTCAGTGCAGATTTTGAGCATGTATGATTTAATTTACCTGCTCTGCTTCTGCTGCTGTGATTGTCACAGAGAATAGGCTTTTACATGCTGAAGCTATTGATTTGCTTTCCAAAAAGTAGCTTAAGCTTTTATTTTAATTTCTATGTTGACAACTTGGCTATTGGAAACTAACACGCTCCTACTCTGATGTGTCTATTCTTAGCAACATGTTACAGTTTGAAGCCCATTGTTATTGTTTGAAGGCCTGAAATGCTTGCTTTTCTGGAATTTAGCTCTCTCCTTCCAGTGTTTCTGTGTCTTGGAGTTGAAAAAGATGCGTGGCGGGAGAAAGGAGACAAGGAGGCACAGAAGGAAAATGTGGGGACTTCTCTGATAAATTCACTCCTTGGCCTGCGGCAGTGAGTCTCTGCCTCAGTTTCCCTATGTCTAACAAGACGCTAATGATGCCTACTTCAAAGATACTTTGTGAGGATTAATTAATGCCTGCAAAGGCCTTTGAAGATGAAGAAGCAGGATTTGAAATATGGAAAGTTTCCATGCCCCAGGTAAATGTTCTGTGTGCTGACTTGAGTTCAGCATTTTCCAAATCTCTCAAGCTCTTCCAGAAATTTGGAGGGGCTTACTTCAGCTCGGCCCTGGTGGTGGATGCTTTTGGGAGACATCGAGTCTTGTAGCTATACATGCAACATTTAGTAACTTGGACATTCCCTGAGGAAAGAAAGATGATATCCCTTGGCCTCAGCAATATATAGAGGCCAGAAGGATACAGGTGGCAGATTTATCCTGAAAAAGGTGCCACTGCAGCATTTTCTAATTATTTTTCCCCAGGTCAAGCTTCTGACCTTTCCAATGTTTGATAAAACAGTCCACTGATGAGCCCTGTATGAAATGATTGAAGGTAATTGCAGCACTGTGCTCTTGAGCTGACAGGTAGCCTGAAACAGGGAGGAGCAATGCTGTCTTTATTTTCCATGGAAGTTGAATACTTGTGATATTTTAAAAATAAGATGTTAATTACTTGAAAAACATGTCTACTATGCGTGATCAGGTGTGCGGGGGGGGGGGGGGGGGGAAGAGTTTTTGGATTGTTCTGTGTCTTCTCCAGGGTGCTGTTTCCTCTTCTCCATCTTCCATTTTGCCAGTGATGTAGTGAATGCATGTTTTATAAGCACTGGGCTAGCTTAAGATGCTCTAATGAAGTGTCAGTGAATTAGGGGATAATGTGGTCTGGGCTTTTTCATCCGAGAGGAATTTGGAGAAGACTTTGGAGCACTGTCAGTATTTCAGAGCTTTCGGATGTGATACTGCAGCAAAACATATACGTTGGCAGCCTGGATAGAGGCAAGATTTGGGCCTCCATCTGCATCCACTGGACTTGTGGCAGGGCTTTGGTTTGTCAGTTTGAGCCATCTTAGACATAAGAGTAGGTAAGAATTTGACATTAGTGGTAAGAACAAGCTGTGAAGCCTTAAGTTTTCTGCATAAGGATGCTAACTTCTCTGTTTTAATTCAGGTTTCCATGGAGATGCAGCAGACCTTGTAGAAATAGGTAAAAAGCTCCAGCGAAAGACTTGAGTGCACAAATCCCTTGGGTATGTGGAGGTGTGAGCCAGGCCAGCCAGAGTGCTTCCAGCAGGACTGTGAAGGTTTAAGTGGCTCCTTTCCCCCAGTTAAAAAGAAATGAAGCAGGAGGTTAGGCTGGGTTTTTAACTGCTTGGATTATAAAAGATTTGCCAATGCTGCGTTTGAGGCTGGAGTGGGCTGTGAGGCAGGGTGCGAAGTGTGGTGCAAGTAGGATGCCTGAGAATTTTCTTCTGGAAGCATCATCCTGCAAACCTACGACCGACCAGGCAGCAGGATCTGCCTCATTAAAAACCCTCCCTGTCAGCAGATGGCTAGATAAAATTACAGCTTTGGAGGAAATGTTGTGTTCTTGCTCGTAAGCACGTTGTGACGTCTTTGTGAGGCCAAGCAGCGTGTGGGCTTCTGACAGTGGGAAGCTCTCCTTGTGGCTCAGAGGTGCGGCTTCCTCGGCAGGCTTCGAGACTCGTCCTGGCACAGTGAGTCAATGGCTTTGAACACGTTTCCTGATTTAGTGCTAGGTTGAGCTGCATCTGGCACTGCTGTAAGCTGCACTTACCTATAAAAATAGAAGGGCATAATTTGCTCGAAATGTTGGACGTGGGAGTAAAGGCAGCACAGCGTCCTCGGATTTGGAAGAAATTCTTGAGAAGTCGGTTCTTTCAGGAAGACTAGAAATTGGTGGTGACAAATACTGGGTCTGATGCAACATTTCCCCATTTTGTGACCTTTTTATACCCAAGGATCCTCAGTGGGGTATTTGTGAGAATTTTCTGTTCCCTTTCACAGCTTCATTAATGCGATGTACGTTTTTGAAACTGAAGGAGAGTTCAGAAAGTCTAAACGGGGAAAGGTGGCTGCAGCCTGCCAGCTCGGGGTGTTTTTAAGTTCTCAGGAGAATGGGTTCACAGATGCAGCTGATTCTGTTATGACAAACATGTCATACTTGACCAAGCCTTGTATTACTGCTTGTATTGTTGGTCACCAGACAGAACTTCCAGAAGTTAACTTTTCTAGTTTATGCCCGGGGAGGTGGGGAAATAGATGTGGAACAGGAGGACTTTCTAAATCTGCCATAGGTAATGGATTAACATAATAGGAAGAAAGAAAAGATACTTCATTTTTTTAAAGGCCTTTTTAAAGACTGTTGTGTCTCTGAACTCTGTAATAAGGAGCATGTGACTGTGTGTGCAGATAACTGGCTTCACATATGGCCAACTGCACAAATGCATGGAATTCTGATAATGTATTGCCAAAATTGCAGATATTTCCATAGCACGGGATCACTAGCAGCCTGCATTTATCCTAATCACTTTTCCTTTGGGATGCCTGCCTGCCTTTCGCATGAGACCATTTCCTGCTGTCTTAGGTTGGCTGTGCTGAATTAGAAAAGCAGCGATCTGAAAGGTAAAGGAGCCAAAGGTAGATACACAAATACAAGGTGGCTTATCTGGGGGAGCTGATGAGATCAAGCATTGTGTATCCTCTCAGAGATTTTGCCAGCTTGTGGAAAGAAAACCCCTGGATATGGGAAGAGGATAGCAGAAATGAAGTGATACCTTTTTCTGACTTGTTGTGCATTCTATGCCGCCTTGACCGTAGAAGATCTCTTCTGGCTGTTCACCTGACCTGCGATGACTTGGTTTGTTATCTCGCAAGCTCGCGGTCTGGGGTGTGAATTCTTACCCAGAGTTTGCTCAAAATAGACTGGGCTATTTAAGGAGTTCCCTCACCATGCTTTCCTTGTGCATGGTTCTCAAACCCTCACTCCTTCTGCTGGCTTAACCTCTGATAACATCCAAACAAACAGTTTCTTTGTTGAGTTACGAAGTAACTTTCTTCTAGCTACTGCTTTGTATCTTCCCCTACTGTGTCCTCACCAAACAAAAGTTTTCTGCTGAAGCTGGAAGTGGGATACTGCTCTTGATAATCTGAATCTGTCTGGTAAGTGCTTCCTCTGTCTGGATGGAACTTTCCTCACCACACATGGAGAACTCCATGCACCCAGTAGTAGTCTCTGTAATGAGGCTGTGGATCTTGCCTCGGGCAACCACACCAGACCAGTTACAGTGGTTGAGTTCTTCAGTCTTCATCCATTTATAAAATGACAGTGCTGTGGAAGAGAAGCTGATGTATGTTAGGTTTTGAAACAGGGAGAGGGAAGGAGGACTTAAGTTTTAGGAATTAGGCAATCTGTGTACATCGAGGGGGAAGGGAATTTCTTATTTTCCTTTCTGTTTTATGATGAATGGATGACCTGAGCTTTGGAGTGGTGGTAAGTCTTTGGAAACCTTTGGTTTGAATTTCATTAAAGTATCAGGACTTGGTTTCCCTCATTGTCATATTACAATGCAGAGAGCAAAATCTTCTGAGCAGGTCAGGAACTGCCATGCTTGTCTTTATCTTGTGCTGTTTTTTCTTCTGCTTATGCTGACATACGTTGGAAGATAACAATACCAGTCACTCTTGGTCTTCAGTTGCTGTAGATATTGCTTTGTGCCAGCCCTGTGCCAGATGTTCCAAGTTGTATTTTTATTCCCTTGATGGCATTGTGGCTATGTGTTCCCAAGAAGGAAAACCCTGCATCTCTAAGCAGTCAGTTAAAAGTGTTCTCTATTTTTTTTCATGTATATATTTTTTATTTCAACAGGTGCTCTTTCTTCTGAGTGAGTCTGAATGTGGCCTGGCAACAAATGCAGGTGGCTGGGGGGGGGGGGAGGGGAAGGGAACTCCCTCAGCCGCAGTAGCTTCTCACTCCCACTGGGAGGCAATTATTTTATTTAAGATTTGAATCTGGTATCCTTGCTTAGGGTGTAATGCAAATGACTGGGTGCATGTTAGAAGTGTCCTGTAACAGAAGAGATGGGAGCCATATGCATCCTCTTTCCAATTCTGGATCTTAGCTGCTTTTTGCAGCTGACTGCGTTGGATGCTCCTTGGTATTACTCTGATGTCTGTATGAATGGGCATGGCCTATTCAGCTCTAACATCCCATGGTCCCTTTTAGTCCAGCAAAGAGCTTCTTTATGAGGCTTAGGAAGGAGGATGACCCTGAGAGCCTGTGGGATGGGGGTGGATGCTGCTGCTGCTGCTGCATTGTGCCAAGGGAGAGTGATATGATACCCAGGGATGTTCCCACAAAGACGTTACTTGCCTAAAAGAAATAGGAAACTCATATATCTCCAGTTTCTGCATGTTTTCTTCTCCCCCTGCTCTTGTTTTAAGCTTAGATTTAACCAAACTGGGGGCATTTTTGTCGTATGTTTGGTGTATGATGTATTCTCGATCACCTGTTGTCTTCTAGAAAGAAAAAAATTTGTTGCCTTCTTTGGTGTGCATTGCATCTCTGCCAGAGCCATTGGCATGTAGGATTGTATAAACAAGTGATATCCTTTGTTAGCTTTCTGTTTCTGGCTTTGGTGTGGTGGGGAAACTGAAATGCCAGAAACAAGTTTGTTGCAGTGCTTCTGTGTGACAAGGTGGCTAGGCTAGAATTGCCTCGAAGGTGAGCTAGAACCCTTGCACATACAGACATGTGGTGAGCCTGAGAGCATCCTTACCCTTCACCAACAAAAATTTCTGTTCTATCCTATGGAGAGCTGGGGAAAAAATGGCACACTTGGTTAAAGAAATGAGAACTGGTCAGTGCTTGTAGTGAAAATTCAGCTGCCTGGATTTCACCTCTTTGCATTTCCTTTCGTTGGAATCAAGAGATCAATTTTCTTTTTCCAGCCCTTTTTTTTTCCTCAGCCCATACACTGAAACATTCACAAGTATTGGCTCATTTGACACTTCTTCAAATATTTACTTTTGCACGTCACGTTTCTGACATGCTAGGGACTAACCTGCTATCCAGGCTCATCATTTGAAATGTAGGTATCTAAACTTTTTTCTTGAGTCAGTCCGTGTTTTTCAAACAAAATTATAGGCAGGAAAATGATCTATATGAAAGTTGTAAAAATTGCCATCTGTATTTTTTGACAGACTAAAAGGTCTGTGTGCTGTGAAATGAGGGGAAGATGATGTACAAAGTTTGTGGAAAATGTGGAATTATATCAGAATTCAGCTAAAGCACTTGCATATTTTTGAGCAACAGCATCTTGAAAACAGTTCCTAAACAATACCAGATACTTGTGAAGTGTATTTTATGTTGGCATTTTAAGCCCCTAACCCCCTTTAGATGTGAATGTTTTTATCTAATGCACTGCTGGTGAATTGAGGTAGCAAAGATACTGTTCGGAATCAGCTGGGCCTGCAAAAAATATGCTTTTGTAAATAACAGCAGCTTATTTTTGAGGGATTCATAGTAACTACTTAGCACACCATACATGATTTGAAAAGATGAGGGTCTGAACAGGCTCCTGAAGGTGGATGTTGGGTTTATCTGTTATTTACTATCTTTTATTACCATGAGAAGATTCATGACTGTTTAGAATAAAGATTTCTGTTCGGCTGGGCTGCTATCCTTTACGTGTGGCTGTACAACTTCTGGGGAAGGAAATAGTTCTGGTCACATCTTGCCTAGGATCCTACTTGCTGAGGGGATGAAGGGAGGCTGAGCATTCCAAAATGTCCAGCTGGCTTAATGGTAAGGTGAACAGATGAGAAGGCAGGGTAGCAGAGAAGAGTTTATTTTATTTTAAAAGTCAAAGCATCTGTTTTCTTTTGCATCCCAGTTTTTGTTAAACATCCTTTTGGATATGAAAATATGGGAGTGGAGGAAGTGTTTTTGATGCTAATCCTGTGCTTGCACACGACTTCTTGCCTCCTCCCTTTCTGTAAGTTCTCTAAATATTTCCTTTCCCTTTCACAGCGGCAGTCGCTCTTCCAAAACCTTCAAACCAAAGAAGAATATTCCAGAGGGTTCTCACCAGTACGAGCTGCTCAAACATGCTGAGGCCACGCTTGGAAGTGGTAACCTCCGGATGGCTGTTATGCTTCCAGAGGGCGAAGACTTAAATGAATGGGTTGCAGTTAACAGTAAGTCAGCTAACAGTTTTTTTCGTGAGGGGGTGTTAAATGTGGGCTGACACTTGTGGGAAAACAACTGTGTACTCCTTTTTTAGTGGGGTGGGCTCCTTTGTTGTACATGCACCATTCTGTGCTGTGCTGAAGTGGGGAGAGGTGAATGTCGTATCATTTAGTGCTGGCGGATGCAGAATGGCTCACTGAGACAAAACTCCCTAAGCTCCCTGTGCCAAAAATATGCTCCTGTTAACAAAATAATTCTTATTCTGAGTGGTTAAAATCTGAGTGCTTGATCGCAAACAAGTGCTGAGGTAGAAATCTCACTGCTCTTTTTAGAAAAGAGCCCATCAGTGCCATCTTAAGTTTTTTAAGCTAGCTCTTTTGCAGCTAGGGTGGTTACTCAAGAGTATAGGCAAGTCTCTGCAAGCGTAGAACCTTAATTTAGGTAAGTTTGAGGACCAGGTCTAAAAGATATTAAGATGTGAGTCACGTGTCGCTTGTCTTTACTTTTGCCCATTACAAACCCAGAGATAATCTTTGCGATGTTCCTAAGGTTAGTCCTTTCCTTTTGTTTCTACCAAGTAGTGAGCCTTTGCTCTGGTAGGTCTCTGATTTTGTTTAACTTCTCTAAAGCTGTTTTTCCTAGCTCTCTTTTTTTTATGCTAGACTAGGCCAAACAACAATGCCCAAATTCTGATTGCTTGACCATATTTCTTCCTCCCTCTCCTTGCAGCATGATTTGCTGTCTTCCTTCTACCCTTAGAGAATGGATTAACCCAAACTGTATCGTGCTCTGTAGCTGTGCAGGATTTTGGCTGCCACAAACTCTGTGCCTTGTCTCAATATTTCCTTGTCTTTTGTGTCTTTGACTTGGCCTGCAAGTAGAGTATTGATTGTGCACTGCAGAGCAGTATAGATTATGCTTAGGATAAATGTCTTCTAATTGCTTATTTTCAGTACTTCTATTTCCTTTTGCTCTTTGACGTGTTTGGGAAGTAAACTGTCATACTGACACCATTCTTTATACAAGTTTGTTCATGCTGCATTGCAAAACTGTCTAGAAAAAGAGCCAGCCCATTTTTATGAGTAAGCTTTACTAACATTGGTTGATATATTGCTTGCATCCTTTCCTTTTGGGGTTCCCCCACTCCATGTCTTCTCTTTTTTTCAGCTCCCAAATGATATAACCACTAAATGAGCTGGCTGGCAAAATGCAGTGAAACGTTTGACAAGACTGGCTCATGGTAACAGCTGCATTTTGTAATGAAACGGTATTTTTCATGCCTCTTTGCAGCAAAGTGAGTTTTTTTTTTTTTTTTTTTTAAAGTGAGAAGCTCTTTAGATGCTCCCTTGATTTACAATGTCTGTCTACCACACCTCATACCAGTTAATGGTAGCTGTGAGCCTCTTGATCAAAAAACTTAACAAGTAAATGACGTAAATGACTTAACGTCATTGGTTTTACCCTTCATAACAGTAAGAGCAGAGGAAGAATGTGCTCTGCTCTGCCACTTCTTGCTTGACTCAGACTTGCTGATGTCTTACGGTAATGAGTTGACTTACATGTAAATTTTTGAAGTATATTTTCAAAATAGAAAATGAAAAGGTGAGAAGTGTGTGATCAGTTCATTTTCAGTTTCATTTACAGTTTTTGATGAGTTCACAAGTCCAATTCATCCTTATCTTTGTAGTAATAAAAACTTACACCAGACAGTGTGTGCTTCAAGTCGAAAAGCATGTGCAAAAAGTAACCTAAACCCTTAAAACTTAACCATAAGTAAAAAGAGGAAATGAAAATGTGCAAAGCACCATACTGCTTTACAGATGTTGGAAAGGAGGATCTTGCATTTTTCTTGTTTGTCAGGCACTGCTGGCTGTGGTGGCTGGGTGGTGTGTCTCATGGCCTTCTGAGACTTGCAAGTGTGGGATTCATGATAATCAGTCATCTTGTCAAAGTCTGTGTGGGTTTTTTGAACATGCTTGCCTCGAAGCAAACACTGGGCTGTGGTTTCTACTGGGAGCAAGGAATGGAAACTTAATTAGCAGTTCTTGTGTACACTTACGAAACAAGGGCTGCATATAACCACTTCTTGCTGCCTTTGCAGTGTTAAATGCCTCCCCCCTGCCCACCCAAACAAGCTTTTGCAGCCCTTCTTGTCCTCTCTAACTTTATCAACCCTTCCCAAAGTTGTCTTGCCATTTTCTGCTGGTGCTTTGCAAGGGAGAAAAATGTGTTTTATTGCTGGAGATGAACTGCGCTAGGTGCATGCCATACCAGGTTTTATCTGCTTCCCTTTTTAGATACCTGGGAAGTTGTGTGACACAGCTGTAGCTTAGATCTTGCATCTGCTGAGCAGTAGCTGTAATTTGCTGCCAGTATGTGCATGTAATCTTTGTTTATACTCCTGAATATTCAGTGAGGATAGTTACAGTATTTAACTCTCCTATTCCCTTAGCCATCAGTTACTTTAATAGTTTACTATATTTGCTATTGCTTTTCAACCTCCATTTCATTACAGCATAATCGCAATTCTCTCTAGATTTAAGCAATTTGGGCCATCTACATAGTAACGAACTCACTTTTCTTTGCCTTAGCAGTGGGCTAAGAGGAGTGTGTTGTTGTTCATTCCACAGGGTCCTGCAGATTGGTTGTATGAGTATTCACTGGTCAGAGTTAGAACTGATGACTCTAAAAAGGTCAATTTGGAAGCGAAGACAAACAAATCTGTTTAGCTACTGCAGAGGCTGGTCTCAGAAAAACAATCCCACTTGTTCAGAATGAAGAGCTTTGTCACCTCATCACTAAATGGGATAATGCATGTCTATTCAATGATATAAGGGTTTTAGCTGAGTATTCCTGAAATCTGTCTCAATAAAGGAACGGTCTGTCACTGACGCCTTGAGTGGGTATCGTGCAGGTAACACTTAAATAAAGTAAGTCTTACATGGTGCTGATCTCAGACAGACTTCATACTGGTTTGTCGTGAGGGCTAGCCTCTCATGATGACAAAATTCGAGCTGTAAAAGCTCCTGTTGTCAGAGGTAGCAGGCCTAATGCTCCTAGCAGGAGAAATGATAGTGTGGACTGGGCACTGGGACATGAAATCTATTTTTACTTTGTATATGGTTGAATTGCTGAATTTCATGCACACACATGATGAAAATAGGGGATAGATGAGTAAGGACACCAAAGCTACTCCCACAGGTCTTAAGTTCCTGTATGCTTGTATTGCTTGGGTTCATCCAGAAGCACAAGTTACAGTAGTCGTTGCTGGATAAGGGAGGTAGGAGTATTTAGTAAAATGTTACACTGGAACCATGTCATGCTCTTAGTGGTAAGAATTTAACCCTGCCTAATTGAATTTTTGCTTCTCGCTGTAGGCCCCCTTTCAATTGTAACCTATGATATCCATTGTCTGAAAGTTGTTTTGAAAAGATAAACTTGCATATTGATACCTTGGGAATGTGCTGTGCTCCCCAGTAGATGCAAGGGGGTCTAGGCACTGAAAGTGGATTTTATAAATTGATCACAGTGACCATGGTTGCTAAAAACTGAACCTGCTCTTAGGTTATTGAAGAAGAGCCTTGCTTTCAAAGAGTTCTAAGTGCTTGAGCATCCCTTTAAAGTTGGTAGAGCAATGGGAATAGTTAGATATGTTAACTTTGGGTCTTCTATTTATTTCAGTGATTCAGCAGTAAACTGTTTAAAGAAATGGCTAGGAACATTTATCCCAAACTTGCAACCAAACTTAAGGAATAACTCCCCAAAAGAAATATCCAAGGATAGTTTGTAAATGAGGAAACATTTTGGACAAAATACTAACTGGTGGTAATTGATTAATAATCAGAGAAACAGAAATCACTCGACTATATGCCTTGTCTAACTCCCACCTCCCTTCCCATTTATTGTTTGAACACAGCATAAATGTTATTTGGAAAGGATAGTCTTTTGGATGCAAAGCTTGAGGGACCTCAGCTAATATGTAACAGTTCTCTCTCTTTTTTTTTTTTTTTTTTTACAGCCTTGCCAGTAGAATTTGGGGTTGTAATGAAAAGCGCGAAACATTTAGAAAAATAAATAACAGCTTTCTTTTACTTTTTTTTTTTTCAAATTAAAATTTTGCTACAGTAAATGGTTATGTAGTTCTTGCTAGAGGGCAGTCTAGAAGGTTGTTGGTTGCATTCTGCATCTCCTTTATAACATATCTTAAAAAGCAATAACAATGAGGTTTTATCATGAAAAATATTCCAGGTCCCTCATTAGCAGTGCGTGTTCTAGTTTAGGCTGTAGGAAGCTTGTGTTGCAGTTTAAACTGCAGAGTGATAACAGATGGTTTAAATGCTTTACAGCCGTCGACTTCTTCAACCAGATCAATATGCTTTATGGAACCATCACGGACTTCTGCACAGAGGAGAGTTGCCCGGTGATGTCTGCTGGCCCAAAGTAAGATTATTTTTACTCATCGTTGCATGTGTGCATAATTTCTGAGATGATTTTGCATTTGAAAGGGACTAACTCACCTGAGTGCCAAAGAAAAGATAACCTCTGTGGGTGGAAGGGATGTCTTCTCTTGTTACCTGTGGGGGAAAAAGCCTTGGCCCTTTGTAAGGGATTGGGGAATGGAAAGGTACTCTCTATTTATTTATTTATTTATTTACTTATTTATTTATTTAGTCTGGGACGTAGCCTGACTATCAAAACTGTTTTCTCTTTTTTTGTTCTGAAATGTTAACGAGGACTTTTAAAATGAAGACTGGAAGCTTTTATCTGTCAGCATTCGATTAAGATTTAGCAAAATCTTTCATTTAGGTGTTTGACTAGGTACTGCAGAAAGAAACTTGGCTGTAGTTTTGAGTACTCTGAGTTAGAATCCCCTACGTTGTCACTCACTTAAGTTTCACTTCCTTGATTGTTGCTTACACATTTGTACAGATACCCAATGTGATGTTTGTGTTTGCTCTCTCTCCATCTGCTTCATGTCTTTCAAAGAGGAAAATAACTGCATTTCTGAGCAAGTGGAGAGGGAAGGCACTGCTTCCTTTTTACCTTAAAGTCGTAAATAAACAGCAAAGGAAACCAATCCTCTCTTCCACGTTTTCCTCCTTTCTAATGACATTTGTTGTTACTGTCTGAAGCCAGTATCTGCCAGCCAGTGAGGTGGAGAGCCAAGGTCGAGCAAAGTGGTGCTGCTGGGAGGGAGAGCTGGTGAGGCAGGAGGGTATGAGCTCTGCAAGGCGAAAGCAGCCAGACTGACTGAGAAAAGGGTTGGTGCTTCGTTGGTAAACTAACAATGGATGCTGCTGAATGCCAAAACCAGTGTGGGCAGGCAGACCTGCTGCTGCAAAGCAGGGAAAGGGGGTGAAAATACAAAAGAAATAAAGTTTACTATTATACAAAAGATCTTTGGAATAGGCTTGTGCAATAACATAGCCCATTGTCTGCTTTGTGCTTTGGCATGCAGAACAGGGCCTTGGTTATTAAATAAGAGCATGAAAATATTTGTTTGCTTTGTTTGTCTGAATGACAAGCAGTTACTTGGGGATGGAGGTTAATTATTAAAGGCTTAGCTTTCTGGTTGCCAGTCTAAACAATTTATTTCTCTCCAAAGACACTGATAAGCAGTGACGGAAATTGATGTAGTACTCAAGTAGTTACGAAGCAGGGTAGGAGAGAGTCGCTAGAGGCCAAGAAAAGCCTTCTGCCAACTTTTTAATTAGGTGACCTTGTCCCTGGGATTTGCAGAGCATTCCCCAAGCTCTGCAGGCCCCACCTGTGCTCAGGGTTGGGGTTTGCGAAAGAGGGTCAGAAACGTGCCTGTGTTTGAGGGGCCATGGCCAGGCAGGCACAGGAACGGGTGATTTGTTTGGCTGGCGGTGACTGGCAGCAGAGCATGTATTGTGGTTCTGGTTTGAGTGAGCATGGCCTTTCTTTAACTTAAAGGTGACCTGAAAAATATTTTTAGGGAAGTACTGGTAGAAAACCTATTAGAGCAACAGCTCTGATATTTACAGTTGTTGTTTTTTCTTATCTCTGTTTCCTGTTATCTTCTGGCTCAAGCTGTACTAGTTGAGAAGGCATTGAGTCTTAACGAGCTCTTTAGTGCTTCTAGGGTGAAGGTTGCTGTCTGCTTACCTGAATGGCTGAGCCACCACCGTTACTGCATACTCTTCTATTTCAGATAAAAGAGTGTGAGTTAGCTGAAACAATTTGTATAAGGTCATTTGAAACAGGTTAGGCAGCAGTAGCATGAGTAGCTGAGGCGAACTAAAACCAGCAAGCACGCTGTGGCTTTACAGTCCGATTTCCTTTTATTTATTAATTTTCTGTGCAAGTTAAGTCATGTAAGTTACTTGCAAGCCAGTATAATTGCATCCACACTTGGGGTTTTCTTTTTATTTTAATAACTCAGAGTTTGGAGTGGCTTGGTATTCTACAGACACAGGGCTACATGTTCCCAGTGGAAAAACATTTATGGCCCCTATATTAAAAAAGGGTTGTAAGCTGCTGATGCATACATAGGTAGCTCTTTGGAACTCATAGTGGCTCAGTCACAGTTTTTGTAGCACAACTGACAAGCCTTAAGCAGACTATGGAAAAACAGACAGCTCACCTGGGTTTGTGTGTGGGCTTTGTGTGTTTATTTTTGTTGTTGGGGTGGTTTCCTTCTCTCAAGGGCTACCTTCAGTGATAAGCAAATGCCTGGGGCTGGGTAGGTACCGCCTGGTCCTCTGTTTTTTCTTGGTAGTGATCTTGACCAGGAAGCCTTGGCTGAGGTAAGTCAATTTTTGGGACCCACCAAAGCTTCCTGGTCTGAATGGGTGGGAGCTGGGGAGCTGAATGCTGCTTTTAGGTTAGGAATGATAAAATCCAACTGAAGTCCAGCTTGGCCATTCTGTTAACATGAGGCATGTGTGCTGTGAGATCACTTAATTTATTTTGGACTTGTCTTTGCTGGAAGGATTGCTGAATTAGTCTTACAGGGCAGTAGTACCTTGAGTTAGTTAAGGATTGGCATAAACATCAAGAACAGATCTCTTTCCTGCTGCACAGCTCATTGTCTAATAATTTGAGAAAATTACCTGATTTCTTTCAAAATACATTCTTTCTCATAGTAATATTCCATTCTTTTCATGTCTGCAAAGACAAGCCATTTTTTACCCAAACAAACCCTAGCTGGTTTTCACTTCCTTACTGTTTATGGGTCAGTTTAATCACCGTCAATGCAATGGGCATGATAACACGTTAAGAACCTCCATAAAAGTAATATGTTTATTGACCAGTATTGGATGAGGGCAGTTTTCTTTGTTTTCCTCCATGCTTTTACAACCATGCCTTAAATAAGAACACAAAGGAAGGACGTGACTGCTGCATTTTTTAAAACTGGATGTCTGAACTGAGGCTCTCAAATCCATATTTAGGCATTTGAGTGAGTGAACTAACAAGCTCATTGTTAGTGGTGGTGAGACCCTTTTGATTTTCGTGAGGCTTCAGATCTGCAGTGCTTCTAAGTTTAGATGTCAAATATGAGTAGTGTGACACTCGGAAGTGGACAGCCTCCCATAAATCCACTGTAATAATACACTGTAGTGGAATGTTCATGTGCTATCTTCCATCTAGCGTGTATGTAGCAGTAAATAAAGAAATAACCAGTTAATCAGGTCCTTGAAATACCCTGCATCTCTCAGCAATGTCTGTCCTTTTGCCTTGTTTTGGCACTCCACTTTGCACCTGTGTTCCTTGATGACTGAGACACAAAACAGAATACGGCACTTTCGAGCTCTCTGATTTAATACAATTTTACTGAGATTTAGAGATGATAGGTCTGAATATATGTCCGGGAGTCTTTTAAAAGATGTTACTGAGCCACAGTATCATATTCCTCTTGGAAAAGGTAACAGCTTTAATTGTACTTTAAACGTTTTTTTTCTCCAAGCCAAGTACTTTTAATTGGCTGATAGAGAAGCTGGTCCTATAAATGTTTATAGAGATGGTTTCTAGTGTGAGAAGCACAATTGGGTTATCTATTTATAGGTGGCAAATAACTTGGCGTTTATTAGTATTAGAAAAATTTCTCACAGTCATTAGGGTTTCCTAGGTTTTCCCCTGCACTTGCTAACGTGAACTCTGTATTTCTTGCTCTTTCACATGTTGTTATGTCCATAAAACTTATACTGTATTATAAAAAATTATTTAAATTTATTTCCCCTATAGGAGTCCCTTACCACAATAAAATCAGCTTGTATCTATCATCAGAGCTGTAGGTGCTCAAAAACTTGAGATAGGGAGTTAGGGTGTCTTTTTTATTATTATTATTATTATCTCTCATATCCTGTAGCTGTTGAAATAATTCCATAATGTGTGTATTGTTTTTTTTTTTTGGTTGATTTTAGTTTTATATTTAAGAATTCATTTTTTTTCCTCTTTTGCTAGAACTCTTGAGTTTTTTTTTGTTTTTCTTTTTGGTGATGTTTTTAAGGTTGTCAAAATAATTCATTTTCCACTCCCTTGCTGACCCCAAGCCCTTTGACAGTGTAGGGACAACCATGAACATTACACACCCACAGTGTGGAGCGTGGGGAGTTTGACTTCATTTTTGTCAAGGCACATCTTCTATGTTTCTTAAGAGCTGTGTTATTTAAAGGTAATTCTACGGCGCTCCTTTCTCTAAAAAATGCAGAACTAATGCATAGTCTTGGGAGGAGGAGCTGTCTTGGGGATATATGCTATTTGGATGAGATTTAGCATGTAATTTAGATTTTTTTCTTCTTATTCTATTTGCTTCTAGATTGAATCTGGCACCTTAGCCAGGAGCTGGCATTTGTCCTATGTTAATACCACTTAAATCTTAGTGTTTGGGTAATACTGGGTGGTGAGGAATACCGATTTTGTTCAAGCTAGAAAACCTGTGGCCCATTCACTGCATATGGAATTTCCTTGTGTATTTTGAGAGATGATTTCAAAATGCTTTCAGACCTTCTAATTTCTCACCATTCTAAAAATAGGGTCCTTTTATAGCATCGTTAGCTGCACACTCGGAATCGCTCATAAAATTTGTTTGTTGTGAAAATGTTCCTCCGGTTACTGTTTTGACAAAACTGAACTTGTTAAATAGAATTTGAAGCCAAATGGATCAGATACGGTTAAGCCTTGTGTAAAATGATGTGTATGATCTTTAAAATAGAAGACTTTCCCAAATGTCCTCACAATACTAATTGCAGATAGCAAGAGAAAGTTCAGATGGTGCTGTTTGCAGCCCAAACAGTGTGGTATGCTACCACTGTACTCAAAACCTAACAGCTGAGCATGTTATCCTCCATGAAAAGAAGAAATATTAGCTGTTAATAACATCTCTTCAAATTCTTCTCAAGAGAACTGGGATAGAACTTGTAGATGTAGTGGGTATGTAGTGGGTATGTTTCCTGTAAAAGCATGAGTGAGTTGACAGTACTACCCTTGTGGTTGTTTTTTAATAAGAGGAGTGCTTGGTGCAGCTAGTCTGGGCCATTATTCATTCATTTATCTGGGAGGATTTCAGAGATGCAGAGCTCAGCAGTACTCTTCATTTTTGGCTGGGCAGCAGGCTTGCCCTGCAGATAGCCACTCTGCAGCAGTGCTCTTTGGCCGCTTGGCTGAGCAAGGCTGGATGATCTAAAACAGACGTGGGGAATTATGCTGCTTTTAGATCTAAGAGAGGGCTACGCGTGGCTATGCTGATGAGGCGAAAAGAAAAAACAACAACAAAAACCTGCTCAGATGTTAACAGATTGGCAGGAAATACTAAGATTATATGCATTTGTACTCAGCAAGAAACAGAAAGGAACGCTGTAGTTCACTTGAAAGCTGGTATTGTCAGACTCCTAGTGTTAAACACGGGTTGTTTTTGTGTTGTTGTGTCTTTTTTTTCTTATAGCTGGAAAAAGGAAAGAAAATATGTTCTCATGATAAGCTGTTTTCTCTTCTGTCTGGGCTTGTGTGCATTGTGTACCCCAAGCCAGCCAAAAAAAATCTGTTCTGTTCTAATTTCACGAGGACTTATTTCTGATTGTGCATGCAAATTGTTGCTGTTTAATACAGCTTTCCATGTCTTTACAATTGCTCAGGTTAAAGTGGCAACTGTGAAATGAATGAAGCTGGGATCTACTCCTTAGGTGCCATGTAAAAAATGTCAATGCCATTAGCCCTATGAATAGAAAAGGATGAAAAGAGTGCATGTTTTATTGCTCTATAGTGACATCAAGGCTTTGTTGAAGGTGTGATGTCACCTTATTTGCAGAGAGAAAAACTAAGCTAAAAGACTGCAGCTATCCAATGAGTTGGTGGTAGAGCTGGAAACGGAGACTCTGTGCATCTTGGGCTAGTTCTGTGTGCTGCGTGGTAATACTAGACCATCCGATACGAACATAAGGATGACTATTTAATCTAGAAGCTTTCTGCTAACTGTTGGATGAAATGCACTTTGCACCAGCTTCTGTTTTTTTAATAGTATTCCTTGGCATTAACTTACCTCTGAATCTCTTCCATGCCTTTAATCCAATCATAATTTGGGATCTCTGGCAAGAACCAATGTAGTTTGGTCTTCAGTTCTGCAAAACCTTTAAGTCTATTTTCAGGTGGAAAGAAATTCAAAAAAATTTTGGGGTGGCTTTGGCAGCCGATATAGCTGTTGAGCAGTGCCACTCGCTTTGTGGTTCTCTGCAGGCAGAGGTGAAGAACAAACAGCTACCAGGGCCGAATGCATGAAAAACCCTTTGAAATCAGTTGGCTTCCCTCACTTTTTTGAGCCCTGAAGCTTAGCTTTTTCTCGGGAGAATATAATGTAAATTTTTGATGTTTCATATCAACAGCTTGTAATTTATTTTGTTTATTACGGGGAGACTCGGTGCTGAGCAGTTGCAGATGACGTTGGGAGCATTTGGACCTTTGTTTCAAGGAAGGGCTGTGGGAGGGTGTGGGAGTACGGGGAGTGGTGCAGGAAGAGCCACCTTCTAGGCCTTGTTATGAATGATTCACTTGTGTTAAGAAATGTCTTGCTGTCATCCCACCCCAGATACGAGTACCACTGGGCAGATGGGACAAACATAAAGAAGCCAATCAAGTGCTCTGCTCCAAAGTACATAGATTACCTGATGACTTGGGTCCAGGATCAGCTGGATGATGAGACGCTATTTCCTTCTAAAATAGGTAATGTAAATAAAGTAAAATTGAACAATGTGTTTGGATTACAGTTGTACAGGAATATTCAAGTCTTGTAGCATTGTAAGGTCTCTTAAATGACTATCCTGGAGTAGAACAACTCGAAAAGGTAACATTACATATAGAAAGACACTTGGATCTGTTAAGATAAACTTAATGTGGTAGTGCATGAGCTCTGATCCATGTGTTAATATTTTTAGAAAATATCTAACAATTATGAATGCAGGAAGCTTTGTTTCTATTTAACCGTCTTTTTTGGTCAAATCTTTTTGTTTTTTTTTTTTTTTTTTAATTTTGAAAGGTGGCTTGTTTCCTTAAAAATACGTAGGAGGGTCTCTAAACCTTATAACCAATAAATTGGAGCAAACTAGCAGATTTTTGATAAAGGAAAGACGTTTGGTCCTCACGGGGAACTTCTAGACCTTACTTCCAAGGAAGTTGAACTGCATCTTTGATCCTAAATGCATGATTTTTTTTCCTTTCAAATGAAGATGGAAGACATATATTTTTAAGAGGGTTTCTTGCAGAAATGGAGGAAGAAAATAACGAACAATCACTGTTCCTGAAATGAAAAGGAGAAGAAAATCCTGCCGGAGGCATGGAGGACAATTTGTTCTAAAGCTCCGAACTGGCAGTTTTCCAATACACTACTACTCATAGGGCTATGAACCATTGTAGAAAAAGGAAGGGAGATCTCTTAATTGCTTGTATTTTGTCCATAACTTCTGAGGCATTTGACACATTTTCAATACGCCTATTCAGAGTAACAGGGCCACCTGTCAGAATCAAATGGCATATGTTTTTACTTATATTAAGCAGACATGGAAAGAAGATTGGTTAGTTTGAGAAGAAGTGACAAAAATCTAAGTCTTTGCTGCTCGATAGATGTGAACATAGCATCTTCATGTACTGTGGCACTTGTTTTAGTGTTTCAGGGTAGAGTTCAGAGCTGGGGTAGAAGTCTTGTTACTAAAAGGAATGATATTAAATACTTATAGCTTATATTAAAGCGGTGCTTAGGAGACTACATCAGGACTGGATCTTTTTTTCACTTCAGCCTATACTTTTTATGATTGTAAGTATGAATGAAAATAAGTGAAGACTTGTTTTTTAATAGGAGATATTTTTGAAATGCATTGATGCCAAAAGGGACTTAAAGCCACAGTAGATAAGCAATGAAATATGAACTTTGCATGTGATGCAGTAGATGATGAAGGAAATATGATGTATATGTAAGCAGGGCAAGCTGGAGTGTGGAAAATTTATTTCTAGAATTTTAAAACATTATTAAGATCATGATTGCCCACCAGCATCCAGCTTTGGCCACTGGCCTTCTGACAGGACTTCACCAGCTGGAAGGACTGCAAAAGAACTAAGTTATCTGGGAAATCTGCTACGTGATGAAAAGCTAGACAAGTTTCTTCTACTTAGATGGTTGATAATTTTTTATTTATTTATTTTTTTAATAAACTTGTGTTGGCTAAACATGTTATTGCTCCCAGTGGCTGGTTGCAGTTTCCTAACCAATTTTAATATAACTTGTTCACTGACAAAGATTGGCTGTTGAAACTGATTTTACATGTCCTGGGTCATTTTCACTGCAAAGAGTGAAAGGAGCATGTGTCAGTTCCTCAGCAGGCAGGTAAGAAAGCAGTAGCCTCAGGCAAAGGGATGAGCTAGATGGAAACGGAATCTCTTCATGGAGCACGAGACAGCTGGGAGACAACATTTTTTCTTACTTCACTGTAGCCAAGCGATCAGTAAAGTGTGATTGATATTGAAGGGGATTTCAGCTACCAACACAAATGTATCTGGTGTGTTCAGCATAGAAATGTAGTTGAATTTGTCTTGGGGTGAATTCATAAGCCACTGGACTACTGGAGGGAGAGAAGACTCCCCTGTGGTCTTCTAATGAGCTTGTTGTGGTGCGTTGGTCTAAGTGCATTGTGTGATTTACAGACAGAATTGCTGAGTGAAATGAAGCAGCCCTTCTTGTGAAGGAAGCACAGTTGGGTACAAGAGATAAGGTTGTGTTATAATGGGTTTTAACATAAATGAACATGGCATAGGTGTTTAAAAATAAGCCATCCATTTTCTTATCTGTAGGTGTACCATTCCCAAAGAATTTCATGTCAGTGGCAAAGACGATTTTAAAGCGTCTCTTCAGAGTTTACGCTCACATTTATCACCAGCACTTTGATCCAGTTATCCAGCTACAGGAAGAGGCACATCTTAACACTTCTTTCAAGCACTTTATATTTTTTGTTCAGGTAAGTGTGGCAGGAACATTACAGTTACAATTATTATCTTGAAAAGTACTGTATCAAAGCAACACCCATTCAGTTTCATAACAGCGGGTATGTTTGTGGATGAGTCAACACCTCCAAGGCTCTAAGAGTATGTCTCATGGTATTTGTATGTATATTTACTGCTAGAAGTATTCAAGGAATTGAAGCATTTTCAGTGAGGTATTTGCTACCAAATTGAATAGAAAAAAGTGTTTCCTAGCAAAAAAAATAAATAGAACCGTAATTTCTTACGAAAGAAAGAGGGAGGCCAGTCTCTGAAACTATTGATTAAAGGTTACAAAGAGCATGTTTGCTACAGGACTACATTCTTCTCCCATCCCAGCCCAACAAAGGGTATCTTCTTGGCATGTTTCCTCCCCTTAAATGGGGAAAAAAGCTTTAGACAGTTAACTTTACTATTTAGATAATGGCAGACAGGCAGAAAACAATGTAGTGGCTACGGCTGGACTGGAAGAGCGTACTACCAAATGACTTCTGTCAGAATACGACTTCTTACTTGAGCTGCACAGATATAACTCTGTTTGTCTTTCCCCTCACCCCTGTTACAGGAATTCAACCTTATTGACAGAAGAGAGCTTGCACCGCTTCAAGAACTGATTGAAAAACTCACCTCTAAGGACAGATAAAAGGAAGAGGATTTTTTCGAAGTCACTTGTTTCTTTAAGCAAGCGTGTGGTATTTGTTTTTTGTTCATTTGTTTTTTTTAAAAAACAAAACCCTGTGCTGTTATTCCTGACAGCCAAGTTCTACTCTCTGTGCTTTTATTAGGGGAAATCTTTTGTCTGTTAGTGACATGCAGTAAATAGCCTTTTTTTTTTGATAGTTGTTATTCATTGTGGAATTTTAGCAGGTGCTGACTGTTTGTAAAGGAAACATGCTTGGCTGGGGGATTGACTCTGCTGGTGGATGGGTTCTGTATTGTGTCAATGGTAGCCCATTCTCATGAAGTCCCTTAAAGACTTCCTTACATTCTCTAAGTGCCTTGGCAAACTCGCTTCTGAGGTGCAAAGCACATACAATACTGAACATTGCTGGAAACAGAAAATACGAACTAACACCCAAGACACTTACTGATACTTGTTTTAGAAAAAAAAAATATATATACTTACACTAAAAAAGCCATAACTTACTTAAATCGATGATCTCCAGCTTTTAATACAAATATTTGTCTTATTTTTTTAGAGATTAATATAGAATTTTTCAAAAGTAGGTATTTCTTATAAAGAGAAGTGATATGAAGCTCTAGTCGCCAAATCAAAATGATGAAGGAGGTGTCAAAATTACAGAGAACTTGTGGTTAGCAAATACTTAAACGTCTGTTGCATTGGTTTTTTGCTTTTTGTGGTTACTTTTTTGTAACTGGTGAGTACAATACCAATTTGGGTTGGGCACTTCTGTTAAGTTTCCTAGCATTTGCCAAATGAACTGTCAGTTTGCACAAACACAGATAGGGAAGATAGTCAATAGCAAAACTACACTGGGGTAATACTAAGAAAATCCTGCCTTTAAAAATAACTAATGAGATGGTGTTTGTAAGTTAGGAATAAAAAGCCCAGCTCCATGGAGGAACTCTGATAGCCAGTGTTTTCTGTAATAGGGAACATAGCTTGAAGGGAAGGTAATTTTGTGCACCATTTAGGACTTACATTAGCACAACAGTGTTCTCCTCCATTTAAAATTGCTGCCCATCTCCAAAGAACTACAGAAGTTGGGAAAAGTAATGGGAACATACTGGTGATTTTTAGTGGTTTGTAATTTGGTAAGCACATCTGTTGTTTCTGAGAAAACCTAACTGAAATGTGTCCTTCCCCCACCTGTATTAGTCTCTCTGCCTCTCTAGCCTTCTCTTGCCTCAAACCAGACATGAGAATCACCTATGACAAGTTAACTTCTGGGGCTGTTGCAGACAATGGCTCGGAAATCTCTGCTGCAACTGTATCAATTGGGTTTCCCATTGCAGAAGTCCATATGACTCTCTTTGGTTCATTTATGGGTCTTGTCAATGCTGCTTCATTTGGGCTTCAAATAAATATGCATTAGGGTCTGCAGCGTGCTATCCCATGATATCGCTAGTTGCCAGATCTAATAGAATAAGTGGTTAAGGTTGGCAGACTTTGCTAGGTTGTGACTTTCCTAAAACACCATTTTTAGATCTGAGTAATGTATATGTATCAACTGACCCACGTATACTGCATTGACTCTCAAGCCTCCAAAATTTACAAAATTTACATTCATGGCAGAAAAGTTGAGCACCTTTTGGGCACCTCTGCTTGACTGAAAGCGTTGAGTAAAGGAGAAAATGATGTGCAGCAGCCTGCAAAATGTCTAAGTGGCCATTAGTACAGACAGCTAAGAAGTATTTAAGCACAGTGACGAATATATGTTCATTTTGGAGACAAGAATTGTTGATTTTGAGTTAAAATAATGTACTTCAAAATAATCGGAAGCTTATTTTAAGAGCAATATTGTTCCTCAATGGAGTTAAATTACCTAGTCAGCATGAGAAGCAGTTTAAACTTCTATTACTTCTGTCTCTTTTACCAGATTGGAGAACAATTGAGAAGACCTAGTACTGAGCAAGAAAAATGGCCTTGTGTGCTTTTTTTTTTACAGCTTTTCATTTAGAAATGGAAACTGTTCTTCTTGTGGAGTAGTAAAGAGTGGTCATGCAGTAGTGTTCATAGTGAATTTAGGTTTGGTTACAGTAAAGTTAGATACAGAGACTGCTTGCAGAACGTCTGGAGTTTAGCATAGGTAATTCAGACAGCCCTTGGCTTCATTAGAAGCTTTGCTAAAGTTCAAAAAAACATAGAATACATTTTGTCTCCTTTGCAGGTCAAGGTCAGTGTCCGGTAGAAGCTGCTTATAAGTTAAGGACAAGGAAAAAATTCACTTACTCTGTTTCAGCTTCTTGTGTCTACACAGAATGAAGACATTTTCCTAATATGTAACTATCAAGGGAAAGGGCTTCTTTACTGTGACTTTTGGTAACTTGAGAATTGGGATTGGATTACACTGATCACAGTCCACGCTGGAAAGATGTAGGTCAAGCTGATGATGCAAAGAGAGCTTTCCCTCAAATATTTTGACAGACTCCTAGCTTAAAAAAGATAGTCATACCATTTTGAAGCCAGTCACGATATTGACTCTCCCGTTTGTATGTGCACATGGAAGGAAAAGAGGAGAGGCACCCCATGTCTGTTCTCTCTTCAGTGAGTTGGGGGTCAGAAAAAAATGTGCAAGATAAAAGAAATCTGAAGGCAAAAGTACATTAGAGAAACAAGCACAATTTCCTTTCCTTTGTCAAGACACCTATGACTGCAGTATTCACCCCAATGCTTTTGTCAGTCTTCCTGTTCAGAGGATGTACGTGGTCTGACAGGCATCCCCCTGAAATTTTGTTGGCCAGTGGAAGAGTCAGTCAGTGGTGTAACATCTAAAGCCTGCTGTTAGGGGACGCGTAATGTGCTAGTAAGAAAGGAGCTCCCATAGGCAGAACATCCCATGTGTTGGATTGGGCAAGTACCATCCTTTTTAATAGTTGCAAAAAGAGTTCTCCTCCCGTGCACTACCTTTTATTTTGTTTTATTTTATTTTTTTTATTTTTTTTTATTTTTTTTTTGTGCTGTATGGTACATTCAGCAAGGTCACTGGGGATGCAGTCCTTGTAGGGACTGTGCATGATTCATGATGTCTTTGCAGCTGCAGAATTGTTTTGAACTGAGTAGCATGCCTGACGTCTGATCTGGATGTGACTGTGAGCCTAGTTAGGCTGCCGCTAGCTCTGGGTGGAGGGTTGGAGGGCTCTTCTAGTTCAGGACTAGACAATGCAAAAGACTAACATCTTTGCGGAGCTATGGGGGTGGAGAGCACCCACGTGACTATGCAAAAGCAGCGCAGCTCCTGAATTCGAAGTGCAGCATTTTAAATGGGCTTCAGTCATGCAGGAAGCTGAATTTAGAATAGGATCTTGCACACACAGCCTTCTATGCATACTTCTATCCGAGAAGTGTTTAATGACTGAAACTTCTAAGCTTGAGGAGATAGGCATTCAGCTACAGAGGCGTGAAGAGTGCTGCGGATACAGTTTGAAATTAGAAATCATACGAACTTGCCAATGAAAACCGCTTTACTGAGTTGAGTCACTACAGCTCAATAGGTTGCACGTATATATTCACCGTGCTGATAAAGCTTACTGAAGCCTTTCAACCAGTGCTAGAGTTTGTGTTAACACATTGCAACAAGACGTGACAGTGGCACAAGTCTGCACCAAGGGGTGATGCACTCTATTAGATTTAAAGCTTTTTTGTTGGTTTGGTGGCATATACAAGAAAGAAATTAAAAAGAATACTTAAAAGTGAGGATTTGCTGTGACCGGTAACCATTGCAGTTTCTCTCCTCATTTTTCACAGACTTGCACTCTGAATTATTATTTTTTTCCTTTTTTTGAACACCCAGTTCTAGAAATTCAGAGGCATTCACCACAGTTCAGCAAATCAGAATTTGAATGTATTACTTAAAATATTATTCTTAGAGGGATAGTGTATTTTTTTGCATTTAGGATCTGGCAGTAGAAAACACTTCTACAGAATAGTTTATAGGCATGTAATAAAAGCTTGGAGATCTTGATTTGCCTGACAACTGTATGAACACATTGTTTAATTATTCAACACTTGAAAATAACATTAAAGATAAGCATGCAGTGTTGGGGATTCAATATCCCTATGCTGTTCGTATTTGCAGCTTTTAATTACTTTTTCCTTTTTTGCTTCAAAAAGACGTGGGACCAGAAATTCATGTGTGTTTACACTTGTGAAGTTAAGGGCACATCAAAATGCTACACAAAAGTTGTCATGTTTTACATGCCAAATCTGGGTGGAGTGAATATGTTTATAAACTAGTGCATCGGCTGGGGGGTGGCAACCCCCCAAATGAAACCCAGAGAATCGAACCCCGAACAAATGTACTGCTTTAGGCCTGTGTTACAAACAGTCTCTGTTATGTGTCATGAGATCTTCGAAACAAAACCTTTCTGCTTTGTGGCCATCGGGAGCAGAAGGTGCTGATGGGGCTAAATCAGGCTGGGGGCCGCCAGTGGTTGCTGAGGCCTTCCAGTCTACTCATGTCCTTAAATTCTGTTCGGGGTGTTCTTCAGCTACCAGCATATTTTTGACCATGTCAGTGATGTGGGTGGTAACTTCAGGAGGTCATCTACCTCAAGCTGGGATGGGACAAACTGTTAGTTAAGCACGTTTGGCCACCGTTGCCAGTGTTGACACTGTTGAGATGGTGTTGGATATGTTATGCTTGCAGTCTTTCGTATTCAAGTCAGGGATACAATTGTGCAAATAGAAAAGAAAAATGCCACATTCTGCTGTTGCAGGTAGCTGAATGGTAGGTGAGGGGAGAAAACAGGTTTCAAGGGGCTGACGGCCCATCTGCAAGCATCAAGTTTCGTTAACTGCTTACTATGCAATGTAGAGCTTTGAACTTTAGCTTTTACTTCAAGCTGCAGAGGAGCACTGTCCTTCTTCAGTATTTAGGAACTGAACACTCTCCCAGTCTCCCTGACACTCACTTAACAGGTAAAGGATACCTATTTGCTGCTATGGACTTTACATACCTTTCAGATTGTTCCTTTCTGCTTCTTGCCCCCCTTTCTCTTGAACCACAAGACACAGTTTTATTATAAACATATCCTTTTTGGGTAGTTTTCCTTTTTCTTACCAGCCTTTCCCCCCTTCCTATCTGCCAGAGTGCTATATTACTGTATATAAAACACCCCCTTTTAGTTGGACTATTTAAAGAGGTGCAGCATGAATACAGATTCCTTGCTTTTCTTTCACTAAAAGATTCACCGTTACTCTGAATCTTATTTCCTTCACTGCTAATTTCAGTTGTTTTTTCCCAAACTGCACTAAAACCACTAGTAGTTTTACGAATGTCTGTTGTCTTTTCCTGGATATAAGATGAGGCTAATATTGGACATTGTTAAACCTTTCTACTTTCATGCTTTTCTTACAATTTCCTTTTACCAGGTTAAGATTGCAGTCTAGGTAAATACCAGATTATGTTTTTGTTTTAGAAACAAATTCCCTGAATTGTTCATAGAATATTGTATTTTTAGGGAAAATTAATTTTTATAGCCACTAAACTATACTCATTATTTTTGTACATTTGCAACTTCTGACATTTTTCAGAGATGTGTTGCAGAGGGATTGCTTATTTACATTGCTGTTTTATTACTTCTGTGTGCTGTAGTCGTGTTGCTTCGTACCACAGAAGCACATACCTTGCTGTGCAATGGGAGAGAAGAATGCAGTAGGAGTGAATGAGGTTTCAATAAAAGGTCATTTCTGAAGGCAATATATATATATATGTATATATATATATATATATATTATAGAAGCAACACTAACCTTTCCTCCTCTTAAAATCTTAATAAAGTATGGGAGAAAATATGGTGTAAAATGCAAGACAAGAACCCTTACTGTAAGCTAACTGTGCCAATATCGCTTCAGTTTGTAGTCACTGATTGTTCCTTAGTTTTAAATGACAGCTTTTGATTTACAAAAAGAAAAAAAAAAGTTGAATGTCTGAAAATTCACAACATGTTTATTTGAGAGTTGTAAATAATGTATACAGATCGTTGTCTGTGATGGGACAAAATATTTAAATTCTAGTTTTTTTTTTTTTTTTTTTTTTTTTTTTTTTTTTCTCCAACAAGGAGCTGAAGGCTGTTTATAAGAGGAAAATAAATATGTTTGACCACGGTTGTCTTCTTTATTTTGCCCGTCCCCCGCGCTTCCCCTTCCCCTTCCCTGAGGCGTGGGCCGGCGCGCGCCAAATTCGAAAGGCGGGCGCGAGCGCGGCGGCGGAAGGGGCGACGGTTATTTCCGTTGCGGCCGTTGGCGGCTCGCGCGGTTGCTGTGTGCGCGCGGCTCCCTCACACAGCGCCTCCCCGCCCCCTCCACCCGGTGCCGTCCCCTCATGGCGACTCCCCCCAAGCGCGGGCGGCTGGAGGGCAGGGTGAAGAAGATCGCCGTGGAGGGCAACATCGGTGAGTCGGGGGGCTGAGGGGGGCGCCCCGCCGCCTCGGTTGGTGCCCGAGGACGGCTTTTCCCTCCGGTTCCGTCCCCAGAACCGGAGTCGCGGCGCGATAGCGAGCCGGGGGATAACGTGAAGAGAACGTCGGTGCTGGGGAAAGCTGCAGGGGTTTTGGGGGAAAAAGAAAGCTTCCCGGGATGGTTTTTAATTTGTTCGCCTTTCTAAGGATTTATTTTTAAAGGATTATTCTCTCTTGCCTTTTCTATAAAGATTTGTTCTTTCCTGACTGTAGCATAAGACACCTGTGTAAATGCAGACTGACAGGTTAAACTTGTAGTATTCGATACCTCCCTCAGTAAACGAGAGAAACCCGTTTAATTGTTGTGAAGAGCGGGAAGTTCCTTCATAATAAGATGCTCTTTTTTTTTTTTTTTTTTTTCCAAGAGGCTGAGCTCAAAATTGAGGGTAGGAGTTGTAAGGAGTAGGTACCAGTTTGCTAACTGGTGCCTACTCCTGCACTTGACAACCAGCTGCTTGGCATCTCTCAGGTTTAAGTACCCCTTTTAAAATCTGAGTGTTTTTTCATTTGGTGCTGGACTTGCATGCTGTATCTTTGAGAAAACACCCCTTCTGGTTCACGTTTCTTCCTTGCTATTCTTGTTTTTGCCTAAAATATAAACTGCAGCAACTTTGAGCCCAAGAGTGGACCACCAAGCAAATGTAACTTTCCAGATAATTGACAGGCTTGCTGTCGTTATTACTTCAATATGAGTGTTGTAAGGTTTTTAAAAACAAAAAATGGTGTTTTAGTTCCTTGATAATTTGTGGTGCACTATGGTCTCTGAATCATACCTGCATGAAGTCAAAATGGTGGGTGGGGGACACCCATTTATGATACTTGAAAATAGGTGTTCCCTTGTTAAAGAACAGTAGCATTTTTGACTACTATTCTTCCTCAATGCTTTTCTACAGCTGCAGGGAAATCAACATTTGTGAATATCCTCAAACAAGCTGATGAAGAATGGGAAGTTGTTCATGAGCCTGTAGCTAGATGGTGCAATGTTCAACAAAATTCGGAAGAGGATTGTGAGGTATGGTAAACAGAAATGAAACTTTATTTTTCTCAAAAACAGTTAAGTGCTCTTCTAAAATGAGAGGTAGTGGTCTTCTGAAAAAAAACACAGGTATGTTTAGAAAATATGTGTCATATATTTTTCACTGATTATCATCATAGAACAGTTTGGGTTAGAAGGGACCTTAAAAGCCATCAAATTCTGTTAGAATCCCTGCCATGGGCCGGGACACCCCCCACCTGACCAAGTTGTCCAAAACCCCATCCAGCCTGGCCTTGGGCAATTCCAGGGATGGAGCATCCACAGCTTCTCTGGGCAGTCTGCAGTGCCTCACCACCCTCAGAGTAAAGTACAGGATTTTTTCCTAATGTGTGATCTAAACCTACCCTCTTTTAGTTTAAAGCCTTTCCAAAGCAAGAAAACTCCTGAGTCAAGATGAAGATTTGTTAATAAGTAAAAGGAAGAGGGGGAAGATAACAAGTGATGTGAAGGCAATCACTGACATCCTCCCGGAAGCAGACCAATGCCCTGGAAGCCTCTGAGCACCACTATCCTGCAAATCAAACCCCTCCCCTCCTCCTCCTTCAGCTAATTGCTGAGCATGATGTCTTATGGCGTGGAATATCACTTTGGATAAAGTGGGAAGTGGAGAAAGCCTTTATGTTGTGCAAGCACTGTTCAATAATAGCCAGAACATTAGTCTGTTCTAGCCTCAAAAACATAATGCATCACACTGTGGGCTGTTCTGTAACAACTCCATTGTGGCTGGGTCCACCACACTTCCATGAAACTTCAAATCTTTCATAATCACTCCTTGAGGCTAGACTTAAAACTGGCACTTTTCTGCAGTAGCTTTGTCAGGTTTGAAAAAAGGTGACATATATAACTCCTAGAATTAGTCAGGAAGTACTTTAATATATATATATATACATATATATATATATAAAGATAAGACTACTGTGTGTTAAGCTGTTTGTTGTTTTGTTCTAGAATTTGAGTTGAGCTCAAACACCATGTCCAAATACTGAGATATTTCAAATGTCTAGAGATAATGTGGTGAAAAGATTGAGACAGAAGCAATCATATTTGATAGATTATGTTTTATGGAAAGCTGAGGCACGCAGCTTTGAGTTTTGATGGCTTTAGTGGCTGCCTCAAGGTGTATGAGCAACATTCTGTGGGCTAAGGGATATTTTTGGCCTGGAGCCTGTTCTGAAACGTCCAGGTATGATGACAACATCTTAAGGTGCTGTATCAGTAGCTGTTATAATTGTACTGTAATTACTGAACTGGAATGCACAGAAAAAAAAAAATAGCTCAACTTTATAATTAAACATAGGCTTATCAGAGTGAAAGGAGCATGGATTTTTTCACAATGTTGTTGACTTCTTGTACTGATAGAATGTTGTTCTTTCATTAAAGTTTGTAAATACTGATCAAAATGTTTTTTTTTATGTTCTTGAGCATTTTGACACTGTACAGTATTGAGTGCTAGAACAAGTAATGTTACTGCTACTTATGCTTTGTGTACAAATAGGGTTGCGAGGTAAATGATGCAATTATAAACCTGAAAGAAAAGCCGGATGGAGTTAGATGTAGTTTAATGTAGTAGAGCAATTCTGTTTTAACTTAATATTCTACCTTCCCAACTTTTAAAGGGTCACCATATTTATTTAAAAACAGGAGCTGACTGCGTCACAGAAGAGTGGTGGAAACGTGCTTCGGATGATGTATGATAAACCAGAGAGGTGGTCTTTCACTTTCCAGACGTACGCCTGCCTCAGCAGGATTCGGGCTCAGATCAAATCCCTTGAAGGCAAACTCAGAGAGGCAGAGAATCCTGTGGTCTTCTTCGAACGATCTGTCTACAGTGACAGGTATGTTGGATGTGAAGTCCTTTGAGTGAAAAGCAAAATCCTCCTAAATATAGCCCAGAAATAAATAACAGGTGGAGCAGGCCTGAGCTTTGTCACTTCCTTCATCTTAACTTTGCAGGTGAATCACAAGGCTAGTAATAAGAGGCTTGTTAGCATTCTCCCATTGGTGTTGACAATGAAATAATTTTACTGAGTTGAGGGTTTATACTTTTGTTGAATAACCTTGAAATCATAGCATTGAACCATTTAGATGGGAAAAGACCAGTAAGATCATTAAGTCCAGCCATTAGCCTACCATTGCCAAGTGGTAGTACTACCACTAGACCATGTCCCTAAGCACCATACCTACACATTTCTTGAAGACCTCCAGGAGTGGTGACTCAACCGCTTCCCTGGGCAGCCTGTTCCAATGCCTCACAACCCTTTCAGTGAAGACATTTTTCCTAATACCCAACGGAAACCTTCCCTGGTGCAACTTGAGGACATTTCTTCCTGTCCTTTCACTTCTTGCTTGGGAGAAGAGACTGACCCCCACCTCACTACAATCTCCTTTGAGGTACTAGTGGTTGTTGTAGAGAATTACAAGGTCGCCCCCAGCCTTGATAAACTATTTGTAGTTTCTTACTCTTCCTGGGTATTTTTTTATGCTTTGTGCATGCACATTTCCTTTTAAATAAATGGAGAGTAGGCAACAAGAAGAACAAAGAGCAGTTTGTTGCTTGCTCTTGTTTTCTTCTATGCCTCATGAAAGAGGTCTAGCTGTTCTATATTGCTATACCTCTCAGTGTGCCGTTGCAGAAGGTTAGATTTGATCACTGAATTCCATCACAGAATCCTTAATCCTGGTTTACTGTGTTCTAATAGATTGTAAATAAATTGCCACAGTGTTTCAGTGGCTTGTAAATTACTCCTGAACAGATACCTGAGCTGCAATTTTTACTGTTCCTTGTGGATGCTGCTATTGGTAACTGGAATAGACAAAGGTACAGAATGAGGAAACCAGCTGTTTATTTCCTGTCCAAAAATTCATGAAAGTTACACAGTTACTATGTTGCTTCTTTTCCTAGTTGCTGCCCAGTAGTTCAGGCAAAGAACTTGATAACTGTATACAAGCTTAGTTTTGTTTACAGAACTATTTTGTGTTCACAGATACATCTTTGCAGCTAATTTATATGAGTCTGATTGTATGAATGAAACAGAATGGACTATTTACCAAGACTGGCATGACTGGATGAATAATCAGTTCGGTCAAAGCCTAGCGCTGGATGGGATCATTTATCTCAGAGCCACTCCTGAGGTAAGGAGTAAAAAACTATGACAGCAGAGAAAATTAGTACCTGTTCTATTCCTTTCTGTTAAAATGTGATCTTTGTATGTATACCCACAGTATTTTTTTTTTCTGCTAAAAATGCAGGTTTTAACTACTATTCTAGGATTTTATGTTTGAAGAATAATGTACTTGTTAGCAGCTCTACTAAGGTCACAGTTCTGTGTCATTACATCTCACCATTTCTTTGTTTTACGGATAGTTTTGAATGTCTAAGACAAGGAAACAGTTGAAAAACTTGACTTGAAATGTAATCTTTTCAAAATATTGAGCTATCCTTAACCTCCACCATAAGAATCCTAATGATTAGAGTTCAGTTTAGATTGTAGTGTTCCCCCAGAGACTATAATACTTGAGTTATTACTAATACTGTCTATAGGTACTTAACATAAGAATGTTCTTTCAAATGTAGCCTGCGTATTTGTAAATAAAATGTGAAGCTAATGGTTTTCTAATTATAAAAGCAGGTTGTTTATGTGACGAGCAAACCAGAAAACACCATTGATAATAAAATAAGTGAAAAGTGCAAAATTAGCTATAGGATCTTTGCTGTGACAGAATAATTTATAGTTAATGCCTCAGAGGATATGGGGTGTATGTTTGTGAAGCCCTTTCACCTGGAGCAATGGAGCTAAGCCAGATGAATGCATTTGGTTGATGCAGTGCTTCAGCACGATGCTTTGATGTCTGGGTGTGCAATGTATTTTAAAAGAAGGTAACAACATAAAAACCACTCTTGAGTATGAAAGTTGCACAAGAGGATAAAAAATAAGAGTTTTAAAAGGCTCCAATTGTAGTAACTAACTGACTTGTAAGTCACTTCCATACTTTTCTACTTTGATCTTTTGTATTTGTGCTTAACAACTCAGTAATGTAATATGCCAGATAGAGTTTCTTTGAGGGCTTTTTTCCTAGGCTTACTGTCAAGGGATTTTTTTCCTCCTTTAGTTTGAGAATGTAACCTTAGAAAATTAAGCAGTTTTAAAGAAGTTTGATCATCTTATAATGCAGGTGTTGGATGTGTTCAGGACTGAAACGAAGTATGGCATTCAAAAACAGAGCTCTTTAGACCCAGAAATACATAAGGAGATTTTGAAATGCCAGTCTGTAATGTTGTAAGGGTGTTTTTATTCTCTTCCCATGCAATACACTGGTCCACTTGTTCTTTTAATAGAAAAGCTTATTTGAGACATTCTTTGTAGTGGAGAAACAATGCAATAAATTTCCTTGAGTCCTTCTTTGATTTTGAAGGTAGTTGGTAGGCTCCATCAGCTGGAAGTGGAGCAATGTTTCTGTGTTCCTAAGATAGGAAGCAAGTTGAACATTCATTTTTGACATATTTAGCACAGTAGAAAGGGTTATCGGGGAAAAAAGAAAAACAACACAAAACTCAGCAAACTATACTTCCTCTGTATGTCTGCAAAAAACCCTGCTCTTTTCTCCTTTCAATTTTGCATTTAGAAATGCTTAAATAGAATTTACTTGCGTGGAAGAGATGAAGAACAAGAAATTCCCATCGAATATCTGGAGAAGCTTCACTACAAACATGAAAGCTGGCTTCAGCATAGGACACTGCGGTAAGATCTGTTTGACAAATACTTTAGGATGGACAAGTGCTCTAAGGAGCTCTATAATGCTTTTTCTACCAGTGAAACTTCAGCTTTTCCTTTGATTTATCAAGTCAAACCCCAGGAATCTATCTATTTTTAGTGGTATTGACTTTATGATGTGTTAATTATTGCTAGGACATGCAATGTGCTTTCAATTCTTTTCACATAGAGATGGTTCAGCTGAACTCATTCTAACATATGGCTGAATTGATCGTTGGGTGCTGGGGGAGCAGTGTGTTCAAGGATCAATAATGTATCCTAGGAGCTACACTGTCAATGTAAGCTTTTTTGTTTATATTCAGAATTCATGGCTGCGATTTTAAACATGCAGCTCTTTTCCTGGGTTTCTTAATAACAAAAACCAACAGATACATGCTTTTTTTTGCAGCTACTAATATTTTCTTTGTTTTTACTCCAATACAGAACAGATTTTGAATATCTACAGGAAATACCTATCTTAACATTAGATGTTAATGAAGACTTCAAAGGCAAAAAGGACAGATATGATCACATGACTGAAAAGGTAAAAAAAAAAAAATCTTGTGAACAGAACAAACTGATTATTTAGATTAATTGACAACCTGTCAAAATGATTTCAGGATGATACTTGCATTAAAAAGTGTGCTGTTCTTTGAAGTCAGACTGATCTTCAAAATTGTGTCTCTTGATGTAACTTCTGACCTAAGTTTTTGATGTAAAAAAAAAAAAAGGAGTAAAAAAATAAAGGAAATTTTTCAGGCTTATTTGAGAGAACTTTGACAATTAGTTTTGTTTGCAAATGCTGACTTTAAACCCTCAAATGTTTAAAGGAACTGTTATGTGCTATGTCATGCTTATAATATCATGCAGCTGTCCTAAGAAATGTGATGGAAGTGGGAGAGGATGAGAAAGGCCAGCTGATGAGAGGGAGAGAGAGAGGCTACACAGGTCAGATGTTTGGATTAAAGTCTTCCCTGTAATATGTGTGAAAAAGTCTAACCTAGAGTGCTAGTCAGTGGAAGAACTTGGTTCCAGGTGCTGTGAAAACAGTACAAAACCATTAAAACAGACAACAGAAGTATGAGTTTACTGAACCTGCAGCTGAGTTTTGATGCAAAGCAGTGAGTCAATGGAAAAATATTTTAGGTTTTGTAGATTTTTCTAAAGAGTAAGGCTATCCTGTCTTCTGGTAAGTCTGCTACAATAAGGGACTATATAATGCAAATGCAAAGAGACTCTCTAAAAATAATACATTTACTTACGTAATCATCCTTCTAAAATATTTAAAGCATGGAGTTACATTCAGATACTGAACAGCCTTATAGCCTGCTGCAATACTGCTTAGTAGGGATCACGTTTGCTAAATTAGCAGTATCATTAAAGCTTTTCCTTTCAGTTGTATTTGATAGTGTTATTCAAAATCCTTCACAAAGCAGTGATCTTAACATTCAGGGAGTACTCTTCAGATATGGCTTCTTATTTTATTTGAGAAATACTGCAGAATCTAAATCAAAAGTACTCTTTTATTTGAAGGCATGGAAAAAAAAATACTGGTATGAAAGGAATTCAAATTTTGAGAAAATCTAAATCTTATCACCAACTGGTGTAACACACACAAATTTTAATAACTTAAGTGTCTGGTAGTTGAATCATGATGGGATTCAGCTGAGGACAACCTGATGTGTTTGAGTAGTTGCAATGAGTTCCAGGCCTTAGCGATGTTAAGTGCATGCTTTTCCTTTCTTTGGTAATTGCTTGTTTACCCTCAAGGAAAGTGGCTCTGTCCTTTGGAATCAGTTTAGCCACTGAGAAGTAGAACTGTTCACCTGATTAAAACCAACATTCATCACATGTGCTCTTATAAAGCTTGTCAGTTGATGGAAGGGCTGATCATCCTGGCTGTAGAGTTGATTTTCTTTCTGCCTGCACCAAAAGTGAAGACCAGGCTCAGGCAGCTAAGTAGGGATTTCAGTGGAGTTTTCTCCTGTGTAGCTGTGATGATACCTGCGAACACCGTAAGCCTTGCGTTGGCCTTATTTTTTTGGTATTTCCCAGGTGGTGAAACTGCTATGCTGTTCTTGAGGCTGGGTGCTTTGGCCTTTAATATGTGCTTATGGCTGGTGTCTGCAAAATCCACGCGTTTCCTACTCGCCTCTGTTGCACTGCTCACTTTCAAAGATTAGTCCTGGAACCAGTGCCTAAATCATTTTTATAAATTTCCTCATGCAGCATTATTGTTGCTACTTTCTAAAATGGAGGATAGCTGTCTTATGATTGCCATTACTCTGACTAGAAGGCTCAGTTCCCTTCACTACATGAAAGGATTTGACTTCTTTATTTCTGCTTCCCTGAGCCCTGAAATAGGAAAGGAATGGCCACGATTTGAGAATGTGATCCAAGATCTGTTTCCATTTCACATCAGGAATTTAGACAAAACATTTACAGATGTGCCCCATGTATGAGAGCTTCTGCCAATGGAATAAATCAGCGTTCTCTAGTGAATTGTGTGTACTTTTCTATGCAGTAGTCTAGCTTGAGTGGAAGGAGAGGAAAACTCTCCTAGTTTTGATTGTATCACAGTGTAGTTGCTAGGATGAACTGGAATCCTTTGAAAGAGAGGAGTTTTGTCCCTAGACACTGGATTCCTCGGGTCCTGTAATGATTAGGTTTTAAATGTTTTAAAGAAGGTTGCCTGGGCCTCACTGCCACCTCCTTGTACCTCTGTGCTTTAAAGGAATTTCCTCTTGGGGAGAGGGAGTGGTGGGGCCACAACAAAAAGGCTGCGTACCTGTGATAAGAGCATTCTCAGCATGTTGTCTTCCTGCAGCCTTTGATAGTGACCTGAATTGAGGATGTTGTCTAAAGGGATTGCACCTTAAAGCATGGTGCTACTCTACTGCTTGGCATGCTGCCTCTTTTGGAGTAATTTCTCGTGCAATTATTTGAAGGGTTATTTGAAGAATTTTGAAGAATTATTTGAAGTGCTGTACTGGGTCTTAGTGCTCTAAGTAGAACGTGTACACCTCTGGGTTCTAGGTACCGTTCTGTAGGTCAGAACTTCAGTATTAATTTTTAGGTAGCATTTGATCCATTCTTCAACCTCAGGACATGGAGTTTAACAGTACCTGGAATATTTATGGCATTGTCCTACAGCATCAGATCTTTTTGAAGGACTGTGGTTTTGCTAGGTGTTGTTTTATTATTTATTTGCCATCCTCAAATTATGAGGAACCCATTAAATGGGTTAAAAGATCATTGGGCTCTTCGTTGACATAAAACATGAACAGTGTTGTGGTAGTGGGTGTGACCTGATGTTTTCCAAATGACAGATTTTTTTGGGGTGGTCATTATCTTCCTTGTGGTTAGGTTAGACCTGCTTTTAAAGGAATTCATTCGTGATGTAGGGTTGTAGTTTAGGAGCGTGGGAGGAACAAGCGTCATTCCAATGCATCGCTCTTCACACCTGCTAAATTACAGGCACTGTGGCTGGAAAAAAGTTCTTAGTGGACAAGAAATGGCACGGACAATTCCAAGTTTATTTTTCTCAGTTCCTATGTCCTGTAGTATGGCATAAGCAATGGAGAGGTAAATGTAGTTGCTGTGTATTTCTGTTGATAAATTCTTTTTTGGTTGACAGTATGTGTTTCTTTTTGCAGGTGAAGGAATTTTTGAGCACATTATAATCCTCTTTGAAGCACAGACGGAGCCAAACTGTTCCAAACATCTGTGTGATCAAAGTCTGAAGTACATTTTCTGCTTTTATAGAAGGCCTCTGGAGAGGCAGGACTCAACCCTGTTGATTTAATTGTGAGGAACAAACAAACTGTGAATAGAGAAATTATTAAATGAATCGCTAGGTCTGTTGAGGATTATACGAAGTAATACGGACAAATTCTGAAGATATTAGAATCCTGCGAGTTCCTGAATATTCTGCCTGTTTCTGATCAGATGAATAACTTCTTCTGGAGTATTTTATAGCATTTTTTAATTTATTTTATGACCAATAGCGATTTGATTTTCAAGGAAGTAGTGTTTTTTTTTTTTTTTTAGCTCTCTCATGAAGTTTTCTAGTGGAGTTGACTTGTTATTGGTGTCTTACTGGTCTGAGGAAGAAAACATAAACACTTATGCTGGTGAGGAAATTTTAATATATCCAGGAGTTTATATTTACAAGTTATACAAAAAATCATCTGACAGTTTTGATAGGTGAAGTTGTTTTCAGAATACACTGAATTGAAACAAATCCAGATGTCGCAAACTCTGGAGAATACCGTCTTAGTTTTTTAACCTGTTTTTATTGTGCACTGCAAGATAGAACATTAAGAGGCTTTCATTTCTCTAGCATGTGTTGTGTTGGTTTGCTTGTTTTTTACTCTGAACTCTCCGTAATACGGAGGTGGTTTTGGATGTTTTTAAGTCCTTTTTTTTCCTGTAGAGAAGCGTGTTTGTTTGGTAGGTACTGTAAAGGGAAGAAGAAAATCTTGCAAATGAGGTTCAGCTCTAAATGACATGTTTCTAAATGTTTACTTAGCTATGTTTGGGATGTCAGAGGCAGCTTCCTGCTTTTGTTAGAGCTTCTTCATTTAACTGAGCCTTCTGGGTGTTCATATGTAATACTGCAATATTTGGAGTAGGCTGTCCTTAACCATCATCTTGTAGCAAGAGGGGAGAACTCTGTGGAGTAGCTGCTGTTTTAGTGCATTTCATTCCGTTATCGGAGCCACTTTTGTTTCAGGTGCAGAAAATATAAACTCTACAGGGTGCATGTCTTTACGTACTGTTTTATGTGCTGTTTTGTTCAGCTTTAAGCACTTCCGAATGATTGCTCAGCTTTAAGCACTTCCGAATGATTGCACAGTTGGCTTTTGAATGCAAAAATTTCTTTGTATTTTATTGTCTACTATGGTGCCTGTGTAACTTGCTAATTTGAGATGAAATTTCCTCATTTGTCATTGGAATTGTGCTGGTGTTCTCTAGCATTGACTGAAAAATAAAAATGGTTGGAAAGACTTCTTTGATGCTTAGTATTGTTAGCTCCCTTGTCTTGTAAGACAAATAATGTAGGTTGTTGGTTTGTAATATTGGTACAACAGATGAATTCATGATGATGTATCCTTGGAATGTGTGGAGTATGTGTTAACTAATATTTCTGATGCACTGAGATGTGTCAGATGTCACTAGCTTCAGTTTTTTTCATATATGGGTATTGCCTTTATGGTATAGAGACAAATATAAAATATATCTGTAACTTCTTGATCAGTAGGAGTGTTTTGTGTAATACTTGTGTTACAGTGGAATATAGCAGTTTTATGCTAGAACTACTTGTTTTGGACTTCCAGGTTGCCTAGGAAAAGGAAGGATTAATTAAGATCTTAGCTCCAGAAATGAAGTGAGTGAGGTGGATGAAGGTTCAGTTCAGATTTACTTGAAACATAGCAGAACCTTTAGAGCATTCTTGGCAACAGTCAGAACAGTAACAACTTATTTTGAGTGACTGTGCAATTATTCCTACTGTTTCAGCTGTCAAAATTATGGATTTAATTACAGGAATTGGAATGACAGTGCTCATTTCAAGCAGTAAACAAGTCTGTGTTCTTATAAAGACTTCTTTTCAAACCCATCACAGAACACACACACATTCTGTGGCAGATTATCTCCATCCTGTTCCAGAAAGCTTTACATAATCTCTGCCAAGTTTGGGTTTGAGAAAGCAAAGTCCTGACCAATTACTAGAATGTTTTTAATTGCTGTAAACAACAACAAAAAACACAACAACAACAAAACAAGGAAATTTTTCAGGGCTTTGACACTAGCTGTGTTGAAGTGCAAGAAGCTTTTTGTATGTAGGACAGATGCAGGATGAACAGAAGTGGCAATGTCCTTATCCTGTTCTGTCTCTGTCTCTGCTTAAACCTCACAGCTCTACCAGTATCTCAGGCTTTCAAATTTATCCATGTTCTTTTCTTTCTTTAAATCTATTACCAGCCTACCACACACAACAGCATTGTTTTTTTTTTTTTTTTTTTTTTTTTTGGTCTGTTAGAGATATGGAGTGTTTCTGAACTGATACTTAACGTTTGGTGATGTTTTTTCAGTCTCTGGATGCTGCGTCCTTTCTTTTCCCTTGGGTAAGAGACACCTTGATGGAACTGGCTAGAAACGCTTGCTTGTTTTAATCAAGTGTCATCGTGGTTGGGGAAAAAAAAAATTGGTATGCAGGTTCTCTTATGTTTTGTCTGATTAGAATACAGGTTAAAATATTGATTGGTAGCATTATAATTGCTGTGTAAGTACATGTATGAGTAATGGACATAGTATTGCCTCATTTTATTCTTAGTCCTTGTAATTGTTTTTTGTGTAGTAGATTTGAACTTGATATGAACATTGCTTAGAAAAGCAATCAGTTTTATAGGTAGATCTTTATTTTTTATATTTACATGCCAGTTAACTGTTTCTACTGTTTTTCATTATTTACGCAGATATCATAATGGAATTGTATATAAAATGTGGTTAGTATAGAGATGATTATATTCTTTTTCCAGCAATTAAAGACACCAGAAACCTACTTGTGAACTAGAAATGACACAGGAGAACTTTCCTATAAGCTAATAAGCAAAGAAGAATATAGTAACAAATAAGTCATACCTTAGTAGGGAAAAGTGCATTTGCTATTTCCAGGTTGTTTCAGCAAACCTAGGTATAGAAACTCCAAGGCTGCTTTTAGACTCACTGCATGATCTAGAGAAAATCACTCTACCTCAATTTTTTCATCTTTACAATATTGGTATCTCCCTATCTCTTCAGAAGACAGGGAGGATTAGTTAATATTGATGTGCTGCTTTGTAGGTCTAAAGTGCTCTATTAAATAATTAAGAAAGGAGGTGGACCTAGTTTTAGAATTTTTCAGTGGGATGTTTTGCCTTCGTAAAAGGGGTCAGTAGAAATTATTTGTTTTGAATCATATTAAAAGCCATTGTCACTTGTGTTGAAATTGGTTCACTAAAAAAAATACAGCCACTGAAAACTGGCACCCTTTGCAAGGAAAAGAAGCTGTTACTACAAATACAATCTTGAAATAAAAACAGCTGGCAAAAATCTGTACTGTAGTCCCTGTAGCTAGTGGTAGCGGTGAAGCCATTGTGCAGTTATGTGCAGAATTTGCCACATGAGGTCATTGTATCCTCAGTTCTCCTGCTGAGCTGGCTACAAGTAGAGCATTAGCGTTTTAACTTTGAATGGTTCTGGAAAAGTTCAAGAAGGAAGAGACTGCTTCCTGGCCTTCCCAGAGCAAAAACATTAAACTGATGAATAAATACTCTACTGAATTAGATAAATCCTGATCTCTGGAAGGAGGGGAAGAAAGCAAGCCTCTGATGGATTAAATTAAGTAAAGGACTAAAAGGCTGAGCTGATGGGAGGGGTTTTAACACCAGAAGGTCTTCTGTGCAGCCACCAGCTGTTTCTGCTCTGTGAGTGAATATTATTAGCACATGGATAACACTAATCCTGGTGTGCCTGAGCAATTACAATCTTCTAGACCCAAACTGTCATGCCCAAACACAGGCAGTGAGTAATACTAATGTTGGCAGCATGCTGGGGAAAATAAAGCAATTGAGAATTGTACTGAAGCAATGCTTAGTACTTAATGTATCAAATATAAGCTTGAAATGGGAATGGCTCTGAAATTATGACTGAGTAGTGACAAGGAGCATAGATTCTGGACATAAGTGGTCAAGTGATTTATTTTACCTTAGGTCAGAATTCAGTGGGGGCGTGCAGTGAATATAATGCACAGAGGCTAAAACCTAGACTGCTGTGTGTAGGTGACTTGTTCTTAGGTCAAGGTTTCAAGCCATGGCTGTAAGCAATATGACAGTAGTATAAATAAGAATTTAGTGCATGCTAAAATAATATATAGGATAGTGCTCATTTCTTGGATTTCAGCTGATTGCTTTTCTCAGTTTCATGTATCTACATTAGATATATGTATCTGCAGAATGTTGAGCTAGTCCAGCTCTTACCATGTATGTTTGCTGGCTAATAATTACTGATAGGCTTTGGAAAAGGAGGTGGCCGCTGCAGTTTGTTCAGAATACGTTACTTTGCTTTGTCCACATTTTTCCTTTCTGCACTTCATGCTTCTCTCTCCAATTTGTTTCTAAGTTGTTGTGACTTGTCTTCTAATAAATACCAAAGATGTTATCATGCACAAGCTTTAACAGCCTTGTTAAAGCAAAAATTTCAGTAGCACGCAGGCTACTTGTAGATGTGAGTTCTGCTGCTTTTCTAGTTTTCTCTCATAGGAATCCTAGTTGTTTTCTCTGAGTGATTCTTTTGTTAGCCTGGTTGATTGCTGGGGCTCTTAGTACTTCTTCATGGCTTCAGCTCTGTCCATAGATGTGTACTGACAGTGTATTCTTTTTTATCCATAATTATCTTCAGATTTGCCTCCACTAGTTTCTTAAAATGATAGCTGTTGCCCTCTGATAGGTTTCCACTGCACCTTTGGCTTTGTCCTGTCCATGGAGCTAGCTCATGGCCTTTACCCTGACCCTCTCGGCTGTGTACAGCAGCCTCAGGTCGTTGACTGCGTTGTTGCAGCAGGCTGCTGGTTGGGGTTGGCTGCCTGTGTCCTGTCTGTGCTGTGCCTTGGAAGAAGACCTGTGGTAACAGAGAGCAAGACTTTACTTTTTAGGTATCTGTTGCAGATCTGCTCCAGTGCTTGCTTCATGAGGGCTTATTGCAGTGGTCCAGCATAGTCAGGTAGGTATTTCAGATGTGTTTTTCCTTGTCAATAGTTTATTTCCTGTCTCTGCCTTATCGTCTAGGGAGAAGATAAGTCCACTGACTTCCAGCTTGTTTCAAGTGGGGTTTCTGTTGCGGTATGCTGTTGTCATGGCCTGATAGCATTTTAGGATGCCATAGCTTTTGTGGTCTGCCTTGACTGCAGCTCTCGCTGCAGCAAGAGCTGTAAATAGTTTGTATTTTGAAAGGAAAGCTTGCTGTCAATTTTGACAAAGAAATGTAGCTCTGTTCTGTGTAATTAAGCAATATTATGTATTAAGTTAAGAGTTAACTGAGATTCCTTAAGTTTGGGAATTTTCCTTTTCTTGAACAATCTCTTTTTCAGTGTGCCTCATGCTATTGTGCATACACTTAAAATTGGCTTTTCACAGCTAATGAGTGCCCCTACTATGCTTACACACTCAGGTGTGAAGTACATATTGATCTCCAAGTTTCGCCTCTTACCTGCTGTGATGTACTCTCTGTCCTCTTTGGACTTAATCACAGCTCATGCACAAGACTTGCTTTTTTCTCCAGAGAGGACAGCATGATCCTTGTGGTCTAGAGGATGATTGTTTTGCTTGTGGCATTCCATCCTCTACAGCATTTTTACTGTGGGACAGGAGTGACCATTGATGCTGCAAAGATGCTATTGCATGATGCACTCTAAATTTTATTTCTAAATGCATCTGCAAAGTTTTGTGGGTGTATCACTCACTTAGACTTGTGTGATACTGCTAGAATCTTGATGGTATTTGTAGTTATTTAGCTTATTTCAGTAATGGCTTCTCGTGTTATCTTTTGATGACACAATTAGTCTTTGCATCCAGTGAGGCAGGCAGAATTGGTCCATGCCAGAGATGAATCACTCAATCTTTGTTTGAAAGTTTCCTTTTCTTCCATGGTTGTTCACCCATGATAGACTCTAAGTGATAATGCGTCTTAGTTTTATGTTTTATTGACGGTCTGCACTTGCCCATTGCTCTCAGATGAGGACATCTCCAGCATCTGGTTGCACTTTTGGCTTTAAATGCTTCTTTACCATTGCTTCTGGGATTGCCTTTACAATCCAACTGGAATCATGTCCCACATACCTACAGCAGCATATACTGTGCTTTCTCTGTCCCTTTACCTCCTGAGCTCCTACAGTGAGAGCGTACGTAGGGTGAGCTACTGACTGTCACCATATTGATCCTTGTCTTGGATATCTGTAGCTGCTTTAGATCTTGGAAGTTATTTCTGTAGGGGATTAGACCTTTTCCTATGTTTCTTGCAGGTTGGCATAATATGTCCATTGAATGAGCTTGTCTTTCTTTTGGAAAAACTTAGTCTTAAAATTGCATTTAGGTACCTGAATTCTCAGTCTCTTATTGTAAGTACTGATTTTCACTTGTGCTTCTTCATGTCAGGGTGCTGTGTGTTTTTTTTGGGTTGAGATATATATGTTTTCCTAAAAGTCTTTACAGTCTGTTTTTAAGGGGAGTATGGTGTTCATCAAAAAGCCACGAGTAATTTGAGTATATCATGTATTACTCCATGCAAAAGCATCATTTTTTTAACCCCCTTTTATTTGTCATAGAAGGCTTTATTTCTCCAATTCGATCTCCTGTGCCTCACCTGGTGTACAGATATCCAGATAAGAAAGGCTGGCATGTAATGTCCCAAGCAGGGCTTTTTCCTCATGTCCCACCTTTCTGATACATTTCCAGATCTGAATCCCATGAATGCAGTGAGCTGCTGGTATATCTCATCTATCGTACACTGAATAATGTGAAAGAATGCTGTATAAAATGCAGTCAGCTTTCCTGATCTTTTTAAGGGGACTGTGTGCTATCTATGGAGTTAACTTTAATCTGAAATAACAAAAAATGTTAGTATTCAAAAATCCTCGCTTCTAGTTGCGGCTCTGTTGCTGACGTTGTGGTCTTGGCTAGGTTGCTTTTCTGAAAACGAGTCATTAGTAGCACCAGTACTGCTGATAGCCTTAAGCTTTGTTTTGTATTTTTGACCTTTTAATTGTGATACGAATGGTCGGGGAAGATGGAAGGAGTTGGAGGGAAGTACTTAGTTGATCTTGAAACTAGAGAGAGAATTGAGACATGTTAAGAGAAAGAAATGTTGTTATGAGCCTTGACATAATGAATGTGTAGATATGCCTGAAATGAAGAGTAAGACATAAGCAGATAGTGAGTAGAATGTAGATGAGTAGGGCATGGTGTTAGCAGGAGCAAGGATGTTGTCTCTGAAAACAGTGCCTGATGCTGCAAAACATACACATCTGGGAAACATGAAAGGTGGAAATAACTTGAATATTTGCATGTGAGTTGTCAAAGAATATGGGAAAAGTTATACTGATAAGGTTTCTGCAAACTTTTGTCTGTATCAGTGGAAGAGAAATTTAAGAACCCTGAGAGATAAGAAACTGCCTCAAAAAGCAATGCAGTCGGTCAGCCCTGGTAGCAGGGGGCTCAGATAACAACAGCCAGGTGCTCTGCATCTGCACTCAAGAGAAGTGGTGACCAGGAGATGTTTACTGCTGATGTGTGGTTGATAATCTCTGCCCCCTTACAAAGAAAGGTGAGGATGAAGAGTGAATGGACAAATAACTTTTGGGTTAAGCGTTTCGGTGCAGCATAGACAAGATGGGTAATATAAAGACTGGTAACCATTTAACAGGACAAATGGGGTGAGAGAGTGGTGGGTGTAAGGACAAGGCAAACAAAGCCTTTAATCTGCAGTACTGGATGTTGCTAAAGATAAATTGAGTCTGGTTCAGGCTGAAGTTAAATATGTTAGCATAGAAACATGCTGGATTTAGAGTTTTTTTTGTGATGAAACCAATTTTGTCCTAATTTGTTGTAAGTCTGGACTATTTCCATGGAGTTCAGTAAATCATAGGATCATGTGCTGCCCATGTACTCTCTAGGTACAGCTCTGATTGTTAGGCAAGGTATTTTATGTATAGATTCCTGTTTAAAAATCTGTAGGCCTTGAGAGATGAGTGGTTTGCTAATATCATAGACAAATTATCGCAAAAGGACAGCATTGCTAAAAGTGCTCCTGTTTGATCTCACAGGCTGGAGAGGCAGACACATGTTGGAAAGGGAGAGCTGATTCCCTTCTTATATACGTGCCTTTCACAGTTTTGCTCATTTGGCATTATATGATGGAAATAAGAATGAGATGCCCCGGACAAAATCTTTGGCTCATGCTCAGACACATTATAAAAGAGCTTTGCCCAAATCAAATCAAGAAACAGAGAGACAGAGGTGGAAAGGCTTTCTGTCTTTACAGGAAATAACTGCTGTAATCCAGGGTTGAGAAAAATTGAGATATTTGTAGGCTAGCTTTGAAGTAGAGTATTGCTAAATGGAAGCCATTAAGATCTCTGTAGCATGCAAAATGCATCTGGCTTCTTAGGAAATAATACTCACATGACTTGCGCACACTAGCTGGGACTAGTGGGGCTGTGCTGTCAGTAGTAAAACAAGCACAGTTTCTCCTTTAGCAGTAGTCTGTGTGCCGTGCACAATCTTTTTGTTGAACAGTGTTTGATCAAATTGCTTCTGTTTTGCACAAGTGATAAAAGAGAATTGCATCCCCAGGATCATATTTTCTTCTCATTCAATGACCAAAATGATGGCTCTGATTTTTTGAGGCCCATGACATTGGGCAGATGTGACGCTTGTGGACTAACAGTTCTTAGCAGTGGCTTTCACTGTGTAAAATGTATCCAGGTGTTATTATATGTTACACTTTTATGAAACAAATGTAAGCATCCTTACAGAAGGCTTGTTTTCTCTGTAACCTTTTGCCAAGTCCTTTAGAAAGAGGAGCAGTCTTAGTCTCAGGAGGCTGCAGCCTACAGACAGGAGTTACCACTGTAGACAATTATGACTAGATTCTCTTTTTGGGGTGGAGGAGAGAAACTAAGTAGGAAGTAATGGAATTACTAGTAATTTTTACTGTGCATGCGTAATATTTTATGACCCTTAAACAGGATATGCAGCAAGTAAAGAGTTTATGAACTTATTATTTCAATGCCCCAAAGGGGTTCTAAGCAGCAATGGTGCAGCTCAAGTAAGCCAAGTAAGTGTAGCAGCTATATGTAACCCATATATATTACTAGTGAAACCTGCAGTATACTATCTTGAAGATTTTCAGTACTTGTAAAGAGAGCACAACAGCTCATTACAGTAACAAAGAACTTGAAAAATG
>NC_048896.1:21953575-22108172 GCF_011077185.1 Oxyura jamaicensis | reverse complement strand
CAGCACCACATGAAATACATTGACATATCTCAGAAGTGCATGACCGGCAGGGGACACCCACTAAATCGATGCTCTTAGCATAAAAAAAGTGTAGCAATTTACCAAGAATATCAATAACGAACAAGAAACTCACAACTAAACACATGCATTTGCAAACAGACTGTTGTCTGCTTCTGTGACACAGCTGTGTTAGTTTAATTAACATATGGCTAAGTTACATTTATGCAAGACCTGTTCACATGAAACACTGTTTTAAACTTTTATACTATTTTCAATTATGTAGGTGTGATTCAGTGTTCTAGGCTTCTTAAAAATTGGTCACATTACTCCAGTAGTACAAGAAAGGCTGATACTCTCTCACCATATGAAGTGGACCAAGCCCATGGAAGTAGGATATTTGGTGCACTGTGGTTAAGTTAAGAGAAGGAGGTAAAACCTACTGTTATCTTTTCCCCTGTAAAGCACTTCTGTCCCCAGGGCCATCTGAGGTTCCAGGAAGTGATGGGGGAGAGCCACCAAAGATAAATGATCCTGCAAGTCCTCTCTATCTACGGTTATTGCTGCTTAAGTGGGAAACCTGCAGATGGGGGACTTTTTGGAAAGGTCACAGGGTCAATCAGAGACATTTTGGTGAAATGCGTGGATGTAATTTCTCAGAAATTCTGGTAAGTTCCCCCACAATAACACCATTGTTTCTGTAAGAAGGATGAATTTAATAAGGCCCAAGAGCTTAACAAAGAAGCTCTAAAGAGATATGCTGGCTTCCTGTGAGTCCAAATCCTCCAGACAGTTTTTTTCTCTCTTTCTTTTTAAAACAAAACAAAACAAACAAAAAACAAACAAACAAAAAAACTCAAACTGACTGGAAAAAAAAAGGGGGGGCAAACTCCTGAGCAGAAATTCATCTGTCTGTCACATTTCACTTGACAGTCCTTGACTTTACCACTTACCTTGTTTCTGTTGGAAAGATAATAATGCCTCTAAGCACAGATGGGAATTGTTTACAGAAAAGGCATAGACCAATACAAGTTGTAATGCACCCGACAATCTGGTGAACCTTTATTCTCCAAAGTGGAGAATTTGTGAAAGGATAAAAAAGAAAGGAAGAAATTCTAACTTGCATGAGTTGTGTGGTTAGTACAAATACAGAATTTGTTAAAACTTGAATTTGGAGAAATTCTCCTTTATGCAAGAATGGTACCTGACAGTACGAGGAGAATCTACAACTGCTCACAGTATAGTTTTTAACTTCTGGTAATAAGTACAAGATGTTCGTAAGCTTTGATACACCATCTAAAAAGTAATAACTTTTCTTAAATGGATTTTTTCCCTTTGTTTCTGCTAATAAACCATCCATCAAGAAAATTTCTACTTATTACTACATCTTTAGCCATCACAACAGGGAGATGAGATGGTAAAGAAAGTGAAAGCAGAATAAATATTTAGATAAGACCTGCAAAACAATGTATTTCACTTTCCCATCACATCTGTATTTGCTTTTTTATTTTCATGTAATAAAATTTACTTGTATTTACTTGTATTTGCTAGTGGGAATTAATGCTATATTGTCATGATAGTTCACATTTTGTATTTTAATGCTAGTAAATGGAATTGTTGATACCAATGTTGAGCAAGGATTTGGCAGGTATGGAAATGTTGAGCCAACTAATCTTACTTCAGTCCACTGAGTTCTGACACAACATTGTGCGTCTCTATGGTTTCATTATCAGTAACAATTTGCTAGGGCTGTGTAAATAGTATGTATCAACTGGGTTTAGGGTCTTGGCGAAATCTGAAGGATCCAAGCTATACAATTAAATGTTAGTCATTTTTGCTAGCGTTGTATTTGTAAATCTTTGTAAAATCTTGGGAAAGTCACATAGCAAGCAAGCTGTCTTTTATTTACTTATTTTCAGCCAGTATTGTGCCCCAGAAAAGCATAATTCCTCTGACAAGGCATAAAAGCAGCATTATGAAACAGACCCAGTAGCTCTTCTGCCCTACACAACACTGATAAACCTCACCTGAAGTCCCAGGTCAAGACTGGGACATCCCACTTGAAAAGACATGGGAACCCATTTAAGAAAATTCACGTATGAGCACCAAATCTAAACAAAATTCTAGAAAATGTACTAAAGGAAAAACAGGAAATACAATTAAGTCTAGACTGTAGACAACTGAGGGGATGGCACCAGGTATTAAAATGCTGACACGAAGAGGAAGGTAATAAACTGTTCTCCATATTTAATTTGAAAATGAAACAAACAAAACAACACCAACCAATGGGCATAAATTGAAGCATACACTTAGCTTATGTACTAAAATGAAATCTTCTACTGGAAGCTGAGAAAAAGAGACTAGAGAAACAGCCAGGAATCATTTACCTACAGCTAAATAAGGAGTAGTTAGCTTCCTGTAGTCCTTTCTCAGTCACTTTTTGTTTGCTTATGACTCAATAATAGGAATAATTCAAATTAGGTTACTCATTTGGGCTTGGAAGGAAGCAAGCTTTCCTTCCTTGAGCAGAAGAGAGAGGACTAACAGAAAGAAGAGAACAGGACAACAACACAAAGGTGGAGAAACAGAAGTTCCTATTTTCATTACAAAGAAGATCCTCTCTGTCACAAAAATGGATAAATGCCTTGAACCAATAAATTACCTACTAAGGTTCATATTATTTGTTATATTTATTACCCCCAAAATATTTACAGTAATGACTCTGGAATAGTGAAAGCACACTCATATGCAGAAACCACTACCATCGATTCTGGGCCCTATATGTGTCAACAATGGCAACAATGAATAACATGTCCTGACCTACTTTTACCGGGGAGGAAGAAATTAGAGTCATTTTCTTCTTCTATGATTCCTGAGCCAAGGCAGAAGACAGAAGCAGCTCTTTGCTTTGTGTGTTTCACAGCCACAGACTTCAAAATGACAACTGATTTTCTAGAAAGAAGAGTCATAAAACTTTTGAAGTTCAGATAGATTCAATCTGCTGCATTTCTTCAAAAATCAGTTGGCACACTTACAGCCATTTGATTATTCAGACAATTTGTCTTTGGTTCATTTTGTACCCTTTTTTCTTTATCTCTGTTTCTTTAATTACATATCCTTAGACCACAGAAATTATAACAAACCTATAACTGCTCTCATTATTGCTTCCTTCAAGATCTGCTTGAAATTCTTGCATTTTGTTGAGGTCAGACAAATGACACCATAGCTGTCCAGATCATTGTATTTCACAGTGTCACACAAGGTTGGACATGATACAGATTAGAAATCTAACAGAAAATAAACAAGATGAAATGCACTGAGGAGAGCTCAAAAGGGAATATCAGGCTACGATTGAAAACCTTAAGTATTGGATTTATAAGACTGTAAGTTTCCGTTCATGGTCCTGAAACAAGAAGTAGGAATGTTCTAACAGGATTTACAGACAATGAGCAGGTAAGAGGTATTGCTGATCTTTGAGAGAATTAACGTATCACGCTGTAAAACTCTGAAATAGAAAAGGAATGAAGTTCAAATATACACAGTGCAAGATGCCCAAACTTTTTACAAGTTGGGAACTCAATCTGAAATGACTAAGGATGAGAATAACTCAGAAAATCAAAAATTACCAAGAAATACAAAAGTGGCTGTAAAAACAGAAAAGGTAATATCCCTTTAGAATTGCACATCCTTCATTACATTTACAGCACTGGTAGCAATCTACAGTAAAGAAGATACCTTGCAGTAGCACTGGAAACATTAGTACGGCTGGAGCACTGATGAAATTTCACCTAAAATATAGCTTTACAAATAGATAAACTGAACTGAAACAAGTATAAAGACCTGCTTAGATGGGGAAAGGAATTGAAAGTTTGTTTTGAAGCAGAACCTAAAAAAGACTGACTTGATTAGTCAATTAAAAAAAAAAAAAAAAAAAAAAAGGAGCCTGAGGGTTAATATCATTACTTGCCTAAATATATTTCTTTCAAATGTAGAGAGGTACAGATGTACAAAGGTAGATAGGTACAGAACAATCGTTAAAAAAATTGCAACAAGAAATTAGAAGTTTTAATTTTTGATATAGTCAGATGATGACACAGCCTTCCAGAAAAGACTGGTATGGGAGTCCCTGAGAACGGATTGCTTTTAAAAAGTGGAAAAATAGAAGTCTAATTAAAAGGTATAGCAATCAGCAGGATAGAAGTAAACTCAGGGCAGATTTAGCATCACAGTCTTCTTACAAGAGAAATTGTTAGCTGCGGTAGAATGACCATGTCACCCATGCTGGAAGCAAAACACATGGTACAGAAAAGAAGCCAGCAGCAAAGGCGAGAGAAGATAAAAAGAAAATTAATCCAAATACTTTACATTTATATAGTGGCTTTTCAGGTTTACATGAAGAAAGAATGTGTTGGTAACTCCCTGTAACTTAAACATGTTTCCCCTGTGTAAAAATAATCTAAGTTAGGCCACTCAGATATTAGTTTCACTGAAACAACTGTCAAGACATTGCAACTTGAAGACACAAGACCTACCTACAGCACTACAATGAAATAAATTTTAATTTGCACTTAAATATAAAGAGCTTGACTGCTAAAAATAATTTATTGTGTTTTCTCTTTTGCCTCCATAAAAACTTAATACACTATAGAGGAAAGATAGTGAGATAATGAAAGTGCATAACAGCTCAATAAGACTGTTTTAAAACAGCTGGCAATCAAACATGTAAGACAGTATTCTCCTGTTCACAGCCTCTAAAATGGATGAACGCTGCTATGTTCATCAAAGCTGCTAAGGAAAAAGAGGGATGAGGAAAACAGTTAAAAACAAACAAACAAACAAACAAACAACCATGGAAATACAGGGCAAACATTTCTGAGCTAACTACACACAAAGGAATTTTTCTCCAGATGACATACAATTGCTAATGCAAGACATTAAGAGACTGAGGGGAGCAGTTTTGAGTGACCCTAAACAAAAGCATTCATTAGACAGTACGTTGATAGATATGAGTATAAATTGTATGTCAGAAACTCCCTGTGCATCTCAAAAAAAAATAAGCTAGCATAATGCTTGTATGATCTGTCATCTGCTCCATCCTGTAGCTTTTCCAGCATTTTATGTAATAGAAAATTACAATGCTGATAACTATATTTTTATGGCACTATGCACCACTTTTGTTCTTAGCAAAGTGTCAACCTGTAATAACAAATTGCATTTGATTTTATTTTCAGAATCTTGATTGTACAACACAATTTACAAGCTTCTCTGGTCTTGGGGATATGCTGTCCCATATTAACGCAGATATGTGGTAAGTCTGGTAAACTGATAGATTGCACTGACATAGAAAAAAAATGTTTCTTCAGATAGTTCAGACATTGAAACTTCTCACTCAAGTATAAAAAATAACATTTAAGTAAAAATGTTTGCCAGTTCATACTACTGTTTATTATGGCTCATGCCTGAATCTGAATTTGGGAAAATTAAATATGTTGAGCATGTTTAAACGCTGTTCTCTGTAGGGTGAACTGTGTTGCTTACAGTAAAAATCCAATACTAAATCATTTGGTACAAATCAGCATAGACAGTAGCGTTAGTGGAGGAACATCAATTTAAACAAGCAAAGAAACTAGACATTTACGCAAACTTTTTCAAAGATATTTCCAAAGTTAAGGTTTGTGAAACAGATAGTGATCATACATATCATGCATGTTTTTGTAATACTAGTTTTGACATTTTTCTGTTGAGAGAGCAAATGTAAAACTATTAACATCTTTAGTTACTGTTTTCATGGTGGAGATCACTTATTTTTGTAAAACAAGATTTCACGTTACATGTATTTAAAGGTGTCACGCAAGAATGCATTTACCTAGACAAACGTTGTTACTGGAATTCTAGTAAATTCAAATAATTGAGCCTTAGGGTAATATTAACTTTAATAAATATGAACATGTTGACTGAACACATCTGGTTTTCAGATTTTCCTTGCCTAACAATTGCACACACGTTGAGTTCCCTGTCCATTACTCAGAGAACACCCCATACATACAGAAATAAAGGTGTCTTCCTGATTATAGAAACGTATACACATAATAGAAAAACTCTTTTCAATTTAGCTTCTGTGTACAAATACAAGTAATCATTTCAGATATACTAAGAACATATTTAGAAAAGAGCTTTACCTGTGGGAGAAAAATTGCATTTCCAGGATGTGTAAAAGCTACTGCCCTCAGCTCCATTTCTGTGATAAGCAAAGAGAATATGATAGACAGAGCCCCTTCATATTTAACTGCTGCTTTTTTAAAATACTCTAAAATAAATATGATTATTAGGATCATCCTGAAATCTTCTGAGCCTTAGGAATGCAGGAACTGAATGTTCATATTACACGTATTCTCTAAGTGCTCTTATCAATTGCATTTGCGCTCTCTGGCCCAGTGCATATCAATTTGCAGTAAATGGAAAAACTCCAAGTGGACAGATAAAAGCAGAAAAAAAAAAAAAAAGGCAAATTCAAGTCCAACTTGAATGTGGCTTTGACTTGGGTTTCTGACATTGCAGGTGAACATCTTTACTGGAAAGTATTCTCTCCTCATTTCACATACAGCTTAGAGAAGTCTTCGTTTCATCCCACTTTGGTACAGAGCAGCTTACGAGACTTTAGGAAAGTTGCCACAAGTAGAGAACGGTTCTTATATGTGACTTTGTGAGAAAGCAGATTGAATGCTGCATTTGCATGTGCAGCAGCCCTGAGTTTGCATTTTGCCATTCATGGGAGCTGGGCGCATTTCAGCACTCTGCATTCCCTTGCTACCAGTACACTGAGCACTTTTCAGTGAGCAGTCATGGTTTAGTTACTTCTGCAGAGAGGGAAAGCAAAGGAACACAAAGCTGGTGGTGCTACTTCATCTTTGTTCCTTTCCAAGGTTATTATGAGCGAATTCTCAGAAATTACCCCTGCAATTCTAAATGGGTCAACAGCTCATCTGTGTTTTGACTGGGCCCACATACCATACAGTAGCTATCCCTACAAGGTGTTCTACCCAGCAAAAATATGTATCATTATCTAAATTTTGCTATGAGAGTTTTAACTTCCCTCATTTATGCTCAGAACTTCTAGCTGAACTGTTACCTGCACTGAAGACTAATCTTCCCTAGGAACGAAAACAGGATGAAAGTAGAATAATTTAAGTAAATACATAGTTGGCAGAGGGACACAAGTTCAGGCCACATGGGGAAAACTCCTGTACAAGAACTGAAGCAACCTCATTTGCATTCATATAACAGAGAGGGAAGTTCTGCAGGTATAGGAGAAACAATGTGTTCGCATAGTACAAGGTTAGTCAGAAGAATCAGTTTGTACCTGGCACAGCAGCATGTGATAGCTTGATCAGAAATTCTTATATTTTCTGTTTTTCAGAGAGAGAAACCCTGCCCATGTATTACCGCTGTTTGCCATACATATTCCTCTGAGGAAAACACATTTTGTGCAAATCTTAGATCTGAATACCAATTCAACCACAAGCACAAAAAGTCTAAGTTTCCCTTTGAAAAACTGTGGTAACATTTAAAATTTAATTGCTTTTGGAAAATGACAACTAATTATCCAAAAGCAAAATGCACATCAGGCATTTAAATAATCAAATGCCAACCAATATAATAAAAGTGTCGCTTTTCACTTTTTGCTTTCAGAAATCATTTTACTTCATTTTAAAATTAATCCATCTACATATATTGGCACATTAATTTTGTGATTATGCCTGTTCACATAAAATAAAGTCTTAATTTATCATATTATTTCTACCTGCAGACTTCCTGCTCGCATCCTTCAACTACAAATACTATTTTTAAAGGTACAGGTATCTCTATTACTACAAGTTCTTTCAGCCTGCATTTGATTTTACGTGCTTGATTTTATGTGCTTTGATTTTCTATCCACTGCTTATCACTAGAACAATTATTTCACTGTGTTATGGATCTGTAAATCAGACATTATGACACAGAGGAAGTGAACCATGTTAACATTAGCATTGTGGAGTTTGAAAAAGTGGTTCACAGTAGAGTTGTAAGAATTTCTCATGTGAAGGATGTGTACTATTTCCCTGTATAATCTGAAGCAGATTTGTTATGAAGCAAGATTAAATAATATTAATATATACATATAACTCACAACAGATGTTTTTAATACTGAAAAAATGTAGATTAAGCGCACAGTTAAGACTGCATTCAGCACTATTTTCCCTAGACACATCATTCCTAGTTCTTCACATCAGGTTAACATCTCATCTCATTTGTGAGGCTAACTCCCACCTGCAGCTCCCCTCAGGATCCACCACATAGCTCCACCTTGCTCCAGATGCTAAACATGGCCAAGGGAGGAGCTGCTCAAGGCTTCCTCATCACCCCTTTATCATCTCTTCAGGGCAGAAAGACTGCTTCTTCCCCACGTAATTCTCTTTACATACTCATTCCCTGTGGTGGGGCATTGGTATATTACGACATCATCAGGAACTTAATTTTTTCCACTTATCAAGTTATCAGAAAAAAAAAAAATCAAACATGGAAACAGGTCAGTACAAATAGTGAAACTGAGAATGGGTTCCTTGGATGAGTGCAACAGTCTCCTTCACAACCCAGTACAAATGTCTATTTTAGAGAGTCCTAGCTATCCTGTCACATATGTGCTGGAAAAAATGCATGTACACTGTAGATTCACATATACAGCCTGCATATATTTGGGTACATATAGAGAGATTCATATTAAAAGAATTTAAATAATGTCTAAGCATTTGTATATATTTTATAAGGATGTGTAGGCAAATGCATATGCATACATAGTGCATATTCTCTGCGAGGGTGCAGGCATAGGTGAGTGTGTACATACATATGCAGGTACATTAGGACTGAATATCTCTGGAAAAAAAAAAAATCAAACACAAACAGAACTATGGCTGCATTCTCACAGATAAATTTTAGAGTTTGTGCACAGGTAACTACATTGGTCTCAACACAACCACTTCGGAAATCGTTCTTGAGCAATGAACCAGGATTCATAGTAAGCAAAACAAAGGCTTTTTCCTGGTTATATTAATGCAAAACTCTGCTCAACAAAAACAATACAGATGTACCACTGCTACTCATGCTGCAATAACACACTTTAACAATTTGGGAGAATGAAATAAAATATACTGTATTTCAATATATTCAGAAAAACATCCTTGTTACAAATGTGTTCGTTACTATACCCATAAGCCATTCTGTTTAAGCACTGACCCTACTCAGTGTGAGCATGACCATATTTCTTCCATCAATTGGCTACAACAGGGTAACAGGAGCTACCGTAGCTGTGGCTGGCAGGTTGTTTCCACTAGATAGTTAATGTTTGGTCCAAAGTCTTCCATTTCCTGTCTCTGTTGAAATATATACCTTTTTTCTATTTAATAATTTACCCTCACCTGTTCTGTAACTTGAGCGAGATATTCCACTTTCTTTTTTTCTTATTGTGATGGAATAAAAATATTTTGCTTTTTAAGAAAGAGCAGAGATTTTCTGGGACAACAATTTAATGTAAAGAAAAAAAAACAAATTAAAGTTCTAATTTGTCACCATTATAGTCCCTGCTGAAAAGCAGTTATAGCATTATGGGAAAACAAGGCTTTGATGTGACTGAATTAAGTGCTTTGGGGAAATACTGGGCAGAGTTTGTGTAAAATTTCCTAGGCGGGCAATGCACTGCACACATTTGCAGCTATCCAGTACACTGCCTAACTTAGAGCCATTAATTTAATCACATTATAGAATACCCATTACTCTTCTTACTCGTCAGTCCTCTTCAGTCATTTAAAAACTAAGGATTGTGAACTGTTCCATCACCACGTATGTTCATATGATTGAACTTCTTTATTTAGCCTATAGCCCTAATTTAATGAGGCTCCCATGAAATTCTATTCCAATTCATATGTTTACTCACGAGGTACCCTGCAGGCATCATCTCAATCATCTCCTTCTGGGGATCTCTACAAGACTTCATTGAAGCTCCCTCCTTCACTCCCTGAGAGCCTGCGTTTAATTTCAATGGACAGCAGAGGGCACAGTGAATCTCCTGGTCACATCTTGTGCTGTAGATGCGTATCAGAGGATCAGAGCTATAACCAGATATGCATACGGTTTATAGGTCACAGATACAGAAACAAGTCATATATAGAAACACGTCATAAAGGCAAGATTCAGAGTTGCCTTCAACTTTAATATTTCTTGATTTGTTTGAAAGCTTAAAAATACACCTTTCTTCTTTGAAAGACAATGGTGACTGGGCAGATCACTTATGTAGTTATGTTTTTGTTTCATTAATGGAAGATAAACAGCTATTTTGAGACAACATTCTCGAGAAAACATTCACAGAAGAAAATGTAATATTAAGAACTATTTTGATAAGAATTTGTGCCTGCAATATGCAACAAGGCAAGAATCTCTTACAGATAACACAAGCAAGGTAGCAGTATGACTATTCACTGTGCAAGGCAGGGATTTTAGCAGCTGATTTCTGAGGTATTTATCAAGCTCTTCTTGCAGTACAATTTGAACAAGGTGAAGAAGGGCAAGATAAACATCACCTCGTTTCTTCTATCAAATAAGAGATGGAGCTTGCCCCCGTTTTAAATATCCACAAGGCTCATCATTATGAAGATCTCCCTGTGCTTTGATGCTAGGTTGATACCACTGTGGTTATTGGAATCATCTGCAAGGGAAGGGAATGTGCAAGAAAAAACATCATGTATTATTTCCATGTGAAAATGGAAGTGAAGTGGACATTCAGCAGATGCTCTCACGGGCCTGCCTGTTCCTCCTCACCTTCATATATTCATTCGTGAGGTTCTGGATATGTATGAATGTTGTTTAGGAGATGAGTGAGCTCTTACTTGTTCATAGGAGGGTGTTTTTTTTTTTTTTCAGTAAACCAATTTTAATTTTTAGTAACTCTAAGCAGAACAATCATAAACAGAAGGAATGACAGCGATAAGTTTCTTGCACTTTCCTCTATCACAGTAAAAAAAAAAAAAAGGGAAATATATCCAAATATAATTCCCTTTTACAGATTTATTACCACTAGATCAGATTTTATTGCTGTTCTATGAAGACTGTATTTAGATACTTGTGCTCATAGAAAGCCTCCTTATTTTTGGCAATTTCCCTTTTTATAACTCTCTAATCCCAACTAATTTCTGCCTCATTACTTTAACATAATTCCTCACTGATGAGGAATTTTCACAGTACTAGAGAATGTGTCCCCACCCAGGTACATGGCGTTCCATTAGAGTGAAATTTAAGAAGGCTACAGACAAGCAGCACAGAGGGGAATTTATTTTTGAAGACCTAAACTTGCTTTGCCTTTTTTTTTTTTTTAATATCTGTCCATTTTTCCAGGAGCTTAGTTATGTTTTGACCACAAGAACACTAGCAGTTAGATGTCCAACTGTAATACATCTTAACACAAAGAAATACATCAGATGAATACCTTAGGAAGAGAAAACAACAACATAAAAGCATAACTTAGGAAGAAAAAAAAAAAAAACAACAACAACAACAACAAAAAAACATAGAAGCATAGAATCAAATTTCACCAATGATCCTGTTTTGACATAGGTATAGCACGGAGCAAAAGTTGCCAAGCAGAACAAGACTAGAGCACAACTACAGTTTTGTGCTGAAATAAGTTTATATTAGTAGGTCTGAGAAAACTTCAATAGTATTGTGGCAAAATAAACTCTTTCTGACTGGTTCTTCAATAATTGCCATCTGGAATTAGCTCCTAATTCTCTTGTCCAGCACTGAAGTCAGTCATGATTGAGAATGGACAAGCTGATCAGTTTTTAGAAGATGGTGAGGGACAGTTCCAAGTTTATTTCTGTGCTCAATTCTTCCCTTAGAAAGATAATATCATTACTCTCTCCTCACATTGATATTTTTTTTTAAACTTGGTTATTTTGAAGTTGGAGACCAATTACAACAGCATATATCTCAAGTGTACAGACATTGATAGATATGATGGCCAAAGACCTGATATACACAACAAAAAAATCAAGCCCTTTTTTATTTTACTAAATCTAGAAAGTATGAATGTGTCTTGGGCTTAAAGAATGAAGATAGCTTTTGAGGCATAAGAACAAGGTGGACTTTTTTAAAATACCCAACTACAAAGATAAATATGTTCTTCTGAAAGCTACCAAGGCAATTGTACACACACTGAAGTGTAATATTTGGTTCACTGATTATTTCTATCTGATCAGCTCCTTACATCAAATCAGCCATCACTTGCCAGAAGCTATTCACAGAACCCAAAGATTCATCACATCTCTGTTGTTTGGTTCCAGTGGTACAGAAACCACTTTTGTCAAAGCCTTCTGGAGAAAGGTTACAGTTGGAAGCTTTATGAGAAGAACAACTGCTTGGATTCACCTCTATATGAACACAGTAAGCATAACTTCACTAGAAAATGCAACCACCAACATATCCCAGAAGGAATTCCCCAGTTTGTCCTCTCATTAGTACAAGTCCCCAGAGTGAAGGTGAGACAAAATGAGAAGCTGATATGGCCAGTGATCACTCATCTTTCTCTTCTTAGAAAGATTATGTATTACAAGATAAAAAGCTGCTATTTGCATTTTTTTGAAGTAATGAAATATAAAGTACAAGCTGTTAAACCAAGGAAAAAAAAAAAAAGTCATTTAGCTCCTCTTATACATCATTAAATGGCTAAGTTCACCATCAGTCCTGGATAATGACTTGCTCATTTCTTTTGCAAGCAGAAATCATGTCCCGTTTCCGGGTGGATTATCGATAAAAGTCCTGGTTATAAGGAAAACAATTGCTTCTTCCATTTCTTTATACAAGGTTAAGAAAGGGCTAAACTCTCACAGAAAAAATATTTTCATCAGATTTCATGTAGTTTTTTTTACAGTAGCAATTTGAATTAGGCAAGCTACTGATACTGCGATAGGAAGTTGATTTGATCTGTTCTTCATCAGCCTCACAAAGTTGCGGTGATTTACTGATATGGACATTTAACTCTTGCTTTCTTGTTTATTTCAATAAAATCTTGACACTTGAGCCCGTTACCTCAGGGCAGAGGCAATTTCACCAAGGAATTGGAGAGAAACACCTGGCTCAGTTTCTTAAGCTTTCACCCTTTTGTCCTTAATAAGGCCAACAGATCCAGTTTATATAAAAAGTACAGGCCTGTACTACCTAAAAGGTTAAAAAAAAAAAAAAAAAATCACCTTGCTGTGGTGCCCATTCCAAATTCCTGTTAATTGCTGAAGGCTCATGTTTTGTACTGGCTTTTTACACTCAACTTCGACCCTTCAAATCCCCACATGAAGTCTGCCTTGCTGTGGAAGAGGAAGAATGACACTGAGAACAGAGGATCCTGTTGGCAAGCATGTGCTCCCATAGGGCTACATACTGCAGCACTCCCCTCGCTTGCAACCCTCTCTCAGCCCCTACACTGTAGCCAGACTAGCAATCCAGAGCAGAAAGAAGGTCACTGCTACCCTGCAGCACACATGAGCTAGATACCACATTATGGAAACATCATGCAGGTTCCTTTTGGATAAATGCAGGAATTGACATCCTAGTCCATAAAATTTCCATACAAAGCTGACATCTATCAACTTTTTGCATTTTTTATCACTGAAATATTTCATCCTTAGAGAAGATGAGAAACATAGTTTATGACACTGCAATGGGTTTGTTATTTTCAGTTTTCTCTCTAGATCTGTATCTTGCAGAACCACTGAAAAAAACATTTATTTTGAAAACTTACTTGCAGAGCAGGTGCTTCACAAGTGCACACTGGACTTGGATCTTCCAGCAGGCCCTTTTTGAACACCATATGCAGATGAGATAAGGCTTCCCTGAAGAATAAGACAAGACATTTTAAGGGAATCATTATAATGCATCAACATGGAAATAAAATGTTAGGCCACATTTTTCATTTATGTTTTTTGTTAATTGGAATATTTGCCAAGTCAGCTAATGCAATGAAAAATACACAAGTCCCACGTGTATTCATATATATGAAGGTTTGGAAGTTTGCACAGCACTCCTCAGCAAGCAAATAAGAAATATGGGTGCTTATACCTAAAATACCCGTCCACATTCTGACAAATGTATAGGCAGCCCATTGTATGCTGCAGAAACCCATCACTAGGGGAGGCAGGGGACAACAACGGTCTCGTAGCCAGGAAAATCTCAAAACGCTTTCTCATGGCATCAGCCATAGTTGATCTGTTCAGCAGAGCCATAGAGAAAGAAACTCTTCAACTCTATAAAAGGCTCAATACGTTCTTTTTCTTCAGAAAGAGGAAGACACATGTATTCCCAGTATGACAACGACAGCTTTTACTGTGAGCCATGACTTGTCCACTGACAGAAAACAGCTCCTCGCAGTGGACGCTTTTGGGAACACACATGCCTAAAAGGGGGGGGGGGGGGGAAGTGGGGGCCATGTAGGCCACAACAGAATAAGAATTAATCATCTAACCTTTCGACCTGCACAAGCCAAGACAGGCATCACAATCTCACACCTAGCTAAAATCCTAAACAAAGTGCAGAATTTGGCATAAGGCACTTAGGCCTCTTAAAAGCACACAGGATTGAGAATATATTTCAGCAGTGGTGAGCAGCGCTGCTAATGTGTGAGCAAAATTAAACTGCTTACTGCTTGGAGAAGATGTCTCCAAGGTCTTACTGCTTTTCAGACACCACCTGGAGCACTGTGTTCAGCTCTGGGGCCCCCAGCACAAGAAGGACAGGGGCCTATTAAAACGAGTCCAGAGAAGGGCCAAAAAGATGACCAAGGGGCTGGACCCCCTCTCCTACAAGGACAGGATTAGGGAGCTGTAGTTGTTCAGCCTGGGGAAGAGAAGGCTGTGGGGAGACCTTATACTAGCCTCTCAGTACCTAACAGGGGCCTACAGGAAAGGTGGGGAGGAACTCCCCAGGGAGCATAGTGATAGGACAAAGGGGAATAGCTTGAAACCAAAAGAAAGTACATTTAGATTACACATCAGGAAGAAGTCCTTTACTCAGAGGGCACTGAGGCACTGGAACAGGTTTCCCAGAAGCTGTGGATGCCCCATTCCTCAAAGTGTTTAAGGCCAGGCTGGAAGAGGCTTTGAGGATCCTGGTCTGATGGGAGGTGTTCCTGCCCCTGGCAGTTGGGTTGGAATTACATCACCCTTTAGGTCCCTTCCAACCCAAACCATTCTGTGAATCTGCAACAGTGGTAGCTCAGCATAAGGCAGCTAAAAAGTTCACCAGTATTTTGAACTCTACATTGCTGCTGCTACATGCTGCCCAGAGTCATGTTTGATAAAGCCTCAGAACAGAATGTAAATATATCCTTCAGAACATAACATTTTACAAATCTGAGACTTCTTTTCTGGATTAAAAGCAGTTCAGAGGCACAAAAGAGCATTATAAATTACAAGTGTTCCAGTCAAAATAGCCATCTGTGGTTCTCAGTGACATCTCCTGATGGTGCCCACACCAAGATGCATACTTAGAGAAGTCATCTACATTCAGATTTCACCAACTCTGGGCATTAATACTGTGCATTTTCTTGACCACCTTAAAAACACACAATGTGCTTAGCAGATGATGCCAGGAGAAAAAGAAAGATCACTCAACTTCTCAGAACATCCAAATCCCCCACCTCACCCCAGTCATACCAATACACTCATTTGCCTGTCACCAGTAGCATTATCTTCCTGCATTAACCCTAAGCCCCAAAAGGAAAACATCTGCATGAACTTCTCCAGTATAAGAAGTGATTATAAAATAGAGTAAGTTATTCCATCCCTAAACTTTACTTCCCATGGGAAGCAGATTAAAGTGATGGATAGGATATGACCTTCAATTTATTAACGAATTAGCACAGTCAGCTGTGATTACTTGTAGAGAGACAAGAGCATCTGAATTCACACCAGGAACCCTGTTCACAGACTGCTTCCACTTTGCTCTGCAATACACATATCCTTACTTTAAACTAGACCATAATTCATTCAAAGATATCAAACTTGGTAAGTCAAAAACCCATTCAACTGAGCAGCTCAGTTTTAGAGCACTTGCGTGTTTAAATGGCTGCAGCATCACATGGCACAAAGCTTTTTACCTTTTTACTTGTGTATTGATGCTTCAGGTTCTGTTGGACTTGTATTCTACATAACCGGCTTGCAGAGTATTACCAGAGAAGAAAGTAAACTTTGTCAAACATGCAAGTGTGTGTGAAGGACAGGGTAGAGCATTTTGACTAATCAGAGTGAAGAAAAGTTATAACCATTTTCAAAAGCAGCTAGAAACAACTGACATTATTATTATTAATTCAAAACTCACACCAAGTTCAGTCATTTGGAAAAAACATCTTAATGTAACTGCCCTACCAACACCAATTAGCATGCTCCTTTCCCTTTCTTCCTCTGGTTGAAATATACATCAAGTAATTACATAAAATTTAATGTATTCTTTTCAATGCTCTTCCTTGGTTCCTTTTTTGATTTCACTATGATTACTGCAAGCTTTCTTTTACTAATCAACTTGTACTTTTCAAGCAATTTTGCATGCATTTCATGCATCAAGAGGAACAATACAAAATTTTGTTGTTCTTGCAGAATGGTCACTTTGGTCATCACTGTTTACATTGGAAGCAAACCAACTAAAAAGCTACTTAGATCCTAATCTTTCAACTGTTTTGTTTATTTGAAACAGTATTTGGACAAGAACCTTTCAAGGAGTAGGATATTTGTAGTCTTCCCTGACAGAAGGTTATTGCACATTAGAAATTTGTCCTGCCTGACAAGGGTCTTGTAATAGGGTCCATGCAGTAGAAAGAATGAAATAGTAAAACTGCAGTGCAAAATGGATTTTCTTCCTTTTACTGCAGGTTAGCGTTTACATGAAACACTAACTACAATGGAACTTCACAAGATAAAGTATTGTAAGAAAAGCTCATTCACTTGAGACAGGAACATAAAAAACACATAGCATTCTCCAGAAGAACACACTCCATCTCTGCTACGTTGAATTAAGTCTTGCAGTAAAGACTACCTTTTGCTATCTTCTTAAGCCTGAACGTGTCTAGAAAGGTCTAGAAATACCACAATGTAAACAACAACAAACACTCATAAGTCAACATAAACACACAAAGGGCAGGATCTCCCTCCATTACCAAATCATAATTGTGGATGTCTTCCTAGTCCCCTGCATTCTAGGGACACAAATTCTTTCCAGCCACCATTAAGTGATGTGTTACTGACATCTCTCTATCATCAAGACACTCAAAGTTTGCTACAGCCTCAGTTGTAATAGTTAAAAGTCCCATTCCTATTTTTCAGCGGTTGCCTGTCCAAATTCAATTAAAACAAAACAGTAGCTACTGAACCACCTGAAATGCATAGAGACTGCCACAAAAACTAACAACAACACACACACAAAAAAACAACAACAACCAAAACAAAAAACAAAAACAAAACAAACAACAACAAAAAAAAACAGGAACCTATAGAGCTGTAAGACATCCACTCCTCTGGACACATCCATATTCTAAGCACATAATGTCACGGTCTAATTTTCTTAAGTATACTCCAGCAGCATAAGACAACAATTCAGGACTTTGCTCCTTCTTAAAGCTTAACAAATAAACCATACAAAGACACAAATACACCTTAAGCTGTGCCAGTCCCCTCTAAAATAACCATAATTAAAAATACCTAATGAACAAAGTAAGTTTTATGGAGCTTGCTTCTGTAGATAGCAGGCTGATAAGCTGCACCCAAAATGCTGTGTCTAATAGTTGTATCACGGTGATGGAAGCTCACCTGCTTGACTGACTGCTGAAATGAAAGGGAAGGCTGGTAACAGAGGCTGTAATTAGAGAGAAGAAGGTGTTAGAATCAGCTGGAAGCTCTGATAGGTGATAGCTCCACATCTGAGCTCATGCTCCTAAAGTATGTGTTACTTGTTTTGTTCTAAATCTTTTTTTTTTTTTTTTTTTTTCACTGTTCTGAGAAGAGTTATTTTCAGATCAGAAACAGCCACTGGTGCTGCAGTGTAGAAAACCAGATGCTGTTATCTACAGGTGGGGTGTGTTTTTGATTGTATTGTAATTTTGAACACACAATAAATCTAAAACTAAAAAACAAAAACAAAACAAACAAAAAACACACACACACATGGGGAGAGCAGCTGTGGCATGGTCCTGGATTCAGGTTTGGGTCACTGTGAATGACTTAGGGAAGCCACTGAAGTATTGCAACCAATCATAACTTGTCTGCTAAAACCAAGGTGTGCTGTTTCTCCATTTCCAGGCTCATATAACCCAGAAAACTGCCCATTCCATTCCTATCGCAGGATAGTCCTTTCTTGGAATCAGTCCAGTAATGACTGTATCGGAATCAGAAATAAGACACTATGAAAATAAGTATCAATTAAAGGAATAGTACTGCTTTATATAATGTACTATCAATTTAGCTGTATCTTCTAATGCACATAGACATATTAGCAGCATGTTGTTCGGTTTTTGGCCATTTTTTTCTCTGGAAATAGTTTTATATCTTCAACAGGTGACATAAAGTTTAGATCCTACAGATGCCAGAAAATAAGTAAAATGGATGATGAAAATATATTTATTTTTTTTCCCCCTGCACTTCCCTAGATTTTTTTAGGTTTTAATTTTAATTTGGTGAGGGCACAGTCTTGGAGATGAAAGACAACAGCTGATCTTAATATCTTGATTTTTCAAAAACTGGAAAATCAGACAGAGATCTCTCATAAAAATATCTAATAATTTATTATTATTTCCCTCTTTTGGGAAATGGACACCTATGTCTGCTGTGTGATTTCCTGAGACAGCTGTTTTCAGTGCTGTAATATTTGGCAAATGAAAAGTCCTGCATCTAGGAAGAAATAACCCCTTGCAATTAAAGCATAGTCTAGAATATCCAGTTTTAGGTCTCCCGGTTCACGACAAACATCAACAAACCAAAGCAAATTTAGCAGAGGGACAACAAGATGCTCAGGAGGCTGGAGCACTGGCTCTGTGAGGAGAAACAGAGGAACACAGCTTGTTCAATCTGGAGAAAAGACAACTTATGAGGGGTTGAACACAAGCTTTCCAATACCTGTAAAGAGATCTTCAGGAAGACAGAGCCAGGCTATTTGCAGTGTTTCATGGCAGTAGGGTGAAAGGAAACATATCTCTGATGATATTAATTCTAGAATACACGCTTCTGTGGGAAGCAAAAGGAACGAATCACATTTCCACATTTTAAAGCTCAGAGGCTCCATCTCACACCCTGAGTTTGGCAGGAAAATTATAGGTTTACTTTTGGTTTGCTTGTTAAACCAGGGTCATGTCCACTAAGTCCAGAGAATCACTTATCTGAGATCAAGTCACAACACAGTGGAATCAGAACTAGCAGAAGGAAAACACAACTAGAGACTTTTCATCTTATGGATTTAAACAACAGCTATGTGATAGCAATAGGAGAGGCCAAGGAAGAGCAGATCTATTGCTTTTTACCTACCTGCTACAACTGCAAACAGCTAGACCAATTGGGTGAAGCAAATGTAAAGGATTGTAGCATGCATCCTCACTCTTACATTTCAAAAGTCTGTAATAAACGAGGATTTTTTGACCAGACATCTAAAGTCCTCTCTTTTCAGGCAGGAAGCATAAACAGGGCTTAAGTGGAACAGCACGTGCAAAGACTCTGTAGAGGAGAGGATTTTATCAAAGACAAGTATCTCTTAAACAGATGTCCAAAATTCTGCTGTGGATAATTTTATTTTTATTTTAGTATAATACTGTTTTTTGTGTATGCCATATGCATATTATGTCATAATTGGTAGCTACTCTGTAATTAATATATGTAGGTACATCATTATAAGGTTGCATTGATGCAGTGCCAGAAACTTAAATCAAGATGGGGAAAAAAAAACACAGAATGTTAAAAGCAGAAAACTACTTTATGGAATCTTTAGCTTTAAAAATAAAAATAAATAAATAAAAATAATTTTAAAAATAAAAAAGATTATTTTTCTATCTTCATAAAAGACAATGAGTTTTGAGTCGTGACTTTTGGATGCTGATGAGAAGCAAGGCTGTTCTACACTTGATCAGACTCTTACAGCTAGTGTTGCCTCAACTGCACTAGTAAATAAAAATGGACCAGGATCTACCAGGGAATGTATGGATTGTGTGTATAGTTAAATTCTCCTGTTTTCCAAAACAGAGAGGTTGTGGTCAAACTACCTGTTCATGTTAGTCCCTAGCTCATGCTAATCCTCAGACTAAGACTGGGAATTGTCTGGGAGTTTTCTGATTGTCAGGAGGCAAGACCATGCCAGGAACTGTACTTATAACTTAGCAGCTGCAGGAAACAGCCCAACACCATGCCTCTGCACTATTTATTTTACCAGTAAGAAACAGCTGAAATGTGTAAAGGCACAATAATGAGAGGAATATACACCATTTTCTGAGTCTTGCTTGAGAAAAACAATATATATATATAAATCTTGTAGCCTACATAATCAGGCCAGGCCTGTGAATGTCTCACTGAATCTGTGGGTCTGGGCAGAAGGGGTAAAAGATCATAATATCTTATTTTGAATTAACCATGTTGGTGTAATGATAATGATCTGAAAAATGTTATTCTTAATCTGCTTTGATAATGCAAAGAAAACAACAGAGATCAGTATGAATGAGGAACATTCCTAGGCAGATATTCATCCTTTTACAGAAAATAGTATCTTATTATTCCGATGTTCATTTTTGTCTTCTCTCCTGTTAATATGCTTATCTCTTACCTGTTATCAATGGATGCTCTGAAACCTGATTCTCCTTTAATTGATTTATATTGCAACTTCTTTACAAAATTTCCACAATGCCAAACATACTATGTTATAAATAACCAGCTGAGAAACACAAAATATGTTTATAGAGTGTCAGACAGCATTTTCCTTAAGCTATAAATATAAAATACATTAAAAAAATTCTAAGCAACCATTCTGCCACCTACATGAAAACAGCAGCAGAAATTGATTCCTGTGGGACTTCACAAAATCTAGAAAATTCTGCATTTTCAGTCAAGCCACTGTATATCATGTAACATAGAAGGTGTGCACAAGGTACCTCTGGGGAGCTATTAGCTCACACTCTCTGAGCTGCTTTGTCTAAAAATTATTCTTATACAAGCCTGAAGAATTCATGCCTGTCGAGTAAGCTGATGCACGTTGAACATCTCAGATGGTGACAGCTAACAGGAAAACATTGTATTTGAGAGGCACAAGAGATTTTTGCCAAGGTATTGCACAGAACTAGACTGAGAGTGGAACCTGGCCTCCTTTGAGATGTGGCCAGCCTCCCCAGCACCACCTGTGGCCTGAATCCCGGGATGCTGCTGCCCCAGCTTAAATTGCTGTGATCAGACAAACTCAGAGCAGCACGAGCCTGGGAAGTGGACAACCCCATGTCTTGTTTTACTGTTGGAGCCTGGTGCTCTCGGCCTGTTTACGCAAACCCTCAGCTGGATGTAACGCACAGAGTCCAGCTCCTCAGGAAACTCTTTAATGCTTTTAGCTTCTGCACAACAGCATACCAGCATTCCCACCTCAGCAAAGCAGCTGGATAGGTCATGGGCCTTGGAAAGAAAAATGTAGCAGCTGTCACAGGTATCTGTGATAGCAGGGGCACAACACTGATCTTAAAAGATTCAGAGCGCTACGTTGCAGAGCATGTAGTTGAGAGCAAACCTCCTGAATTCCAGGTGTCTGCTGTCTAGTAGATGTTTCCTTTTCTCTTACTGTTCTAAGAGGTATTGGCTTGTATAAATTATTAAGTATTTATCATAGCGGCAATTTTCACCTGGCTGAAATCCCATTCTATCAAATACCTTCTCCTGTGGTCACATAAATATTTAATTGATGTGAAGTAGACTTGGGGAGAGCTGTTCTGAGTTATTCCTTATGCTTTCTAGGACAACATTAATCATGAGACTCATAGCTGCTCTTCCTGTCCCTGTGAAGTTAGCTGAACTCTTAGCTTAACTCTTCTAGGTTTATTCTGTTTTTCCATTATTTTCTTCAGAAGATGAATGCATGTGTATAGTGCTTTTATTCACAGTCATCTTTTTATTCATTTCCATTTGGTTGTTCTATGAGTTATGGGCAAGAAGGAAACTAATTTATATTCTTTGTTTTTTTCTCAAATTTTCTTTCACCTGATTTCTCAAATACTTTACTATTCTGACATTCTGGGAGGGTGGTAAATGTCTGGCAAACTCATAATCCTAAAGTGTCAGCTGATCTCTAAAGAGGTGGCTCTGGTCCTCACTCCGTTACAACAGATGTGTGATTTGTTCTTGCTGTTGCTTATTGTGCTAGTATTATTATATTATTATGACACTGTCTTTACCTCTGGTATTAATTTGACCTAGTGAAAAATAAATCTCTTTTTTGAAATATCCAGAATTAAGTTAAATTTTAAAATGCCAAGAAATTCTGCATTTTTTTTTAATTAGACTGACCAAAAAGTAGATGTCTTCAGAATAAAAAGTATCTTCTAATCATTATTATTTTTTACAAGTATTATTTTTCAGACTAGATTTCTATTGCTGCAATATGTGATTTAGTTATATTTTTTAACCTTACCTGCGGACGCTAAGCTGAAATGTAAAATATATGGTAGTACAGTACCATAATCTCTCAAATATTTCATATATTTCTGGATAATATACAGTCAGTTTTATTTACACTATTCTAAGTGAATCTGTTTAGGTGTGGGAAGCCCCTATCAGTTACTAAGTTTACTCAGCAAAGAACCTGGTGCTGTTTATACTGGCCAGTGGATGTCACTGTTACAATACAAATCTGACTAAAAATAGCTGTGTGTAACGTCATACAGTGCCATCGATGAATAAAAAAAAAAAGTTTAATTGTAAACTGTCATGCTGTGAATCCCTTCAGTAGGAGGGAAGAAGGTAAGTAGATAAAGAATATAATAAATAAATAAATAATAAAATAATAAATAAAAAATCCCTGTGTGTGTTAGGGCACAGTGGACTGAAAAGTAGAATTAACACAAGGTAGCAGACTAAGATATCTTCTTGACTGCTTTTTGCTGCCTTTTGTCAGTCAACTACCAGCCACAAAACTCATGGCTCTAGTTCTTCGTTGCTGTTGGAATGCTGGTTAGTTTAAACAGAATGATTGCTTAGGTTTATGCCAAAGCTATGCCATATACACACACGCAGACACAGACTATGTATATATACACACACATATGTGTATATATTTAAAATGCATGTATGTTTTTGTCTCAGCTGCCATGCATGACTTAAAAAGTGTTGTTGTTAGAGATGGAGAGATGGCAGAGTGGTGAGAAAAAAGTATGAGAAAAAGTGGTGAGAAAAATGTTTGCCAGGTAAGCCTCTCTGTCTCTACACGCATGTTGTATTGGGGACATATTCTGGAATATTCTTCTCCTACAATATTTTGGGAAACTGAAGGATTAGGTTCAAGAGACACTGTATAAGCTTCCTAATGCAATCTTGCTGGAATATGATCTCTTTATACTTCTAAAGGTGTAAGGAAGAGAAGAATGCTTCAGTGTTCATTTTAAATATTATACTACTGTTCTTAAGGCTCTGAGTGCACATCATAAAGCATTGAGTGTGAGCCTAGGTGCTGCACACCAGCCTGAGCCCTGCTCTCCCAGCCTGGGGGGGTACACAGCTCCTAGCTCCCAGAGCTGGCTCGGGGGCAGGAGGGCAGGGCATCCTCAAAATTCAAAGAACCCTGGACCATCTCTATTATTCAGAAAACCAGAAACTCTTCCAAAGTATTTCCTCTGTAGGGAGTGGTGCCAGAGCTGCCCAGATAGTGATGTCATGTGTGCCTCAAGACAGTATCTCAGCTGGTCGTGAGCACTGCTTGCCACATCGTCTCAGGAAAAACAAAACAAAAAACAGCCATAAACTTGCAGGTGGGCAAGGCAGGGTGGGGAAAGGAAAATCCTTAGGTCTTTGATCTTTGAAACTGCACCAGTGAAAGCAAAACCTGCTTCTTTACTACATGGTAACTTTCCTTTATGCCTCCTGACAGGTTTTGCCCCTGCCAAGGAAGGAGTTGTGACTGTGACATTCATTCCAGTCTGGGAAAAATTCCACTCAAAATATTCTCCCTGCCCCAGAGGGCTTTTTGGCCCTTAATTCTTCAGTTCTTCTGGTCTGGGGCTTTCATATATGTTGCCATGTTTTCATGCCATGTTGCCATCACACAAGCAAATGCTGTGACAAAAAAGCTTTCTTTTGTAAGAAGGCCCTCATGAAAACGTTTGCCAGGAAAGAACTATTCTAAGAAGTCTATCTAGGTAAAACGAGAAACATGATAAAATGAGGTTCTGAAGGGCAAAGTGAGAGCACAAAAGAAAGTGGAGGAGAGAGAGTAAGGGGAAGGAAAGGAGTTCAGGTGGTCAGGGGTGCACTTACAAAATACAAATGGAACCAGCACACTAAGATCCATACCAAGAGGAAAAGGCCAGTGGCCTTGCTGAGAAACTTGCATTTTGGCAGGGTGGAGGTGGGGCTATGTCACACTTCACAGACTTGACCTAGGCTGACTGACAGTGTGTCCAACCATCCCAACATCAATGTTAAATTAATGGTTTAATTTAGTTGATATGGCCTTTATTCTCTCCTGAACATTCATTTCTTCCCAAGTAACAAAATGGCATCATGTCAAAAGGTTTCAGCCTCAGACATGAAGCAATCCACATTTTGATTGTCCATCACCTATTGTCCAAGCTTTGGCAGGGGAGTTGGCGTGAGATGATATTTGAGTTTCTTTCCAACCCAGGCCATTCTATAGTTCTGTCACTGGAGCTTCCACTTCACTCCCGGGGGGGTGACTGCCTTCCCTACGGTGCCCAGGAAGGCAGGGCCAGAGGCTACATCTTGAAACTGATGCATTTTACAAAATACAGCCTGGAACACACAGAAGATGCCCCAGAGCATGCAGAAGACATCCTGGAGTACACAGAAGATGTCCCGGAACACACAGAAGATGTCCCGGAGCACACAGAAGACGTCCTGTAGCACACGGAATATGTCCTGGAGCACGCAGAAGACATTCGAGAGCATGTAGGAGATGTCCCGGAGGATGCAGAAGACATTACGGAGCATGCTGAAGATGTTCCAGAACAGGCAGAAGATGTTCCGGAGCGCACAGATGCCCTGGAGCACAGAGAGACCTGAGCAGTTGCCTAACAGAAGATCCAGAGGGCACAGTGGCTACGGGAGTGGGGCTGGGGCAGCTTTAATCATCCCCAAAATGCAGGACGGTGGTGTGCACCATGCTGATTTCAGTGTTTGAGACAGTCTCTGGGCAAAACAATGCTTCTGAGGCTCCACTCTCTATTCCAGACACAGTATAACTGAACATTTACTAACTAATAAATCAATAAATACAAACCAGCTAGTCAATATTCACACCCTGTGCAGCTGTGATGGTTTATACTAAAATGACTGCCTTTAACATGCACTGGCTGCATCTCCCTGGGACTGCAGTGATGTGGGGGGCGGGGGCGGGGCTCCTCAGCAGCTAGAGCTGAGGCTGAAGCGGCACCAGGCAGTGAGGCTGGGTCTTCTCCAATGCAGCTCCGCAGCCGGAGCTCAGCTCCCAAAGCCCACCACCCTGCGCCCCATGGAGTGACCCACCAGCTTCCAATTTCCTCCTTCCCTTCCCCAATCAAGCTGTCTCACCATTGAGCTGGCAGCGGACAGGAACAGCCAGAAAATAAGGCTGTGCAGGGCAGTTCAGCAGACAGACGAGGCGTTTCCTCTCCCGGGTCAAGCCTGTCTTGCTCCGAAAGTCCCCAGCGCATGCAGTCTGTGGCTCCCATACTTTTACAGCGGAAGGAAGCTGAACCGGGGGCTGGGCGAGGAGGCGTGGGACTGCACGTGATGCAGGGTGGACTTTGCCCTTCCCTGAGCACAGGCACAGAGGAGCGTCAGTTCCGTGGGGACACACTGCCAGAGATGGGGATGGACGAGGTGGGGAGGGAGGAGCTGGGAAGCCTCCACGGCATCCCCTTCTACAAGTCCTTCATAGAGGGCTGGCCACAGGTGGAGGCTTTCCAAGCCCGGCATGACGACCTGCTGATCGCCACCTACCCCAAGTCCGGTGAGTGGACCTAGGTGGGTGGGGACACTGCCGGGGCACCTGCAGCCCCTGAGACACTGCCCTGTGCCATAGGCACGACGTGGCTGAGTGAGATCCTGGACATGATCTACCATGACGGTGACGTGGAGAAGTGCCGGCGGGATGCCATCTTCAACCGGGTGCCCTTCCTAGAGATGAGGGCCCCCAAGATACCAAGCGGTGAGTGGCCGAGGGCTGTGGGGGGAAGGGGTCGAGCTGGTGGGGGTATCAGAGAAGGGGACGCATCCCACTGAGCTCCCCTCGTGCAGGCATCGAGCTGCTGGAGAAAACCCCATCCCCACGGCTAGTGAAGACCCACCTGCCAGTCCAGCTCCTCCCAGCCTCCTTCCAGGAGAAGAAATGCAAGGTAATGCTACGGGGCTGCCCCTGACCTCTCTCCCCAGCGGGGCAGTAGGGAGAGGGCACCGATCCTGTTCCCTCAACCACAGTCTGGGTTGTCCCCAGGTAATCTACATGGCCCGCAACCCCAAGGACGTCGTTGTCTCCTATTACTACTTCTACCAGATGGCCAAGATGCACCCTGACCCTGGCACGCTGGCTGAGTTCCTGGAGACCTTCATGAATGGAAAAGGTTGGGGCTGAATGCTTGGGGTCCCACAAAAATGCTGGTAAGGAGGGTGCCCTCCTCCTCCTTGCCACTTTTCGGCTAACCCAACCCACATGCCACAGTGGCCTACGGATCCTGGTATGAGCATGTGAGGGGCTGGTGGGAGAAGAGGCAGGAGAAACGGCTCCTCTACCTCTTCTACGAGGACATGAAGAAGGTGAGGCAGGCTGGAGAGAGGGGTGCCTGCACCTGCCCTGGCTGTCCCGTCCCCCCGCCCCCAGTTTCTAGGGGGAGCAGCAGCACTGAGCATCCCTGCCCCTGCCACCCCACAGGACCCGCGGCGTGAGGTGCAGAAGATCTTGCAGTTCCTGGGCAAGGAGGTGGCGGAGGAGACAGTGGCGAGAATCCTCCACCACACCTCCTTCCAGGAGATGAAGAAGAACCCCGCTGCTAACTATGAGACCATGCCCCCCTCGCTGATGGACCACGGCCTCTCCCCTTTCATGAGGAAAGGTAGGTTTCGGCCAGTGGTCCTGGGTCAGCAGGGAGGGTGGGTCCCAGGCCCTACCTCAGCCCAGATTGCAGATATTTGCGGGGGCCAGATTTTGCCCCATGTGCTTTCTCACCTCCCTACCCCCAAAGGCATCTCCGGCGACTGGAAGAACCACTTCACCGTGGCGCAGAATGAGCGCTTTGACCAGCACTACCAGCAGCACATGGCGGGCTCAGACCTCTGCTTCCAGATGGAGGTGTGAGGGGCACCCACCTCCGGGGCACTGCCTGCCCCCTGCGCTTCCCAGGGGTCCCTGCCCATAATAAATTGCAGTTTTCTTCCCATAATAAATTGCAATAGCCAGAGGGTGAGCATACATCTGTGATGAAAGGCAAGGGCAGACCCTGACGCGTGTTCTTGGTGCCTCAAGATGCCTGCAGGCACATGGAGATGCTTGCTGTGGGGATCCCATACTCCAAAGCATCACTTTCAGCCCCAGACACATGGGGCTGGCCTGGCCCACTCCTAGAAAGCAAGGAGTGGTGCCAGCAGGAACAACAACAGTCCTAAGAGTGGAAAAACCCAAAGCAAGTCGGGGTGCTCACTGCCCCCACGCTGACTCTGTGCCCAGGCATGTTTACACCTCCGAATTGCTGCTGATGGCTTTGCAGAGCAGGTGGTGGCGGGGCAGAAATTTCCATCACCGTTGCACCAGCATGGGCTTTGCAGGGCAAAGGCAAGGGGAAACACCCCCTGCCTGGCACTGGCACTGGCCCCACTGGCACGGTGACATGGGGGATGTCCCTGCTCCCACACAGCTGCACCAGGCTCTTGCTCAGGCACCACTGGGACAACCTGGCCCACTGGCATCAGGGATTTGCTCCTGAGACCCAAATCCCCCCATTGTGCCCCATTTCCAGCTTTGGTTTATGAGTGTCCAAACTAGTGACATTTCCGCACAGGCAGTGTACTGGGGCTGGTTTGTCCCAAAGAGATGCAAACTGGATTTATCTGCAAGCAGCAGTGCTATCGGTGCAGCTAAAGAATAAACCCTTCTGACAAGTTTATTTTAGCACAGAGGGACATCCTCATGCACCCCCAGCTCCTGGCTTTGCCAAAGGGAGGCCCTTTCCCCAAAAGGCCTGCACTCCCCCCAGCACATCTCCCTTAAACCCTTTTCCCAGCAGCATGCTGGCTGCTGCAGGCGCTGCTCTTTTGCAACCCTGCGGACTTTGGACCCGCCTTCGGGGACCTGAGCCTGAGCCCTGTGTCCCACCAGCAAGCCGCACGCAGCCGATACCCCCACCCCAAACCTGCCTGGGAGGGGGTGCTGAGCACCAGCACCGCTCATCACAGGCACTTGTCTGGACCTCCCTGTTCCTCCTCCCAACCCTGGAGCACCCTTTCCCTCCCCTGGTGACGTCCCCATACCCAGGCACCTCCCCGCGCCTCCATCTTCCACGCAGGGAGGGGAAAAATAAACACCCCTGTGTCTGCGGGCACAGCGCTCCCCGCTCCCCGCGGCGCCCAGCAGCAGGTAATGGGGAGCCCCCGACCAGCCTCTGAAAGGCAAGGCCTGGATACTGGGGGGTCCAGGGGGGTCTGGTTTCTTCACCAGCTGCGGAGCAGGGGGGTGATCTGGCTGTGGGTCAATCCCCCGCAACGGCGGCTCAGCAGGGGGACGCAGGTCACTGGTCCCTGCTAGCTCTGTAACAATGAGGCTGGGATCCTCCACAAAAGTCCAAGGGGTCTGGGGATGGGCACAGGGCTTTGCGTTGCCGGCTGTGTCAGTGAGTCCCACCACCGCCCCAGTAACACCAAGAGAAAGGACTTGCCCTTTGCCTGAGGGGCAGCACCCTGCTTTCCTCAAAGCTCCCTCCTGCCGCCCCAAAAGCCCAAGCTGGCATCAGGCAGGACACATGCTTTTTCCCCTCCCGGCACCCCACAGAGCACCCCTGAAACTCCAGGGGTGTCTGGGCAACACCCCAAGAGCCCAGTGCTGGGTCCCAGCAGCAGCAGTCCCCTTGCTCTGGGAGCTCCCCAGGGCTGGCTGTGGCCCCATGAAGGTGGCCCCATGAAGACCACCCCCACACCAGCTGGCCCTCTGTGTACCCCCCTGTCCCCATCAGGATGGCCACAATGGACACCTACATACGCCAGCCCTGGAGCACAGTGCATGGCATCCCTATGGTCTACGCCTTTGCCCAGAGCTGGGAGCAGGTGGACAAATTCCAGAGCCGCCCTGACGACATCGTGGTGGTCACCTTCCCCAAATCTGGTGAGCGGCCCTGGCACAAGAGAGAGGGGCCATGTGCGGGAAGTGGGGGGCATTATCCCATGACTACCTGAGCTGGAATTTGGGGGGTTGCCAGAAGGTACTGCAGTGTCTGTGACAGGGTTCAGGTGGGGACAGCAGCAGCGGGACACCTGGCTGCTCCTCACTAGGCACCACCTGGGTCAGCGAGATCGTGGACATGATCCTGCAAGGCGGCGACCCCGGAAAATGCAAGCGAGACATCATCTTCAACCGGGTGCCCATGCTGGAGTTTGCTGCCCCCGGGCAGATGCTGGCAGGTAGTGGGGTGGGTGGGCAGTGGGTGCCCCAAGGCTCAGGGGCCAGCCTGGCCAACAAGGATGGGGCAGACTGGGCTTTTGGGGTGCACCCTGCTGGTAGCAGAAGCACTTTTTGTAGGCACGGAGCAGCTGGAGGGCATGCCATCCCCTCGCATTATCAAGACCCACATTCCGGCTGATATCTTACCCAAATCCTTCTGGGAGAAGGGCTGCAAGGTAATAGGGCTGGAGGGAACGTGCCAGGAGGGACCCGGAAGGGATAAGGGCATGGCTACCCCCACCAGAACCTTGCAAATCAGCACGTCGCCGACACTGGCCTCCCCACAGATGATCTACGTGGGGCGTAACGCCAAGGATGTGGCCGTCTCCTTCTACCACTTTGACCTGATGAACAACCTGCACCCTCACCCGGGAACATGGGACCAGTACCTGGAGGAGTTCATGGCAGGCAGAGGTGGGGTAGAACACCTGTGGGTGCACGTGAGAACCCTGAGGGTGCCGTCACCTGCTGATGCCCATGGCCACTCCTTGTGCAGTGGCCTACGGCTCCTGGTTCGACCACGTGAGGGGCTACTGGGAGCGCCGGAGGGATCACCCCATTCTCTACCTCTTCTATGAGGATATGAAGGAGGTGAGGGGATGGTGCTGATGGTGGGGCTAGGGGCTTGGGGGCACCAGAGCTGAATGCCAGCCTCTGCGCACAGGACCCCCGGCGGGAGATCACCAAGGTGGCCCAGTTCCTGGGGCGGGAGCTGTCAGAGGCGGCACTGGAGACCGTCACCCACCACACGTCCTTTGAGGCCATGCGGGACAACCTCAGCACCAACTACCGAGTGGTGCCCTCCAGCCTCATGGACCAGGGCATCTCCCCCTTCATGCGCAAAGGTGAGAGGACCCTGGGGTCCCCCGGCATGTCGCCAGCCCTCTGGGCCCTGCTCAGCCCCCTCTCGCCCCCCAGGCATCACTGGTGACTGGAAGAACCACTTCACTGTGGCCCAGAGCGCGCGCTTTGACCAGCTCTACGCACAGAGGATGGCGGGCACCGACCTGCACTTCTGCATGCACATCTGAGGCCCACCCCAGCCCTGCACGCTCCCCCAGATTTCTGCTTTTATGAAAATAAAAGTTTTCCTTCTGCCTTTCCCCACACACTCATCTATGTGAAACCTGCTGCGTTGCCATGAGGAGCCCCACCAAATCGCACGTCACCCTCTGGGACACACATCTGACAGGTTTTCTTGGGGAGGAATCATAGACTCATTAAGGTTGGAAGAAACCTCCAAGATCATCTGGTCCAACCATCCCCATGCTACCAATGTCACCCACTAAACCACGTCCCTAAGTGCCAGGTCCCACCCAGAGCTGTTGTCTCCAGCATAAGGCAATAAATCTGTTTTGTGGCCCCCGCACATGTCTGTGCCATCTCCCTGCACCCAGGGGTCCCGTACGCACTGCCTCCGACCTCATCGTTGCATCAGCAGGTGTCAGAAAAGGCCCTGCTGAGGTTACGCCTCGGCAGGGAGTGGGCCAGGTCTGTTACCACCCGGCCACCAGTGGCCGCACCATGGGGGAGAACCGAGGTGAGTGGGATGGGGGCAAAAGTGGCCCTGGGCAGCGGGGAGAGTGCTGAGGCCCTGTCCTTCCCCCCCCCCCCCCCCCCCCCCCACACCCCCTCCCGCCCTGGAGCAGTGATAACAAAGGGAGGATTCTGGAGGCCACTTTGTTCTGTTCTGCTGTCAGGGTCCTGGAAACTCTTCTGCTGCCGCCAGCAACCCGACACCTACTCGATCACCAGGTATGGGGGTGCTGGAGGGTGGGGGGGCAGAGAGGAGCGGGATCCCCCTGCCACACCGCAGGTCTCCCCGCACTGAAAAATAACAGGGCTCGCAGGCACGAGGCAGTACTGCAGCACAGGGGTGACCTGGAGGAAATATTTGCTGTTTGCAGGCAGGGAGTGTCTCTGAAGATGCCATTGCTGAGATACAAGTGAAATAGTCTGAGAGGTTAAAAAATGACCTTTGGATGGGAAATTACTCCACTGTGATCTGGGATGGGGCTGGCAGCTGGCTGGGGACATGGGCTGCTAAATTGGGTTACAACCCCACATACCACTGCTTTTGGCTCCATTTTTCAGCAAATTCCTTGAGTTTAGCAATTATCCACCACAAATCCAGTAGAGGGAGGTGGGTGTTGCGGCACTTACAGAGCCACACTCTCCCCTTGGAAGAAATGCTGCTATAAGCTACAGTAAAATGATTGCAAAGGGCTCCTCCTTCTCCCTCAGGTGCTGAAAGCCCAATGCTGCTTGCGGGTGCCCCTGGGCTGCGTTGCTTTGTCCAACGGGGAGGCAGCAGGGCCCTGAGCCTCCCTGTCATAGAATCATAGAATATCCCAAGTCGGAAGGGACCCATAAGGATCATCGAGCCCAACTCCTCTTGCCTTGCCTGTCCCCTCTTGCCTTGCAGTTTGATGACATGCAACAGCGAGCCAGAGGGTTCGAAAGAAATGATGGTCGAAGTGAGCCAGGTAACCAGAGGGGGGGCATGGAGATACCTGCACCTGTGGCCCCATCTCCTGGCGCATGGGAAGGGGCTCCCCAGCCAGACGTGGCTTCTACATGCCTGGTCAATCCATGCTTGTGTCCTCTCCAGACCAGCATCATCGCCCCTTGTGCTCTGGTGACCTCCACCGCATCCCATGGCACCACATACCTCCTCCAGGGAGCTGCTTTTCCCCACAACATGTGGGTTTTGTTGGAGGTTTTGTTATTTTCCTTCTGTCCCTTGTTTCTTGCACTGAGACACCACCATCCATTTGTCCACATTCATCTCCCCCCATCCTTTTGTGGCTCCACGGACTTCCCTCATGCCATCTACCCCCGCCCCCGGCCGTGCATTTTTGGGCTGAAGGTGTCTATTCAGACACTGGATTGCCTCTGGCAATTCTTTTCTCAGCCCCTCCTCATCCCAAAATCCAGCTGCAGGAATTTTCATTTGTTCCAGCTCCTGTTGCTTCCACCCAGCACCTCCACTGCACCAGAGACTGCTCCTCCACGCACTGGAATGACTTGTTTTTTATTTGTTCCAGGCATTTTCCTCCCTCCCAGAATCTCTTGCACACCTACTTTGATAAAAAGCTGGGCTTTCCAACATGGGGGCGGCCCCCCCCCCCCCACCGCTTCCTTTGGCTTGTGTGTTTGCCTGCCAGCCCATAGGCATGGTTTTGCTCCTGATGCATCTATCTGCTGGATGACCCTCTAATGACACTCTTCACACGCAGCCAGCGGCTCCTGTAAAATGCAAAGGGTGCAAAATGCTTCAAGAACTGTTTTTGTTCACCACTATCAATGAGATTTTTTATTATTATTTAACTTTTATCTTTTGTGCTGGCCTCAAAGTGCAGATGTGGCAGCACCACACTGCTGTAGAAAAGTGCAGCAGTGGAGCAGGAAAGCAGGCAAGGAGAGGCAATGCACCCACAGGTTTCAGGCAGAGGTGGGCTGCAAAGCCCCGTGTGCTGCAGAGCACCAGCCAACACACCACGCAGGGGGGAACAAACCTTTCCCATAAACACCCTTGTAAAAACCCTCATAAAAACCCTCGTAAAACCAGGACTTTGCATCTTTCCGTATGAACACGGCGCCTCTCTTCACGCTGCTTGCCCATGCCAAGCTGCAGGTGCCGTACACCCTGGAGAGCAGCAAGAGGTTTTCCATGAGGCTGCCCACCTGCATCCCAGAGCCTGGCCTAGAGCTGCAGAAGCAGTCTGCCAAAGTGCCGGTGAAAACCTCACTGCTGGCCGTGCGTGTGACCAAGGTCAGCCCTGCCTCACACGCAGCAGTGGCAGTGCAGAGCGCAGAGCTGGTGGCAACCAAAGCGGAGGATGCTCTCCCAAGGCTGACCATCGCTCCTCCAGCCTGGAGGCACTGTCAGAAGGGAACACGGCAGCCCCTGTCAAAATCCCACCCATGCCTTCAATGCAGGTGGAGAAGGGAACACAAACCCTGGACCCTGAGCCCGCCGTACAGGCAGATAAGCAGCAATCCCTGCCCTCCCCGCCCGACCAAACGGAAAAGGAGCCATCATTGCAGGCCACGCCAGCAAGGAAGAAGACTGCTTACACCGAAGCCGAGGCACAGACATCGTACGTGGACATACCCCTGGGGAACAAGTGGCGTGTGTACCGCTTGTGCACCGAGGCCCAGGTGCAGACCTCATGCCAGCCCCTGGCAGTGCCCCGCAGCCAAACAGCGCTCCGGCGGGATATGGAGCTGGCTTAGCACCGTGAACATGCTGCACCCACGTAAGCAGAAAACACAAGTCCTGTTTTAATTCCCCCCATCCAAGGATGGCTTTCCTCTGCTTCTGAAGTTCTTTTTCACAACAGAAAGCCAGCAGGCAGATGTGGCACAGCATCAAGGTTAGGTACAAGTGGGGGGTTTGGTGAAAATCTAACAGGAATCCCAATTTCATTTTCATTTCCCTGTGGAGCTGTAAACATACATTTATTATTATTATTATTTCACATAATTGCACCTATTACAGCACAGGAATGAATTCCTGCCTGGCTCAACGCAAGAGCTGCTGCCCAGCCATTTGGCAGGACCCATGACAGCCTGGTCTTTGCCCGGCTCCTCTGTGGGCCAGGCCAACTCCCTGATGGGTCCAAACTTCAGCCACTAAAATAAATCACCTTTGAGCTCACCTTGCCCAGGGAAAGCCCTGGTGAAGGACTGGGAGTGAACGCACGCGAGAAGGCAGGAGGGTGAGCATGACTGCCCGTTCTGTGTCTCTTGTGAGCCACCGGCTGCCTCCTGTCATGCCTACACCATCTGCGTTTGCAGATTTGGGGTCCTCACAGCATTCAGCTGTCCCATGAGAGGGCTGACAGATGCAGGCAAGACGGAGGTGCAGAAGTGCCTGCAGGCAGCTGCAGCGGGTCTCCCCTTCCATGCCTCGTGAGACTTAGCAAGCTCATTGGAAATGCACACAAGGCTTGGCCTGGATCCTTTCTCTCTCTCTCTCTTTTTTCTTTTTTTTTTTTTTTTTCTCCCTTGCAGAGTGGAAATGGCCATGACATGAGCCACCCTGGTGTCTACACATTTACATGCAAACATGGACCTGCAGCATCCGAAGAGTGGCACAGAGAATAAAATCTTAAATTAAACCGAGAAACACAGTGAAATACTGTATGCACGAGAACATCTTTGTCCTCTCACAGCAGGGTAGAGGGCTGAGATATAGACAGCAGCTGGCTGAGAAGTGTGGTTATGTCACGGGTACCAGCACATTCCCTTTTGCTGGAGTTTCCCTGTGACACTTGGGGCTTACAAGGGGGTAGTTGTTCTACTGAGCCTGATCAGTGCCTCCACAAATTTCTTATCCCACACGCTTCTGCCTGCACTCGAGGATGGGCCAGCCTACAAATTAAGACACCTCAACCTTCCCCACCCAGATATTGCCCCCACCCCAAATGATTGTCTTTTACAACTCAAGACTTTCAAGTCCCCCTTCAGTCCCAAAGCTGCTCTCTTGAAATAAGAGAAAGGAAAATTGCTGTCCTTTGGTGCCTGTCAGGGCAAAAGCCTCTCTGTTATGATCCAGCACTGAAGTTTTGAGGTGCTGGTGGCCAGCAGGGCTTACTGGAAATAACAGGGCTGCCAAGCCCAGTTGAAACCCACATTCAGGAAAATGTGGAAGATGCCTGTGTATCTGTGTATGGAAAGCACTAGGCTGGATTCCCTAACTTTTGCATCATTATCCTTGAGTAACCTACAGCTATTAAAGATCTGGAGGCGGCACCAGTTCTGTTCAGTAATGCTAGATGTGTGAAATGCAGACACATGACACCATCCACTTTCTTCAGCCCACTTTTGTTTTCTGGATTTCATCCTCTAATTCTCACAATGTTTATCTTTTCTGCATTACGAGTAACGTGAGCATCAGCTTTAAAAGCTGCCCTTTTAAATCCAACCTTTAAAAGTATGATTTAACCCTCCAGTTCCACTAGCCATAGTCCTTAATTGCTACAGAGGAATTGGTTACTTGGGGGTTAGAAACAGAAGCTTACGAAATTCAGGAGCACAATTTGACTGACTTAACTGACTTTGCAACCCCAAACATCAGTACAGGCTGGGGAGGTTAAGGGGATTGAGAGCAACACGGAGGAGAAGGCACTTGAGGGCACTGGTTGATGAAAAACTGAATACAAGCCAGCAACGTGTGCTTGCATCCCAGAAAGCCAACCTAGCCCTGGGCTGAATCAGAAGAAGTGTGGCCAGCAGGGCAAGGGAGGGGATTCTCCCCCTTTGCTCTGCTCTTGTGAGACCCCACCTGATGCCTGCGTTCAGCTCTGGGCCCCCAGCAGAAGCACGACACAGAAGTATTAGAACAGGTCCAGAGGAGGGCCACAAGGGTGGTCAAAGGGCTGGAGCACCTCTCCTACAAAGACAGGCTGTAGGAGTTGGGGGTGTTCAGTCTAGAAAGGAAGAGACCTTATAGCGGGCCTTCCAGTGCTTAAAGAGCTTGTATGAAGAAAGGAGAGGCTTTTTACTAGGTCATGTAGTAATAGGACAAGGAATAAGTTTTAAACTAAAAGAAGGTAGGTTTAAAGTTTATAGAAGGAAGAAAAATTTCACTCTGAGGGTGGTGAGGCACCGGCACAGGCTGCCCTGAGAAGCTGTGGATGCCCCATCCCTGCAGTTGCCCAAGGCCAGGCTGGATGGGGCTTTGGGCAACCAGGTCTGGGGGGAGGTGTCCCTTCCCTTTGGCAGAAGGGTGGAATTGGAGGAGCTTTAAAGTCCCCACTTCCAACCCAAACCATCCTGTGATTCTGTGATCATGGTGAAACTGTCGGAGGCTAGGCCAATTACCGTAACAACATGCTGATTAGAAAGTCAGGTTGAATATTATGGACAAAATTTAAAAAACATGGAGCTTTATCTTCAGATTCCTGTAGTTTCAATTCAGTAAACACTTGCCTTGATTTGCAGAACCAACAGCCACACACGCAGCATTTACCAGCAAGGGTAACATACAACTCTTGAAATGCTTTGCAGACAAAGCACAGGATGCTCTTTGTTCCTGTGGGCAGTTTGTAAACAAGTCTATTATTTAACAACTAATTTTGTTGTGCCAGCTAGAACCTTAAAGGAAGCAAAAGATGTTTTTAGCCATCAGACATTGTATCTCTTAGCTACAGGATGCAAATCCTTCTGAGAATCTGGCTCTGTAGCAACATCATGATATTCCCTAGCATGGGAATCCTGGCGATTAAAATTACTGGGGCATAACAAAGAAATGAATAATCCCAGAAGACATGCCCCCCTGTGATCATCCCATATTGTATTACTTCCTCCTATTGAAAATCCCTGTTCAGGTGGAACTTATTTAAGCTCCTTCCGCCTGATGCCAAGCCTTGCCAGAGCTGCTCAGGCACAGAGCAGATGAGCAACAACTCACAGAAGCGGACTGACACACCAAATTACACCGTATGATCCAGAGAAAGAGGCTCTCCTACCACAGAAGTCTCTGCTAGGTAAGAGATTTTTGCTGCATGTTATTCACTCCCCCCAAATGGTATTGGATTGAGCAAACCATTTTCTGCCTGGGTTTTAGTTCTCATTTTGATTCCTGGTGGTTAAGAGCTCCTTTCAGGACATAGTGCTTATATTTCCAAGGAAGAGCCAGCCCAGAAGATTTGGGTATCACCCTGAGAAGAACCTCTAGGGGCCAGAAGGGCCACAGAGCCATAGTTAGACACCTGAACCAAGCCTACAACATGACCATGTTGGTGCTGATGTGCCCCAGAAAGCAGCAACAACTTTCCCGCACTAGAGCTGCCATTACTTGAATTACTTAAGGAGGGTCATGGCTGTAGAAGGGTTGAGGTACTTAATGATGTCTGCAACGTTGGCTTGTCCCTGCCAGTTCCATCACAGGTCTGGCCAAACCTCCGGGCAAGCAGTACCTGCAGTGCTGCTGGCCTGTTGTTTTGGCAAAGCCCCATGCTTCTTCTGGGAAAAAAAGTAAAAAATATCTTTGAATTGTGAAATTTGTACCAGACACCATGGCTGTTGCAACTGAAAACAGATCTTCTCAAGTGAGAAGTGGATATACATTCTCCAGCAAACCTCAGTATTTCTCCAATGTTGGCAGTGATCCCTCTGACTCTCTAGTAGTAACTAGTACATCTTCCAGCATTTACTGACTGATACGGCACCAATACAGCTGCAGGAGACCCCTTGTTATTTCCTTTCCTTTCCATGGTAAGGATTTTGCTCCTCATTGAGGAACTACAAATAAAGGATGAAATTCTTAGGCAAATGGACTGGCCTGAGGGTAGCATGGACCTCTGACAGCAGCTGGGACTGCTGCCACCTCTACCTAGGGAAAGGAGTCCCCATGGGGGGAAGCTAGCAAGGTAGGAGGCAGGAAGGGAAAAGTGAATCACCAAGAATCCTTTCCTGTCTTTTCAGTCCACAGACCACACATAGGCCTGAAAGGCCCCATTCGCACAGCAGGGGACTCTCCTTTGCTAAGGGTGCTAGCAAAGTGCCACGGCACAGAGGTGGAGTGCTCCCAGCTGGAAGGCAGAACTCACAGGATACCTAGCCCTTAATCCTGCCATGGCCACAAAAGCCAGCAGCTCCATGAAGTGCCTCCAGCTGCTCGTTTTCCAGGTTGCTCTTGTAGGACCTGTCTGCTGTGGGAACGTGCTGGTCTGGCCAACGGAAGGCAGCCACTGGCTAAACGTGCAGACAGTCATACGGGAGCTCATCCGTCGTGGGCACAGCGTCACCGTCCTGGTATCCAACGCCTCCCTCTTCATTCAGCCCAAGGCTGAGGCCACAGAGAAGTTTGAGGTCTTTAACGTGCCCTTCAAGAAAGACACCATCGAGAACCTGATCGAGGAGATCGTGGCACTGTGGCTGAACAACAGGCCAACAACCCTGACCTTCTGGCAGTTTTACAAGGAGCTGGGAAAACTGTCCAAAAGCTGGCACCAGCTCAACAGACAGATGTGCGATGCGGTGCTGACCAACCAGGAGCTGATGGCCCACCTGCAGGGGTCTGGCTATGACCTGCTGCTCTCGGACCCAGTGACCCTCTGCGGGGACCTTGTGGCTCTCAAGCTGGCAGTCCCCTTTGTGTACTCGCTGCGCTTCTCCCCAGCTTCCACCGTGGAGAGGCACTGCGGCAAGATCCCGGCCCCACCATCCTACACGCCTGCAGCCCTGTCTGAGCTCACTGACCGCATGTCCTTCAGCGAGAGAATAAAAAATATCGTGTCTTATCACTTGCAAGACTATGTTTTCCAGAGCTACTGGGGAGAATGGGACGTCTACTACAGCAAGATCTTAGGTAAGCCTTTACTACCTTGCTTCTCATTCGTTACACAGCCTCCCATGCTACGAGCTGCAGAGCAAGAGGCAAAGGCAAGGTCTGGATGGCGTCAGCCAGCATGGCCAGTAAAAGATTTTTTTTTATGTCCTTATGTGGGAAAAGGAACAAGCTGTCAGTGAAGGAGCCAGGCAGCCCAAGCCAGGCAAAACTAGGACCTTTTACAGGCAGCCAATATGTCAATCTGGAACTGTAGGTCAGAGGGATTGCAGAAACCAAAAGAATAAATGCATTTACAAAGGAGGAGGCGCCTTTCCCTGGGGATCCTGCTAGCAGGGCAACACTAACAGTCTTAAGCCATTAGTCACCAACCTACCCACCCCGGGGTATGACTCCATCAATTGCACCCACCCCTGACAGGGTGCTGTGTAGGCACGCCATTGTATGGAGACAGGGATCAGCAGGCATCCCAGCTGCTAGATTTGCTGTACTTGGTTCTAATGCAGAGGCTGAAACAACTTTCACACCACGGACTGTGAATGTATAAGCTGAGCTCACCTTGCTGAGAGCTCAGCTTGTACATCTCCCCCTCAATGACTGCTTGCACAGAAAGCAGACAGCAGCAGAGCTGCTTTCCTAACGCAGAGCATCACAAGGCAGGGATAGGGGCGTGACTGTCAAGTTACATGCCAGCCTTGACCCTTAGTAGCAACACCGAGGTGCACTGTGGCTTTGTAATAGAGACTTTGCTTACATCACAGGTAATTAAAACCAACCCTCACTAAGTAAAGACTGTTTTGTGCAAACATGCTCCACCCACAAGCAAACAGTGAAAGCAACAAGTTTTCCTCCTCAGGCTTTTGTTTCGGACTGTTTTGAGCAAATACATCAAAAAACGTATTTAGGTAAGTGTTAATTACATGCAGTCAACATGACTTGTTTACTGAGCCCACACCTACCCCATGAAACGAGGCACTTCCAAGTCTCACGGGATGCAGTCACCTGCAACTGCCTGCACACTGCAGGACTCGGCAAGGACACCAAGCTCTTGTTGTGTGCACAGCACACGGGCCATAGTGTAGGGGCCCCATCTTGGCTTCTCATGGCCCAACCACTACTACCACCTTTGCTTTCATGCTGGAAATGACACTCTAGACAGCATGGGAGCCACAGCAAAAGCCTTGCACAACAACATGATTAGGAAAACTGTGAGCAACAGAGCTAGGCAGGAGCCCAGCGACTCAGTTCTGGCAAAGCGGGCTCACATCATTCCTTACCTGCAAATCAGGAGCATGGCGATAGCTAAAGCGGTTTAGCATAGTTTCTGGTTCCACTTACAGTGCATTATTGGCACCTAGTGGCAGGCAGGACAGCCCATGCCATCACCTCCCAGCTCTGGCTTCCCTCTGGGCTGGCTCTGGATAAGGCAAGCCCATGTGAGGACAGGACAGCTTTATTCTTACACTGGAGTCGCTCGCTTTCCCACGACACTTCATCCACTTCGAGACCCAGATTTCCACGTTGAATGCAATGCAAACAGATGCTTAGCGGCTTTATGAAGCAAAATGGTGCCTGCACCTTTTTGTGGGTGAACATCTCTGCAGCACGTCCATCTGCACTTTCAGCTGCCAGAGAAATGGCAGTCACCTCATGTACCAAAACCAGCAGACTGTAGTGAGGCACACACGATGGGCAGGACAGCCAGCAGGATGTGACCCACCTAGGGCAGAGTCCCCCAGGCTCACAGCTCTCTGCACTGCTCCAGAGAAAACATCTCCCAGTTTCAGTGAGCCACTGACCACCAGATGGTGCCAGATGGTCCCGGCCACCTTTTCCCCAGGAAAACACGTGTTATCCAGGACGGGATTTTGCACCAGCTACCTTGGCCCCTTGCCTGCTGTGCAAGGCAGTGTCACGCAGGCCCAGCCCAGCTTGGCTTGGCTTGCTCTGCTGCTCCCAGTGAAGGAAGGCCTCGGGGGCACTGCAAAGCAAGGCAGACCATGGCTGGCAAAGAGGTAGCCGTGCTGTGGCTGCTGGCTGTGCTGGGCTCAGGGTCTGGTGGGAAGGTGCTGGTCTGGCCAGTTGACAACAGCCACTGGCTCAACGTGGAATACATCCTCAAGGAGCTTGTGGCCCGGGGCCATGAGGTGACTGTGCTGCTGCCTTCATGCTTCCTCATCCTCAACGCCACCCAGCACTCGCCTTTCCACTTTGAGGTGGTCGAGGTGCCGATCAGCAAAAAGGAGATGGCTGCCATAATGGACGAATCTTTCTATTTTTGGTTTTACGAGGAGAGAGAGTTACCTATCTGGGAAAGCGTTTACAAGGTAGCTCAACTGCTGCGCAAGTTAGAGACTGTAACCAAAACCATCTGCGATGGAGTCCTGAGGAACAAGATGCTGATGGAAAGGCTGAGGGCGTCTGCCTTCGATGTTCTCGTTGCAGATCCACTGGTGCCCAGCGGGGAGCTCTTTGCAGAGATGCTGGGTATCCCTTTTGTGTACACCATCCGGTTCTCCATAGGCAATACGGTGGAGAGACTCTGCGGAGGACTCCCAGCACCTCCTTCCTATGTGCCAGCCATCCTAAGCCGCCTAACAGACAAGATGTCCTTCATGGAGAGGCTAAAAAACATCATCTCCTATGCTCTGCAGGATTTCACATATCACTACCTTTTCTGGGGAAACTGGGATCAGTACTACAGTGATGTTTTAGGTAAGGCTGCTCTTACTTATAGAGATTACACCTGCCATACGTACAGGGCTACAAATCCAGAGCCTTGGTACAAGGTACCAGCCAGGACCAAGGCAGTCCTGAATTCCTTTCCTTCCTCCAAAATCTTCCATGTCACAGCTAACAACCCAGGCAAGTACAAACCTTACCTGCTGCTAGCTATGCTGCTACAGCTCAAACAATACAGGTACTTTTAAGATGGGCAAACCAGTGCTAACACCACTTGAAACAGAAACGGGTCAGTCAATCATACATCAAATGCAACAGACACAAAGAAGAGCAAAATAACATTGCATGCCTACTAAATTCAACTAACGAACTTCTAAAGAAAATTACAAAGCTGTAGAAGGATAACATTACATTTTTTTTTCCCTAATACCATTCTCACATCCTTAGCCTAATACCTAATACCATCCTCACATCTCCTCAGTATGAGAGAAAGCAGCCTCCCCAGGACTGTAAAAGGTCAGGGAGAGCAGCTAGCCCTGTCGGCTAGGAAAAGTGCACCGAGTCTCAATTTGCATTGATTAAATGCCCCCAGCAGCAAGAAGAAAAGGTCCTGGGCTTTTCTGAAGGTGTCTAAAAGAAGTAGTAGAAGATGGTTGGGCTTGTTTGCTTCTTTATTTAATATCAATTGCAGAATTAATTTTGAAGTTTTAAGAAGTTATTGTTGTGATTAGAAGGAAATAGGACAATTTATGTGTGTGTGTGGTGAAGGGAGAGGAATTAAAGGGCTATTATTATTTCAGTGTGAGGACTTACATGTTTTTATTTATTTTCCAGATCTGTAGTAGTGCATGGCTTTGTTGAGAAAGCTAAGTTGGCAGCAAGTCCTACTACTGCAGTACTTAGCTGCATATTTACGTGTGCTACTTATCATGTTTGGCAGAGGGTAGAAAGCCTTGTGCTGGCAGCAGTGTGTGCTTTGAGCCAGTGCTACGTCAGCTTCAGGCTGCTTGTGTAATTGTGTAATTTGTTGGGTTTTCTGCTAGTCATAAAATGTGTGCTTTATCATTTAAGGTTACATATACAAAGCCTGTGCTACCCCACTTGTTCTCCTGTTCTCCGACTGCAACCTGCTTTGGTCTGGGCAGTATCTAGTGGTGAAGGAGGTGTGAAAGAAGGGGCCAAGCACCCCAGCGTGGCACTGTCTGCAGCTTGTGCAGTGCACATGTGCACCACCACCACCTCCTTAGAAAAGCTTTTTCTGTGTCCTTACAATGACTTTAGCTGCTTTTGTATCTAAAGGCTTTTCCTATCTGAAGTCTTTCTCAAGGGGTGAGGTTGAGACATGATGAAAGCCTCCTGCTCCATCCTCAGACCAGTGAGGGTCCCATGTGCTGGTGCTGAGCTCCTGGAGGTGTGCTCAGGCCCTGCTTAGATGCAGCCTGAGCATCATTCTCCTTCTGCTCAGGAAAGAGCAGCTGCCCGTTCTCCTCCCAGAACACATCTGCTGCACCAAGCGTCTCTGATTCCTCTGTGGGATTACCTTCAGGAGGGGAAGTCAGGCCTCTTGTGTTGAACTGCCCTGGGCAGGTAGGGGACAGGAGGTGGTAAGCAAAACCCGAGCTCTTCACCTACTCCTGTTTCTTCCCTGGGATGATCTTGCTGCTGGGATGACCTCTACCAGGACTGTGCCCTTCCAGCAGTGTGCCCACAACATCTGGTAATAGAGAAGACAGGGTGAGAGCACTCTGTATGGGCTAGTTGTGAATCACTGCAGGATGTTGTGTCTGAACCTAATAAATCAGGAGATAAAAACTGTAACTGGCCTTACAGGCAGGTTGGTTCCTACATGGCAAAGAAGCAAATCTAACTGTAGTCAAGAGAAAAGACTGGGTTAAGCCCTTAGCTGACAAAAAGGTCCCTTGGGCTGCTCATGTGCTCTCTCCAGCCCGAACTCCTGCTGGGCATAGAAATGTATAGCTTCACTTTGAAGATCTGGCAGCAGGGCAAGGATTTCTGGTCCTCACGTGCTGCAGATTGCACTTGGTGGTGAGCAGAGACAGGAGTTGCCTTCACTTCCAGAGATTGGCTGCAGCTCTGTAGGAGACTCCAGGACAGGATTTTTTGCTTGCCCGGCCCTCCCATGAGTGTTTGGTGTTCTGACATGCCCTCTTGCCAAGGCTGGCACCAAGCGGATCTTACTTTCATTGGCTGTCTCTGAAGCTGTTTGCACTCTGAGCAGTGAGCTGTTTCCAGCCTGGTCAGACTGGAGTTGTGCACGGACTGCTGAGATGATGGGACAAAGGTTCCTCTGGCTGCTCTGGGCCTACACATGCTGCTGGAGTGCTGGCTTTTGTGGGAAGGTGGTGGTCTGGCCCACCGATGCAAGTCACTGGATCAACATCAAAGTGCTGCTCGAAGAGCTCGTTCTCCGGGGTCATGAAGTGACCGTGCTGGTGCCATCAAGCAATCTGCTCATCAACTACGAAGACCCCTCTTCCCCTTTCACTTTTGAGGTCCTGCAAGTGCCCTTTTCCCAGGAGACCCTGAATGCTGTCATGGAGGACTTCCTCAATCTCTGGATGAATGAGCTTCCTAATCTGTTCCCCTGGGAGGTCATGTGGAGGATGAAAGAGCTCATAGGCTCCTTTTCTGACATGTTAAAGCAGACCTGTGACACTTTGGTGACGAACCCTCAGCTGATGGCAAAGCTGCAGCAGGCCAAGTTTGATGTTCTGATCGCTGACCCTCTGTCTGTAGGTGGGGAGCTTGTAGCACAAATACTGGAAATCCCTTTTCTCTACAGTTTCCGCTTCTCTGATGGAAATGTGGCAGAGAGGCTGTGTGGTGGGCTCCCATCCCCACCTTCTTATGTGCCTGCTAGCACATTGGGGATGATGGACCAGATGTCCTTTGTGGAGAGACTGCGGAACTTCCTCTTTTACCTTTACACGGATTTATTTTTCTTGAAGTTTTGGCGAGATGAATGGGATGGGTACTACAGTAATGTCTTAGGTAAGGCAGCCGTTGAGTGGTCTCTCTTGCATAGGTTGTGCCTTTTTAGTGCTATGGTATCAAAATACTTTCTCCAGATGTCTCACAATTATGCTGACGATCTCCTTGAAGATGTAGTCCCATGTTAGAAGGGATCATGCTGAGCTCCTTCCAGCTCTGACAGGAAAGGGGAAGGTCTCTGAAGGAGGCCCTGGATCACTGCAAAAGAAGACACTAGTCCCTGCTCTGTCACAGCCACCAGCCCATTCTGGTTCTGTACTTCAGTCCTCATTCACAACCGCGTTCATTTGCTGTAGAACAGATCTCCGATTTCTTTTATTATTTTCTACATTTTAAGCAGAGTATTTTCATGCAAAATTTAAAAATTCATTGTAGCATCTTCCATGTGCAGAGGTGTACAATTACCCCGATTTCTTAACAGAGTCCAGCAGAGATCTGTTTAGGTTGCACAGAGATTGTGCTTTACCTTTTAGGGCTGATACAGCCTAACACATACCAGTGCAATTCGGCTACAGTTTCACTTCAGGATCATGTGGTCACATTTTTTGTCAATGATGATGCTCCTAGTCAGCTCTTCTGGTGAGCTGCATGCCCGTTTTAGTGCCTATAGAGGAATTTAGAGGACAATTGTTGTTTCTTAATTTTGAGGACAGGCACACTGACTGTCTCTGGACAACTGAGAAGCACAATTAACCCTTCATTCATGTTGCATTGCACGCATCATCTGGAAGTATCCGGCAGTCCTGCTTGGTATGGGATGCTAAGTGTGAGTTCACCCTTCCCAAGCACAAATGTTAAGCATCGTCACCTTTCCCTTTCTTCCATCATCCAGTTTGAAATATAGTTTCCTCAAACAACATACCTGAAACTTTTGTTCCAGCCTAGTATAGCTCATGCTTGATTCAAAGTCTGTTAAAGAGACCTTTTAGTTCAATGGACTTTGAACCTTGCACAGAGTATCTGTGTTCATACAGATAACAAGTGAACAGCAAGCACAAGGACACTACTCTGCTGACCTCCGGTATCTTCTGTGTTTCCCAAGAACACCTCTCTGCCTTCCAAACTAGTCCCTTCTCCCTAGATTGAACTTACCTACCAAGTAAGACTTAACAACATCAGGATACAACTTAAAGAGCAACACCTTCGTATCACTCTAGCTTTAATTTTCACTCCAGTAATTTTATAACTAAGTCATTACCCTCCAATTTAGAAGCAAACCAAACCAAAACAAACAAAACTAAACTTTTATTTATTTGTAATGCTGATCAAGTAGTATAAGGTGCCCCACTTTCATCTTTCTGCTTATTTTGCTTGGATCCTGTTTGCTTTGAGCTCACTTTGGAAAATGACTTATTAACACTTTTAACCCTCTTACACCACACCTCAGTTCCACTCTGTGGGGAAAATACTGAAGACAACTTGCAATATGTGTCTAAGAATATGTATTTTTCCAAATGGGAAGCTATAAAAGAGTTTATCCCATTTATCTTTTTTTTTTTTTTTTTTTTTTTTTTTTTTTTTTTTCTACAGATGGGTTTCTAGGGACACTGGATTTTGCATAAAATTGCATTCAGACAACCTTTAGTTTTGGCAATTTTTTCCAATTATTTTTCAGCAGCAGCTTACCCAGTCCCCAAGGCTGTATCTGTTTTGCACTGTAGTCGGAGTAGCCACAGTCTGAGTCACCATGTGAAAAATGCAGCAGAACTCAGTTAAAAACTCTCTTCGTCCCTGATTTGTGATCATCACTTAGTGATTCATTTACTTCTGTTTTGATGTTAAGTTTTGTGTGATTGTTCTCTTCCCCAAAGTGGGTTTTTCTTGCAAGCATGGGTAATAAAATCTTCTGTAAGTACAAGAAATGAACAGAAACTAAATGCTTCCCAACTTACTCATGTACTGCTCTAAATTTATTCTGAAGGTTCACAATGGTTGTAAAGATACTATTGACTTGGTTGCAGCAACTGCCAAGGCTGAACAGGGATGGGGCAAGGTCTGGATTTGCCCAAGTTTTCATTTCATGCTCAGTTTGACAGACTACACTGACTGGGAGTGCCAAAAGACAAAGGCAAAACTCCTATTTTGTAATCTACTGCAAACAAGATTATACCTGTAATTGTGCTAAATGCCTTGTACCTTGTCCACAGGAAGGCCCACAACCCTGTGTGAGACGATGGGGAAAGCAGAGATATGGTTAATCAGAACATACTGGGATTTTGAATTTCCACGTCCTTTCCTGCCCAACTTTGAGTTTGTAGGAGGACTTCATTGCCAGCCTGCAAAGCCGTTGCCAAAGGTAATTGGACTTCGTTCTCCACTGGTTGGTTATCCGCACAAGTAGTTTCCCTCCCTGAACAGCCATGCAAGCCACGTCATGAGAAAACTCATTCTTAAAGAAGATGCTCTGCTGCTGGTTGGGAGCACAGAGCTATTGAGCAATCTGCCCAGACTTGAAAACACTAAAGGCTGGGTTTACAGCTTGCTGTCTGAAAAAATGATAGCTGAGGTCAGCAGGAGCACATACAGGTATTTGTTTTAGGAGAAATAGGTACTACCTCAGAGTGTAAGATTTAATTCTAAGGTACAGACCTCCAGCCCATGAAAACACTCAAATATCTGATGCAGCAAGGTACTGTGACTGGACTAATTAGACAAAATGGAACCAAGACTTGCAGAAAGAGAATAGTGCTGAACACTTCTCTATTAGTGCTTAGTTTAAGACCTCTTAAAGGGAGTAAAATATTCTGCATCCCCAGCATATGCTCTGCTGTGACTGGCAATATTTAAGTGATGATGATGACAACATGAAATGCTCTGGTCTACAGTATCACCCCTGAAGGAACCTTACAGGAAGCAGGGTATTTTTCAGTTTGTCTACTGAAAAAAAAATTACAGAATCACAGAATCATCTAGGTTGGAAGAGACCTCCAAGATCACCTAGTCCAACCTCTGACCTAACACTAACAAGTCCTCTACTAAACCATATCCCTAAGCTGTACATCTAAACGTCTTTTAAAGACCTCCAGGGATGGTGACTCATCCACTTCCCTGGGCAGCCCATTCCAATGTCTAACAACCCTTTCAGTAAAGAAGTTCTTCCTAATATCCAACCTAAACCTCCCCGGCGCAATTTTAGTCCATTCCCCCTCATCCTGTCACCAGGCACGTGGGAGAATAGACCAACCCCCACCTCGCTACAGCCTCCTTTCAGGTACCTGTGGAGTGCGATAAGGTCACCCCTGAGCCTTCTCTTCTCCAGGCTGAACAACCCCAGCTCCCTCAGCCACTCCTTCCAAGACTTATTCTCCAGACCCCTCACCAGCTTCGTTGCCCTTCTCTGGACTCGCATAATCTGCATTGTGAAATCACTATTAGCGTGCTTTCTGCCTCCTAGGAAATGGAAGAATTTGTTCAGAGCTCAGGAGAACATGGCATCGTGGTATTTTCTCTCGGATCAATGGTCTACAACCTGACTGCTGAAAAAAGTAATGTGATTGCCAGAGCGCTCAGCCAGCTTCCACAAAAGGTGAATTTACTTTCAAGTATAAAGCAATCTGCCTTGTTGTTTCTCACTTTTATTCCCTGCAGCAAGCCTTTTACATCTGATTTCTATCTGCATCTCTGCTGGATATACCATGGCCAAGAAGCTAGGCTCTGCAAAGAGACAGATGGCTGAGTTGCCTCACATAGCATTCAGGTGCTTCTCCCCACTTCCTGCCCCCAAACCAAATGGCACGGAGGTGTATTCATAGGCAAAAATATAAAAATCCCTCTGAGTGGTAAGCCCATAATAATTAACCAAAGATATAAATTGGAGCCAAAGCTGTTTGAATCATGGGGGAAAGGGATGTGGGTTTAAGATAAGGTCCTACTTTATATGTAATAATATAGAAGGGCATGCCACAGGCACTGTGTTTATCTTACTATTCCTTTGTTCAAGGTCCTCTGGAGGTACAAAGGAAAGAAACCAGAAGCTCTGGGCTCCAACACCAGGACTTATGACTGGATACCCCAAAATGACCTGCTTGGTGAGACTGATTCTATCTGGGATGCATTACACCCTTGAAAAACCTGTTTCCTTTGTTCTTCTGCTAAAACGGCTTATTTGGGTTGAAAAAAAAAAACAAACAAAAAAAACACTTGCAGCTATAGTCAGTTTTGTACCTCAAGCAGCAGAGGTTTGCTCTTGGAGCCTTAATTTCCTAGCCTGCTTTTGACTTTAAGGTGAGTGGCTATACAAGAACCATGGAAGATGCAGGCAGATTGTAAAGGGAATAGGAAGCAGCAGCTCAAGAAGGCAGCAATTTGAGCTTAGCTATACAGATGGATCTCTTAAGCAAAAGTCCGTCTTAGAGAGCCCAGTGGCATTTGTTTGGAAGGGCTAAGAACCACCTGTGGGCAGGAGGAAGACACTAAGAAAGTAGTTTTGTACTCTGGAGCTGCATTTCACCTCTGCAGTTCATTTCCTGGGCTCATTCTTCAAAATGATTGGAGGAAGGCTGCAGAAGGGGGCTGCTATGAACCTGAGGCCATGTAAAAACTAGAACCTAGAACTGCATGACAGCAGAAGGGGTAAAGTAACTCTGGGGTTGTCTGAGGAATGTGAAGGTTCATGTACTGCATTCAACATGAATGTGTGGAAGCTAAGGGTGCAGGTGTTGATTCTGATCCAGAGGGCAGGGCTGTCCCCTTCTCTAGCAGCACATTTGCCCAAGTAGTTTGCAGCTCTGATATCCCAGAGGTTATGGTCTGCTGCTGCTACATGCATCTCTCCTTCCCTGTTCCAGGCCATCCCTTGACAAAGGCCTTCATTACTCATGGTGGCACCAATGGGATCTATGAAGCTATCTACCACGGGATCCCATTGGTTGGGATTCCCATGTTTGCTGACCAGCATGACAACATTGCTCACATGAGGGCAAAGGGAGCTGCAGTTGAGCTGGATTTCGGCACACTGAAGACAGAGGACCTAGTTGATGCAGTGAATACAGTCATTAACAATTCCTCGTGAGTTCTGTTCTTACTATAGGATGAGGTTATTAAAACCTTGGGCTGCTGATGTGAGAAATTCTGCTGTTTCCTGTGGGAAACCAAAATAGCAAATAGCTGGTGCTTGGGTTGCAGATGAAAACTGTCTCTTTAGTGAGAATTTGCATCTCCCAGAAGGACAGTTTTGTAATTCTATTTTCTTTGTATGACATTTTAAGATCCCTTTGAGAAAGATAGCTCTTGGAAAGCTCAGAGCAGCTCCTGAGATGACTCTCTGCTGTTCAATGTTAAGTTCTTCAAAGGCTTTGTGTGAAAATGTCAGTTGTTACAGGTACTCAGTTTGGAGACATCACAGTTCTTTCTCTTACCCAAGTCATCAATATCCTTAGTTAATCTAGCTATGTAATATCTGAACAGATGTGAAAATGGTTCCATGTTGCTTTTTCAACAGAGTAACTGGAATGCTTTTTCTATTCAAAAGATTGCCTTTTCCTATTATTGTTTACATGTCGACTTTTGTGCAGACAAGAATAAACTGTGCTGGCTTCAAATATTTTTAAATCACATTGATGAAAGCAAAAGCAGTCCTTTCTATCTTTCTCGAGAGGAGGGCCAGATGTGGAATGGGTTGTTTCAGGAAACTGTGACAATGTGACAAATCTCCTTGGTTTCTTCTTTTTTCTTTCCAGCTACAAGGAAAACGCTTTAAGATTATCCAAGATACACCACGACCAACCAACTAAGCCTCTGGACAGAGCTGTCTTCTGGATTGAATTTGTCATGCGTCACAAAGGAGCAAAGCACTTGAGACCAGCTGCTCACCATCTCACCTGGTACCAGTACCACTGCCTGGATGTTCTGGCATTCCTGTTCGCCTGTGCAGCCATTGCTGTCTTCATTCTTGTCAAGTGCTGCCTATTTTGCTGTAGGAAACGTGGTAGAATTACAAAAAGAAAGAAAGAATAGCTGTGCTGTTCCCGTCAGCCCTCTTTCTTCCTTATGGGCTGCTGATTCAGCAAGGCATTTATGCACATTCCTCAGTAAATAAAATTATTAGGATATGCTTTAAGCTGGGCATATCACGAAGCACCTCACTGAACTGGGTCATGCTAAAAAACAGTTACAGGGCGGAGTTGTTTGCTTAGCCAGTAAATTCCTTCTGGCCTCAATAAGATTGAATTGTAAATGCTTAATCCCTTGGGATGCTATTAGTTATCACACAGGGTTCCTAAAATGGTAATTGCCATTCTAACTTGCCACATTCAATTTGGTACACTTCATAAATACAGCCCTCCTGCGTGTTGTCTTGTAGTCTCTGAACTTAAAACTATTTTTTTTAGTCCATCTCTGACCTTCCCTGTAACATCACCCATAGTTGGTGATTAGAAACCAAAATGTCTCTCCTGTCAGAAAAGCTCTTTACAGATTAGACAGTGAAGCCAAGGTCATGAGATCCTGAAAAAGCGCCCATCTGAATGGTTAACTAAGGTCATAAAAAACTGAGAGCTGCAGGAGACTGGTGAAGTCTTTATCATCACTTTTTACAAATGCACTGACAGTGGCTGAGGGGAAACAGGTACATACCTAAATCCTAAAAACAGCACAGAAATGGCTTTCTTTCCTCCAAGAATCATCTCTTTTCCATCCAACATGCTCAGAGTCCTGCTGCACAGGCCATCATTCTGCACACTACAGGAGCATGAAAATAACTTCCACCTGTCACCTTAAGCCCCCAAGATCCTATAAGCCACACTCGCTGATAAATCCAGGAAAACCCTCAGAGGTGGAACTTAGAAGTAAAGTCACACATAGGAACGGTGCAGGAACACTTAGGAACACTCGCCTTGCCTGAAGTACTGGTGGGAAAATAATGCTACCCTTGGCTCAGATAGAATAGTCTTAAATGCTGCACTCCTGAAATTATTTAACAAGTCCTTACTGATGAAACTGATTACTTACGATTACTGATTAAACTGATGATGCTTCAGGTCTCCTGTTCAAGGTAAGGTAATTGTTGTACCAGTGTACTTAAGAATCTGCCCCAATTTTAACTGACATTTGTTGCATTCTGGCTGCTGGAGATTTGTTCGAGAACAAAATAGACTGAGAAAGTGTTATCTTCGTACAATAAAATTCCCTACATTATATTAACTTTATTGGCTTTTTTGTTAACAGCTTCAGCTCCACTAAAATGTCTTCATAAAAAAAAATCTTCACAGAAGTGCAAGTGAATCATTTCCCAGACTAGTAAAAGCTGTATTGTTCTAACCACTCTAATGTTTCTCATAGTAACTTCAAATCTAGCATATTCTGGTAAACTCCTCCTATGATCGTGATGAGATATGCTGAAATATGTAACAGTGAACAGAATGCAGAACAGCATGACATTCAGGCTCCATATTAGAAAACTGACTACAATTGTTCAGTACAGTTCCTAGGTTCAGCTCCACCATACTTCATCAATAACAGTCCTCATCACCCTGCTTTTGCCAGCAGAAGATTGCCTGAGGATGTCAGGTCTTTTGCAGTAAGGCCAGCAAGGCTCCTAACTTTGTGCAGACACTAGGGCTCACAAAGGACATGGGAAAATACAGCACTTTGCCCTTTGAAGAGGTGCTTCTTTTCAACTACTTAGTGAGAGCAATTTAGCTTATCTAACCTGAATTTTAAAGAGTCAAAATTAAAAACATACAAACAGCAAAAAACTGCAACACCTCTTCTTTCCATAATCTCTAAATGGAGCAGAGAAAGATCTCAGAACAAGGGTGGTTTGTGATGAATTTCTCCAATTAGCCATAGTAAACATACTGAATTTGACATGCTGATCTAATCCTCAGTGCAAAGCAAATGGTTTGGAGGGAGTTCAGCTTCTTGTAGTATTAAAAAAATGTTTCCATGATGGACGTCAGATTTTTTGCTCGTGTTTACTATAGATGTGTAGACTAAAATCTGCAATGTGTAGACTGCAATCTGCAATGTGTAGACTAAAATCAGTTCTAAGAAGACAGTGTTTCCACAACTGCCACACTGTGGTAAATCCTATATTGCAGCTTATTAAAACAGAGCTGCAGAATTTAGTGCTGTGGAGTTGGAGGACTTCCAAGCACTTGCTGCAATTTGGCTTTGTTACATAGAAGATACTGAACAAAGTACTGAAGAAAGGTTATGAAAGAATCCACGTAGTTAATGCAGATGTTTTGAGAACTAGGAAATTGCTGCGGACACTGAACAGCATACACTGCAAGTTTTACTTTTCTTCACAGTTTTACACCATTGGCATTTAGCTTCAAATATTTCCTATTTAAGACAAACAACAAGTGATGCAGTAATCACTATAAAGAAGACATGAGGAGTCTGGACTTGACAGGACTAATGCACCATTAGTAGACAGGTATGATTATGGCTGAAGACAGCCTATTATCAGCTTGAGGAACATTTTAAGTTAAAACATGCAAGGCCTTAATAGCTCTGATCAGCTAGAGCTACGTAAGTTGACTACTTAATTGTGGAAACAGAAAAGCAATTACCTTTTATTGCAGTAGTCCTTTTACTAAATTCATGCTTCTGGATTAATTTCACCCATTGCAAGCACCTTTAAACTATTTTTGAACACAAATACCTTCCTAGAACTGCCAGAGCTCATCAAAACTGGCAAGCTTAGAAGACCAAGAAACCCAATCTGGAGTTTTAATCATTTCAATAGTTATCAATTTATTTTTATATAAAAAATGGTAGCAATGTAGAATACAGCAATATTTTCTGGTTCCACACACGCAGGTTGTGAACATTCCAAGCAATGTGTATATTTTGGAAGGAGACTAGACAAGAGAATTGACCAAATGTTACTGAACTGGGAAGATTTTTTTTAAAAAAGGTTAAAAATTAGGTATCAATAGTGTCTTCTTAATATTGCTTTCATTACTGAAGACTGAAAAAACACTTGACTTTACAGACAGGGTTAAAAACCAGAAGAAAAAGATAGGCTGCTACAACACTGCCATACAGTCAAAAATCATACTTCAATATTTGCATACTTGATAGCAGCATTCTCCCACCGAACCATGTGAAACTACAGGAAGGAAACATCAAAGCAAAAAAATATGGCAGTTTTCCATCAGTATTCAAAAACCTAGAATGAAGTCACTAAGTAAATGAACACTTACTGAGAATTAATCAGTATCTACATTCTTAACTGTTTCCCATTCTGCTCCAATAGAGATGTCAAGTTGTGTCAGCTTTGCGTATTCTATGTTTGGCTGATCTGAGTTTTTCCAGTTCATAGTTCACTGCATGCTTGGAATAAAGAGGGTCATTATAAATCCTTCTACACAACGAACTTTAAGTAGACAGCTGGAAATAAAATATACTACTTGTAAACACACAAAAAAAATACAAGCTTTGTTGTTTCAAGTGAGCACTGGTTCCAGATAGATTATCTTCGGTATCTACCTCTTTCACCTCTGTCTCTGTCCCGGTCACAAATCCTCTCTCTCTCCCTTTCCCGATCACGGCCTCTGTCCCGTTCTCTGTCTCTTCTGTTATCTCTAGGACGGTCCCGTTCCCGCTCTCGGTCCCTCTCCCGAGGCCTGCTTCTCCGACCGCTGACAACTGCTTGCGTGCGGCGAAGAAAGTCATCCACTCTCATGTCATAGTCGTGCTGTGATAGAAGGACAGTTGTTTCTTTTCTTTTCCAGATGAAAATCCCCTCCCTGCCCTTATCCACAGGATTAGCTCTAACTCTTTGGAAAGCCCAGTATAAATATATGTATTTATAGATATATAGGTCTATGCCCAGCATTCACAAAGTTTCTCGCATCCACAGGCCAACATGATAGATCCATGATTCTACTGTGCACCAAGTAGAAAATATGTAAATTGGGATCCAAATGCCAGATACCAGCAAGATGAAGCCTTCAAAGCCTGCTAACAGAAGTGGTTCATTAATTTGGTCTGTTTTTTGATGTGCCCATAGAAGTTATAAAACTCAAACTTTTCTGCTAATGAAGAGAAAGTAATTTGTCATGCATGACTGCAAGAAGTGACATAAAGCCATGTTCTTATTCAAACTGGGCTTCAGCAAGAAAAAAGCTTCACAGCTTGACAACCAGATGCCATTTTATGCAAATGACTCATTTCGAGACCACATTCTGGTAATTCTGCACTTTATATCACCTGGGAGAGAGAGGCTTTTCAAAGATGCTGGAAATATCTAGCCAATCAATATCTAGCCAGTCATGTAGACTGACCTTTCCAAGGAAAAATAAAATGTACTTTAAAGACCCATATTTTCAAAGTCAACAAGTCATGGGTTACAGCTGTACTCTAAATTCCTCCTGTTCCTACTCTAGCCTGCAGACTTGTCTCCCCCTGACTTTGTGGACACTTACTACTCGTTTGTCTCTGTATCTTGCTTCATGTGGTACAGGATGATGTCCTGAGTATGGAGGGTGAGCTTGAGGTGGAGGTGCATGGTGCTGATAGTAAGGGTGGTGTGGTGGCTGCTCCATGCCTGGATACGGTGGCTACAAGAAAGTAACATAAAATGTGTTGAATGTTCTAAAACAAAGATATGTACCCAAAGCTTAGTGCTGGGAATTAAGAACAGAGGTTACTTTCATTCAGGTGGAAACCACTTAACACAGGCATCTAAATCTGATCAGTCTCCTAACCATATAGCAGAACATTTCTTATGCTTTACTGCCAAAAAGCAAATCACAGACCATATCAATGCTTTTTTACAAGTTTGGCCAACACCCTCCCCAGACCCAAAACACACCTTTCAATACCTGCCTCAACTTGATGCCCTAGGTGAAGTTTTACAACTTCATTTTATTAATTCTTATTAATGATCTATGCATATGGAATATGATTTTTTGTCCAAACCTACAAATTCTCACATAAAATTTCTGGTGCCATTCCTTATCAATATATCCTAGTTTAAGTGAACGAGCTTACTCTGCAAGACAAATTATTTAATGAAAGACTAGCAGATTCTTTTAATTATTATTTTAATCAAAGCATCTCTTGGCTTCTCTTCCATCTCTTTAATCAGTAAGGTATTTCTTTCAGATATTACTAAAGCATTTTTGCATGCATTGCTGCTCATAAATGAAGTAGGTGGAAGTGCTGGATTTTAAGATGACTACTTGGCCAGCATGCAGAATGGGGAAGACCAGGGAGAAAGGACAGGAGCATCTCTAGGTTTAGCTAGGTTTGAAAAAACATTTTCCTCCCAGTCTGAAAAATGTGTTGACCTTCAGTTATGGCAAGTGAGAGCAGTGTTACAGCTGAGAAAAATTAGAGGCTGTAACAGCATTTCTACATCTGGCACAGCCTGTTGCTCGTTCACCATATACACAACAAGAGCCAGAAAGCTTGTTGCAGTTACCCAAAATCCAGACTCAACTCAGAGCTAGAATAACAAAATATAACCACGATTAGTGACTATCGTTCCTCACAGGATGACAAAACCAGAAGTGAATGTAACTGATATTTTGCTTGTACTTAAATTCAACGTAGGTAACTGTATACATGCGTGCACATACACATGCTTATCTGACTGGGAAAAAAGTGCATTTCAGTGGAGGCTGCCATACGACATGGCTTATTTGGATTATGCTATTCAGTACAGTCTGCTACTTTCCTTCATGCTTCATTGCCATAGCCAAAATCAAGCCACTGCATAACACTTGAGCACACCAGCCCATTCTGTGAGACTCTGCAGCAAGTCCACCTCTGATGCATTTGCTGTCTGAAAGAAAGCCAGTTACAGTGAATCTTTAGCTGAATACAGAATTTGGTCACACCCTCTTGTGATCACACCCTCCTATAGAAAGGATCTGCAGTTTCCTCAGAGCCTTCAGTTCCTTCTAGGCTCAAGCCAACACAGATTCCTGCTGCTGTACAACTTACTAGAATGATGGACTATTGCTGAGAGCAAAATAAAAATACAAGATACTTGATAAGTAATTTTTCCTCCTTAAAATTTTACACAATTACAGAAAAGGAAAAGGAAAGAGGTGGGCACAGTTCAGATAAACTAGGCTCCCATAGTGGGGCACAGAAAAGCCGTATTTTGTAGAGAAAAATAGAGCTGAACAAGACACAAACCATTCCTTGCCACGGTGGTGGTGGTCCCATGTTGTGGAATTCCCTCACGTAATCATTGTAGGACTAAAATGAAAGACAATAATATTAATATTTGTGATTGGTGTTCTTTGGAAGTGCTGAAAGCTGAATATAAAGTGTTCCCACAAAATCAACATGCACCAACTTACCCCATTTAAAAACACATCCCGTCGAACTCCTGAAAATCGTCTGTTGGGAATAAAAATTTGCAGAACTAAATCCAAGTTATCCACACAGACAAATTACCAGGACATAAAGTGAACAGCATGAACACACCTTACCTGTCTACTTCAGGATACCTGGGATCCTTTATATACCCTGTTCGAACATCAAGCAGTGTTAATTTAATTTACCATCTCATTATAACAGTCTTAAAAAATATATACTTATTAGAATCTATCCTTCCATTTTGTAATACTTGTTACAATTTGGTAGCTGGCACACAGTGTAATGCCTGTTGTATTCAGTTTCAAAATAATCCCAAACTTACAATTTCTTGTAGACAGTAAAGAAAAATAGTATAGTAACAAAAAAATATACATATATAAAATGTGTGCGCATATATATTCATATGCGCTCACAGAAGCTTGCACACAGTACAAATATGGAAGGGGAAATCTGTGCAAAGACAAATTTATTTCAAATTAATTGGAACTGCCCAGAGGTCTGAAGGGTACTGTGCCCTGACAGTCAACCCATGGCCACTGCTACTTATTAACCATGCATTCAGTACAGAGTTGCCCAGAGTACCACCATTCAAAGCTGATTTCCTAGGTTTTGAATACAAAGTTAAACAGAAACTTAAAAACAAGGTAAAACCATCTGGAAAAGCTGTCCAGGACAAAGAATTATTACACCTTTAGTAAATTCCAGGAAGTAAACTTTCCACAGCTCAGCAAAATGGTGCAAAACACCAGGCATGCCTATGCTGCTAATAAAACAATGGTTTTGAACTTCATTATTTCTTAGAATTTTGTTCTGTACTCTAAATAATAGTTTTGGAAAGACAGGGAGAAGCAACAACATACTTTGTGTCAAATGCAGTCAAGCTGGAGAGATAAAGGCAGATTATTAAGAAAGATTTAGAAATCTACTAGTGAAATAATGGAATTTATATTTTTAACACTAGTGAAGCAAGTCTCTGTAGATTACAACCAACCATTTTGTAATATTTGCTTTCCAAAAAAAATCTCCAATATTATAAGCATTGTTGTTGCATTACCATTGTGAACATTTCTTTCTAGAAAACAGCAAAATTATTTTCCCAAACCCATCATTAGAGCCTCTTGCAAAATACAGTGTTCCTATTCCCTTCCTCATATCAAACTTGTAAAAAAAATTCTCTGGAAACACAATTGAGTGTCTACTACTGTCTCTAAATACAGCCTACTACTCAGGCTATTTTGGCTAACTTTCCCAGTAGGAAATTTCTGAGAGACATTTTAATTTGATGATTACTGCACTTGCAAGTAGGTCAAGCAAATCCTAGTGACTGGCAAGCATTTCAAATACCACATTAACAAAGATTTTGGAGAACCATGTACAACAATTTCCACAATTCTGAAATTCTTAGAAGGGCTTGTTCTAGATTAACTTATTTTTCTCAAAGCATTGAAGCTTAGTGCCACTAGACTTTGGCAAGAAGTGGGTTAAACCAGCAGGCAGCACTCGGGACAAGTTCCATTTTTACACCCCAACCATACCAAAAGTTTACTTTTAGAATTCACGAGGATGCACTAGAGAAAACACTTGTGAATTGGTGCACACAAATCTTCATAGTAAGATATTAACCTGGTCTTTGGTGAAATTCAGGGGGATAGTCAATCCTTGGTTTCTTTCTGCTGTTATGAATATCATAATCTTCTGGTCGACGCCTATACAAATTAGATATCAGAAATTAAACAAGGTTGCTTGGAGCACTCGGCACAGCAGAATACCTCAAAGGAATAGCTTGAGCTGCCCATGCTCTCCGCTTATCCATTCTGAACTTCATCTGCTTCAAATTATTCTAAAGCTTTAAGATTGAACTCAATTACATACAACACTCTGATTAAATACCATCCTGTTAGCTTTTGGTTACAGGTGCCTTGGTAGTTATGGAAGAAACTCTACCAACGGTACCTTTGTAACAAACAAAAGGTAACAGAATTGTCTGAAACAAATTCAGACTTAGGCTTTAGCATTATACTTTCACATTACATTTTGAACCAACCTATTGGACAACAGAATTTACATTACTGCATACAGTTAAAGTAAACGGTAAAATATACCACTACAGTCAAAAGGCACAGACATTACTTTGCTAGCTATGGGGTGAATAATTCTATAAGAGGTCTATTTGCATAACATTTATAAATAAAACTGTGCATGCTATTGTGAAATTGGTTTTCACTGCCACTTAGCTAGCTTCGTAGTCCAATAATATTATTTGTAACAAATTCTGTTCTAAGCAATTTACCAGTAATATATCAGTGCCTTTTACAGAAAGCTTAGGCATGTTTAAAATTCCTGATAATTAATTAGGGCTTTTTTTTTTTAAATACAGAATAGTTCTCTTATGGAATAGATAGTATCTTTAAGAATCTCACTCTCAGAAAGGCAAACTGTTTATAAAACATGTACATTCCCATTGCTGTTATGTTTAATAAAGAACTATGCTTAAAAAAGAACTGAGAACTGGCTGCTAATGTTGCTCCACCAAGGTACATAAACATTAATGGGAGATTTCAATGCTAGTGTAAAGGTGTTTCTAAACACAAATCAGCTACAATCCAACCCCTCATCCCCCACCAGCAATATCATTCCTTATGACAAAGACATGAAACTGACACTTTCTTATAATGCTTAATTACTGTGCAACTTGCTTGCTGAGTAATGAGCTCACACAGCTTTCTCTTAGTTTTATGAAAAGTCATTTCTCCTCCCCCTTCCCAACTTCAGTTTTTAAAGCCCACCATACCCAGTTACTAAGCTCTTTAAAACAAAAGCAGATCTCTACTATGAGCAAAAAGCCCAAAAACCAAAGCAGTTGCAACTACAGCAAAATCAGATCAAGAAAAATAGAAGCTGGTTTAAAGAATAAACATACCGCTTTCTTGTAGTTTTGAGAGTGCATTTACGACCGGTATAAATTATGATAGAAACAGTTCATATAGTAGTCCAACTACTGACTTTAAGCTGTAAGCCACATACATAAATGGAGGCCCTGGCAGGCTTGAGAAGGTGTGGTGGTGTTATATGTATAGTTTGCAGTCCATTGCAAAACCTTCACTTGTATATACTTTATTGCACTGGAAACCTCTTAGCTTAACTTCACAAGCCATCTTGGTGCTCAGTCCTTTAAAGCCAAAAATAGGGGGGCGCTGCCAGGTTTCCTCCTACCTACTCGTTATAGTGTCCTTTTTTTAAGCTCAAGGAAAAGGGGACTCTTGTTGGGTATCTGTACCTACCACAGGACGTTTCCACAAAGAGGAAACAACCAAAGGTTTCAGCCCAAACCATACATCAGTCTGTATGCAAAATGGCTACACAGGGAAAAGGTGTTTGGCAGAAGGGCTAATATCAGTTCTTTGCAAAGACTTCTCCAATTCTGTAACAAGTTATACCCCCTTTTTTTCTGGAAAATGATGTTAAGTTCATATAGCAGTGATCAATAACCATGTCGATCCTCTAAAATACTTTAAGTCCACAGGTACTGCCAGCATCTGGAAAGGTTGTATATACAGACACAGCAACAGCCATTCTGTTTGGTTTGTTGCCGGGTCTCCAAGGGCCACTCGATCCCTTTTGGAAAGAACCTACTGTTTTCAGAAGCTCAGCAAGATGTGTGAATTCAGTGGTTACATGTTAGAGAATATTTGGCAATGGGGTTAAAACATCACGGTGACACAATTTGAAACAGTCCCAATAATGCTCCTCTTGAATATCAAAATAACTTAAATATTTTATCCTCAAAATGAGGCGGCATCTTCTGTAAAATTCTAAGTGATCCTTATTAAAGTCCCATATTTGATAAGGCTTATCCAGAGACACACCTGAAAGAAAAGGCTTTTACAAGATATTAACACATTTTTGGCATATAAATATTTCCTTCTCTCCATCTAGCCTGCTCATAATAAATCCAAGCTTACCTACAGCTAGTGTTACATGTTGCATTATCTCAATAAATGATCTAGTCTAAACTAGAGAGCACTTTTAGAGCTTTTTTTTCTGCAAAAGCAAAGATCCCCATTTTCCTCTTGAAAAATGACAGACCGGGGAACCATGTGAAATCCTCAATGAAGCCACAAACTTGTCCATGCAGCTTGATTTGAGGATTTTCTCTCTTCTTTATCGCAGGGAAAGCTTTGACGAATCACATTCCTCCATCACGTTATTCTGACACATGTGCCTATTATCAGTCCAAAGAACGTTTCTAACCTTCCCACGTCCCGAACGGGGTCACGACGGGATGGGCGTCCTCTCGATCGGGGCTGTGAGTGCATTCTTCTCTTGTGCCTCATTTTATGAATGACTTGATACAAGTCAATACTTTCATCAGGAGGGAACAGAAGACAAAGCTGGGTTCCACATTCCGGCTCAATCTCCTACAATTAGTTAGAAGTTCAGTAGTGGTTTATAAACCGAAGAAAAGAAACTCTCCTCAATTACATTAGCAATATACACTTTAAAAAAAATAGACACTTTGAAGAGATTTCAGTATGATTCGAGACATAGCAAAATTCACTTACATTACCTTCAACTCTTTAGGGACTACTTAGAATTTTCATAAATTAGTCCAACACTTGGGGCAACCATATCTTCCCATGAGACAGGCCACACCACTGTTTTGCTACAAAATCAGAGGACTGTTTTTCATCACAAAGAAAATGATCACCTATTACAGAAAGAAAAGCAACACACGTACGAGAAAAATCCATCCTAGCTTCACGTACAGAGCCATGGCCTGATGAAGTTCATTATTACCACTCAAAAAATGATTTCTTTAGTCGACGACAGATCCGTGAAATACTAGGGTAACGCTCGGCAGCAGTCAAAACAAGCAAATCATGTGTTCAGGATTGTTAAGACAGGAACACAGAATGAGAAAATCATTATACCACTCTGGAAGTCCATGTTCCACCCATACCTGGAATATGGAGTGCATTTCTGAAGGGGAAAAAAAGGCACGGGGGACAGGGACAAGGACAGTAGAACCAGAAAAGCTTCAAAGAAGGTGATGTGGTTAACTGCATGTGTGGAACAATTCCTGTATGCAAAGACCAAATGAGTGGGGACTTTCAGCCTTGGAAAAAGAAGGAGGAATTTGTGAGGTGTGGAGAACAAGAGCTACAATGGGAGCAACCCTCTCCTCCAAACAACTCAACATCAGACAAAAATCAACTTGACACCCTTTTCTGGAGCAAGAACTTGGGGCCATAAAATTAAACTAGCAGAGGAGACAGGTGCTAAACAATCCAAAAAAGGACTTCGCAACCTGGTGACTAGCAGACCTGTGGAACACCCTAGTGAAGGATATTACAGATGCTCACTTGAGTTCTGAGGGAAAGTGTATGCATCATCAGAAGAAACATCCATTGGGGATTACACAAAATATAAACAGATAAATAACAACCACTTAATAAAATAACCTGAGTTGAAAAGCTGGGAAAACAAGCATGCTTGCCCAGTAACTAGCAGTACAGCAATTTTATGAAAAATGGAAAACCCTTATCTGCAACTCTATAGTGAAGGGGACGAAACATTAAAAATAACTGTTTCCTTGACCATTTAACAGAATCAAAGTTAACTGAAATAATTTTTTTTAGATCACACTACACTTGAACATGACAGAAAATACCATTTTACTTTTGCTACCTAACAAAGTGAAAGTGTCTATGGGAAAAATAATGCATGGAGTCTAACATTTTCCATACAGTATAGGGATTATGCAACTCCCATCTTGCCTTAAGAAAGCAGAACCCATTATTTTAAATCAAGGCGTGGTTACTTCATTACAGCAGCAACATACCTGCACTCTGGTACATCTGACAAGACAAAGAGCCACCCCACTTACAATTTACTAGTATATAATTTATAATGGTAGAGCCTACACCCCAAGCAATACAATAAAAAAGAAAAATGCAATGCAGAACACAGCTGCAAACACCAGTTCTTAAAAACTGATGTTATACAGGTTTGCACACCATACAATGCAAGACACATTACATTTCAATCCCAAAATATCAGTTTTGAAGCACCGAACACTGTTCCATCACAAAGACAACAACATTGGCATTATATTGTGTTGTTTCCTTCCCCCCCAACAATACTAAAAATAAGCTTCTTGCCCTTGTCACAGTACTCTACAAGTAAATGATCTGAAGAGATTTGAGATCTTCTGTACGTACAAACTTAGCAAGCACTAGAAGACATGAATTATTAAGCAAAAAAAAAAACAACAGAAAACAAACCTGTCCATCGCGTCCAATCTTTACTGGCTTATGTTCGTTCCAAGGATTGGTCAGGTGAGCAGACTTAGTGAACGGCAATTCACGCCTAAATATGCAAGTGGTATCATTTACAGCTTTGCCTTTGTATTTTACTTAAAAATAATAACGCATACTATAGGACCTTATAAAAAGAAAAATCCTGTTACCCTATCTACCAGCAGGTCTCTAAATAGATTTATTAGCACATATTAATACCTGAAGAATGGAAAATTTCACTGTCTTATTCCAGTGTTAACTACTGAAGCCAACACTTCGTCATTAAAGAAATTTGTATAATATTGAGGTTGTACAATAAGCAATCAATCTGAATATGCTGATCAGTCTCTACATGAGGTGGTATCTACACATACTGTTTATAGCAATGTCACTGAAATAAGGCCTGGAGCATCTAATCTTACTCTGAAGCTAGACCCTCTTTGAGATGGAGGTTGGAGTAGATAACTTCCTATGGTCCTTTCCAGCTTCAATTTTCCTATAAATTGAAGTGTCACCTCCCCTGTATTTATTCATCAGCACAAGTGCTTACGCGCAGCATCTCACTGGACTGATAGACGACTTCTTTACAACACAATCAGTTATATCAACCAACATCCTACGTATTATGCAAGTAGAGAATACTTCATAATGTAATCTATTACATACGTTATTTTAGAGCAGTAGCATTTTCTATGTTCAGCCAGATGCCACCATGTCAGTAAAACATAGAAACATCCTTACAGGATTCCTCCCCACACTCTCCACAGCTGTCTAACGAGTGAGCAGTTGATTTTCCTCCAAAATTTCAGAATAGTTTTCTAGTTTCAGGGCAAGAGATCAGTGAAGGAAAACACTCAAGTGGTAAAAATCTCTAAACTAATTAACTGTCGGCAGAAAAAAATATTTGCTGTAGTGCACATCAGGTACAGACCTGAATCCCAAGTTCAGTAACATGTGGCCATGAGTATAGGGGACAGAGAACAGTTCTCTAGTTGAAATGAATTTTCATGCTATCAACAGTCAACTGAGTAATACATAAAAATGATATTAGGTCTTGTTACTAAGCAGAAACATAAACGAACAGTTATTTACCTGCAAATCCAGTCAATTTTAAAGACACCTCCCAACATTTTTGCATTCATTCCTGCAGGCAGCACCCAGTGTATAGGTGATCCTCCATGATGGGATTCTGAAGAAAGTCTTGCAAACCCTGAAGGATTTCACATGAATTGTAACGAAGACAACAGAAAAGCTACTGCACATAAAATCGCACTTTTACTTACCTTGATAAAAGCTAACTTTCCCTTACCTTGGAATTTGCCACTCTCTCTTACAGAAAATATCAAAATAACACTCCTTGCTGATCTAAATGCAGCATTAAGCTTCTTTTCATTCACTGGAAGCGTTGACCATACTCCCTAAAACAAAACAATCCCCACCCCAACACCAAAACATGAGTTCATCTCAAGTGATTTAGCTGAAAGATTTCAAGTATGTAGTTTAGGGGAGGGTAACAAGACTGAACTAGTGCTTTGGGATAAAAGATAATGGAAAGAGAATGGTATTGCTAAAATCACTCTTTCAGAAAGAGTTTTTAGCCTGCCCTAGGATAATGCTTTTAGAAAAAAAAGTTTTTTTAAAAATGGCTTTTCCATCTTTTATGAACACTGCAGATGCATTTAGACCACTCATAAAGGTGTTGTTTGTAATTATGATGGACAGATAACATAAGAACATTTGTCTTTAGTATTTTTAAGTTGTTTTAAGTGACTTTAGAAACTCATGTATTTTTATGAATATACACATACTAGGAAAAAACAGCAGCATCCATATAAAAGGTGGGCAGGTAGAGTCCAATAACCTTGTTAGCCTGACAGATTAGCAGAAGGCAGCTTGCAGACTTTGAAACTCTTTTAGCGAATGGCCAGAAACAAAAGACACCAGACAAACATTTTAAATTGGCAATACAACTCAAAGCAGTATGTTCAGCCCCATACATCACCACTGGCTAAATCCTGACTTTTACCTTTCATGAACCATTTGTCCAGCTATACAAAACAAAAAAAATAAACACTTGCTTCAGGCTATCAACCAAGCCAAGCTGTAAAATAACCAGCTTGTTGCACTATTTTTCAGCAAGATCAGCTCCCTAGCCCATTTCTTGGGACCAGCACAGAGTAGATGGTTATGCTGGTTTAATATTGCTCAAACTTCAGCCTCAGAATATGTTCCAGTAGATGCTGAAGAAAACATTCCTCCCTATCCTTTTCTTTTTCTTTGAAGACACGCTTTCATGTCCTACTCTGTGCTCAATTACTGGTCATCTGACTCTGTGATGACCAAATTCATTAGAATACAGTCACCAGAGAACTATTTCGTTTTAACCTGTTACTAGCTTTTAGTTAGATGTATATTGCTTTAGGCTGTTCATGAAAACACACTGTGAGTTAGACTAGCTTCTTACATTGGCTACACAAAAGCCAGTGCAGTTGCAAAGCCAATGCAGTTGCAAAGTGCTGGTGTTAATATATGAAGAGACAAAATATCTACAAAAAGAACTTTATAGGAACTAGAAAATTGTTGCAACCCTCAGGAGGCATTGGGAAGATGGCACAAATACCTCCAGAGATACTGTCCACCCAGGACATTCCTTTAAATCCTAGCAAATGGCCAGGGACAAAATGTCCTTGCTGCCTCTCATGCACTGGTGGACCACAGAGCATTAAACAACTGTGCATCCTTTTTATTCTGCTTCTGTAACATGACAGAACTTGGCCTCTATTGCAGCTGACAGGTACTGACAGAACAGAACGTAATACCACATTGCCAAGATTTCATGGAGGAATCCCAGAGAAACAAACTTTATGCTCCGGTAAGGAACATGCATGTAAGATCCCACCCACAGAATTTCTGTCCTTAAGGAAGAGTAACCAGGATAGCTGATCACCCATCCAAACAAATGTTGTGGCCCAGGCAAAGTGCTCAAATCTGCTCGCTACAGAGTCCAAGAGCTCAGCATCAACAAGCAGAGATGATCCATCCCATATTATCACTGCGTATCCCTTACCTGTTATGAAACCTGTCTGATCACAGAGGAAGACGCAATGCACAGAGCAAATTCCAAATAAAAAGAACCATAGCACTGAAAAGGAAAGCTCCCCTAAATCATCAGAAGCAGTAGACCCATGGTGCTGAACTTATCAAAGAATGCCAGTCCCTAACCCATAACATGATAACACAATTGTAACAATAACTTTTGAAAAGCTGTAAACAATTTTTAAGAAAAGGCACAAAATCATTTTCTGTAACTTCTGAACAAAAATGCAATTAATTGATTACAAGAACTATTCTTATTCTTTTTATTTTTTTAAGTATGTTATTTAATATTTCTTATTTTAAAATTATTAATTTACTTTCTGAATTTTAGAATTCAACTTTGTGTGTGCTGGAAAAATAGCAACACTCCATTCATTCATTGTATTTTGCAACTGTTCACCTTAAGAACGATCAGTTTTTCAAAAAAGTATTGTGAAGAGTCACATTCAGAACACAGCATCAGGCTATAGCACCTCAGAGATTTGTTAGGCAGAGGTGGAAAATGCCTCTCAAAAAGCAGGAAGTTTCTTGAACCAGCTATCCACTGCCTGATGCTCCCTCAACATTTTCAGAAGCACAATAAACTCCAGTCTTAACTTTCCCATGGCTTAAGGCCCCTTTTTAAGCATACTCTATCAAGACAAATAACTGATGGTTTGGAAACTTCTCTGGACTACAGTGGAAGCAGAGTAACTACGCCTAAAGAATCAAGAAACATTTCATTCTTGTCTCTACCAAGACCTGAGCAATGGATAAAAGAATGCATAAATCAGTATATTTTTCTATAGTAAGTTGTGTTTCAAAATACTCAAGGTGATCAGTTTGAAGAAAATTAAACTTACCTTTGCTTTAGCAAGTGATACATTTTCATGGTTATTACTCTTGATGAGAAAGAATCTTGCATCCTGGAGAATGTATTTAAGTTTACTTGTTTGGTCTGAAAAACAAAGCATCAAATAAGCAGAACTGTAAATATTTACAGTTTTCAAAAGTGTTGCTGTCATTGTAGATAGCTATTTCCTTCAAAATACACTAGATCCCACCCAGTTCCTACCTATGTATCAAGACAGTCAACCACCCAACTCAAAACTTGAAGTCTAAGCTGTAGAGTACAAAATGTAAAGGGAAAGTCAAACCAAAACTAAAACTCAGACGTTCATATAAAGAAAAATAAAATAAAATCAGCACAATTCAGTGATGTTCCGATATATAGGACTTATTTCTTTTGTTAAGAATCTTTGAACGAACAGTGAGAAACATTTTTATCAATATTAATCCTTCAGTAGAGACTATTGAAACATTCTTCTGTTCAAATGAAAGCACCTCGTTTTTTGCTTTTTCTGTTTCTACTACGAGTAAATCAGCTGAAATTTTTCTATTTCAGTCTCAACACATGCAAAAGTAGCTTAAGATTCATTTACGCTCACAATAATTACATGCTCAAATTGATTTATATCGGAACATTACTACTTACACATCATTTAATGAACAGAGACAATGGCTTGCTAGGGGCATGCATTAAAAATTCAAATTTAAATGATACCTTTTTGGACAGCACGAACGGAAGATGATAATTTCTCATGCTTCTTTTCTGAACCTGTGTTTAGCCAAAGTACATTTTGTTCAGATTGAGCTTTAATAGAGATAATATACAATTTCTACAGCCTTGTCACATACAATTTTCATTCATGACAAATTATGCTTTCTGGCGCGCACCCACACACACAAAAAAAATACTGTTCAATGTGCACGAGTGTTTTGTTTTGATTTGTTTTTGTTTGGTTTTGTTTTTTTTTGTTTTTTTTTTTTTTAAGTAGTATTTGAACAGTTTCCTACTCAGAAAACTAGTCACTGAATCATCATCTTCCAAGTTTAAAAAAAAAGTGAAAATTCCACTTAAGCAACAGAATAGCATTAAAGTAACAAGAAAGCCTACTTCCCCCCCCAAAGGTATCCACACACAACATGCCAGAAGTCAATACCAAATTGTACAAAGCTACATACCCCATAAGTCTCTACAGCCAGTTACATTTATTTTAGATTACACATTAAGATTTGATGCAAGTCAGGACAACAAGCAATAAAAGGAAAAAATACCTGCATAGGATTCTGATGCAGAACTTCCACTTCTATCAAAAACAATTGGAGAGATACCTCTTGCTCTCTTCCTTTCCTTCTTTTTCTCATCTAAAAAAATAAAAAGAAAAATATAACAAATAACAGCAATATTTTAAACATCAAGTGGCAGGCAAAATTCAAATAAGCAGCATGCACAGAAGAAGCAAATGCTAAGTAGTCAAGTTTTCAATTCACAAAAAGATGACAAATGCCACGTATCTAGAAATTGCATGCAAAGTTTTGAGACAATCTCCTGGGTGTTCTAGTAAGTAAGGGAAGTTTAGTTCTCTCCAGCCTTCAGCCAAATTTGCAACACAGAGTGCAAGCTCTGATAGTGACATGGGCTTGCCTTCTCAAAGTTCAACAAAAGGAAAAGAGATAGGAAAACAAAGCACTGTGGCACATAGGCTGTTTTTTCTACTCTAAAGAGATTTATGTTATATTGCGGGCATTTTCTGAAAAATTATTACATCTTTATCTTTTCATTACACCTTATAGGCCTCCATAAAACCGAATTAAAGACAGATGTTAAGGAGAAAGGCCACCCATGGAGACTTTAGACCAGGAAGCTACTATGTAAGAAGAATATCAACAGGAGACTGTAAGCCTCTTTCTTATTTGAAAAAACAAAGAAACAGAACAGTACCAATTTCTCCACCATGCAGAAATTACAATACAGAAATCACCTTTTCCAAGGCTTACTCGATCCAAACCCGTTATGTCTGGTTGTATAAAGACAACTAAGGGGAATAACGTTCAGCTTTACTTGGAAGATAGGTCTGCATGAACTTGAAATCTTGCAAATCTTCCAAAATTTATGTCACTAAAAACTCTTATCTGTATGTCAGCACTGGTTACACTACATAGCTGTGAACCATTTGTTTCTAGTTTTTGCTCAGAACTTTACTCTCACTCTAAGTTTGTCTTAATAGCTAAGCATTTCAACTTAGACTCATTATGCTGAAGGCAGCCACTATTTAAGCTCATCTAACATAGTACCTTCTCTGGGGAAGACAGTGCTCTGACTGTACCAGTCTACCTGGTCATTTATCCGCATGAATATATAGCTCACCACCAACTTAAAATTAGTTGCATGGGAAGTTAAGCCACAAGGAAAATATTCACTAAGAAACTGTGAACTAAGAAAACATCATCTCTAAGATTCTAAAGTACTTAGCAGTAAGGCCAAAGCAATCAAGAACAATACGAATCTTCAGCAAAGAAATCCTGATTTCCACAAGTTTTTGTGTAATGAAAGACCACTTTCCAGTAAGATTCTTCCTTCCTTACGATTTTTCAAAATTAAGATCTTAATGACTTGTGCTGCTAAGATTTACTTTTGACATGGTCAGGAAGGTGTTTCCGACTAGTGTGCTAAATGACACCCACCTGACGCATCTGAACCAGATGCAGATCTGACTGATCCATCTGTGAACGAGGCAGATTCAGAATCAGAATCACTGGCTTCACTCCGTGTGTCATAGTCATTTCCTTCCTTCTGATCTCTCTCATCCTGTTCATACTCTTCTTCATCCTCTTCCCCATCTTCTTCCACCTCTTCATCCTCCTCCCCTTCATCATCTTCCTCTTCTTCCATTCCCTCATTTTCTGTATTGCCTTGTTCAGAGGAGCCACTACTGCCAGTCTCATGATCTGAACAATACTCCTCAGAGTTCACCTCTTCTTTTGAAGAATGGCTGGATCTGCTTGGTCTTCTATCCATATCATGTCTGATTCTCTGATGTTTAAAGAAAAAGTGAATCAGTGGACATATAAGATTGTCAGGATGCACCCACAGTCCTAAGAGAATCTGCCTTATAAAAGGTCTTATAATTGTTTTTATTTATAAGGCAGCAAGAACATTTAATACCTCTGAGCCATCTGGTGTGGAAGACTTTGCCCTTCTGTCAAGATCCCTCTTCCTCATGCAAGTCTTCTCTGGCTGTCCTTTATAAGGATCCCTGGAACTGCTTGACATGCGCGTCTTTCGATCACCATCTGGGCGCTTGTTTCTATCAGACCTCTGATACTCCTCATTCTTGTATTCTGATATCGGCTTTCCTTTTGTACTCACTATTCTCTTGTTATTGCTAACTGATGAACTAGGAGGCTTTGGCATCATCTGCCTTGATGAATGCAGAGAAGGTTTTTGTCTCTTGCTTTCAGCGTTTTCCATCCTGTCACTTTTTCTTTTTGATCCTTAAATAAAAAGAGATACCAAGCTCAATGTTATTTTGCACATAACACCAAAAACTGCAGAGAATCCCACTTCCTCTACTTCGGTATCTGTGACAGCAACAGGGGATTTACCATCTTCCAGGTGTAAGCTTTGCTACAACACTCAATACTGCCTGTTAGGAACAGCTAATGTTCTAAAAAGGGCGTATTACAATCCTTTAGGATATCCCACTAATCCTTGAGGTTTTGGTAGGTGTTTTCTAAATTTTATATATGAGGACATTAAATTCTTAAGGGATTGGTCTAAAGACAAACTACCAGCTGAGCCAGAAAGGGACTTCAGGATTGCCTTGCTCCATTTCACTTTATTAAACCAAACCATACAGTCTTTTTCTAATGGCAAATATATTCATGATAAGGCAGACTCCACAACTGTTTGTATGATGAAAGGACACCTAGTTAAATGTTTGTCCGGAAGGTCTGGCGGAAGAGTACATCCCTGTGAAATAAAGACTTCCGTTGACTCTTTCACTCTTTGAAGCAAGTTATAAAAACCGCTCAAAGACTTTGACCCTGCTAAGACAGACTTATTTATTTTAAGTCATTTACTTTTGTATAGAACATCCACTACCATAGTCACCTACCCTTTTTCTCACTTTTATCTTGCTCACTATCGGGGTTATACAACTCATCATCTTGGTCAGGAGCATCAGTCAAAATGTCATCCAGGACATTCAGTTCACCATCTGAAAACAGAAGAGTTAATAACAACCATAACGAGTCTGAAGATGCAAACTACAGTAGAACTAGTATTTACAAACCAGAACATTTCCTTTAGGGTTACAGATCTGTCACATAGCAAAACTTAATGTCTCGATTTTTTCCACAACTTCAATTGGTTGGATTGAGCAAACCCAATAAAACAACTAAAATGTCACAGAATGCATTTAGGCACCTAAATAAGGTCCAGCTTGGTTCCTCGCATCACGTAAGCTTTACAAAGCTGACCTAAAAATGCAAGCCTAACAAAAAAGCCTGTACAAAAACAGAGAAAAAGGAGAGTGGGTGATAGCCGAAGTGCCATAAGAAAAGAGGAAGGATCTTCCTACTTCAAATCCTGAAGAACTTGCAGATTTATTATTCTCTTCTGCCCTGCTATTTTTGTTCTCACTGCTGCATTAGGAGGGGAATTTTGTGGTTCACCTCCAAGGAAAAAGCCACAAAAGGGTGCTCTTGATAAGCTATCAAGACCATAAGCTAGGTCAAGCCACTGAAGAAGTGGAAAGAAATACTTATTTGCTACTTAATTCTGAGTTGCTCTGAAAAGAAAAAAAAAAAACTAATTCACTTTAAGCACCAGGGCAAAAAGTTAAGGAAATTCGTGCTAGAGATAGTAAATGATTACATTTGGTCACACAACTTTTAAAACCTGTCACTGCTTCCAGCTCTGCTTCGCTTTGAGTGAAACTAATGGGGATATGTGGCGATTCTTGTAAAGAGATTCATTAGATGTAAGACAGCAGATCAATATTCCAATCACTTTCAAAATAAGACTGGACCACATGTAAGCATGCAAATGGAAAAATAATAGAAAAAAGTATTAATTTAGAATCCCATATTACTTCTCCCAGACTCTGGAATTCTGAGCTCTTTCACTCTATATTACTGTTAGCGATTCTATTTTCTGTGTTCCAAAAAAGGAAAGTGGAGCAAATTCCAGGGATTCAGCTACTGACAGTATCTGGAGAAGGTACTATGTAGCACGTTAAAAAGCAGCAGGTCAGTCAGTATTCTTGTGCTGGACACAATAAGGTTAAAGCAGTAAACAAAGCCATCCAGAGTATGGCAATTTGTTTATCTGAAAATCTTGAGCCGTGCCACAAGATGAGTTTTACAGCTTAGTATTAAAAAAAAAGTAAATATTATAATTTTTCTCTCTATTATAAACACCTGAATCTGAAGTCACCATGTGTGCTAGCCTCCCTGCTGGCACGTCTTCACATTTTCTGTGGCAGAGGAATGTAGAAGTGGTCACTGAACTGCATGGCTGCTGTAGATGATGTAAAGGAAGTGGTGCAGAGAGATGGATCAAGCCTTTCCCTTGCAGTTTACAGTTAGAGGACATTCAAGTATCACAAAGCGACATTGCAATTCATATGGGACCAGACCGTGATGCTTGTAGATACGTATATATCCACAGCAAGTATTGTGGCTTTTAACGATGAGAAACGTAAGAGCCAGGCTGATGGATGTGCAACTGCTAAACATGGGTTGCAGTTTTCTGGCTTTCATCATGTTTCCCCACAAAGGGCTGGGCAAGTTCTTAACACAAAATTTTGTCACTGGAGACCAACAAAAAAGAGGACTCCTGGGATTAAAATATTAAACTTAGCACCCACCTCAGACTACAAATACTGAGCCTCAGCCTTCATTCCGTTTTAGCGCGGCAACAGCATGCTTGAGAAAACTATATTTAACCTAGCTACTGCAGTAGCATTCAGAGATGTTAAAAGGTATTTTGAACCAGGTATGAGCTGGTTCAAAAATAAATGAGAAAATAACAAAACTTTTATGGAATAACCACATCTGACATGACAGGCAAACCCTTTCAGGGTTAGGTGGGCCTGAAAGTCAGAACCCTAAAAAAAGTATTCAAAGGATATCCTGTTTCTGTGATACATCTGACTCCTACAAGATTTCCATAATTATTTAGCAAGCTGCTAATGCAAAAGCGGGAATCTGACCACACAGTTCCCATCTGCCACCTGCATCAGGTATACTGCTCAACTGACCTCCATAAAATGATTCCGCTCGCTGAGCCGTCACTGTTAAGCGTTCAACCTGATCAGCTAAATCATCTCAGAGAGATCAAGGTAAGCATCAGGAAAAGCACAAAAAAAAAAGAAACAGAAAAACAGTAGAGGGACAGATTTCTTACAGTTCATCACTGCTGAAGGGGGAAGGTCCACATGGGTCCATTTCACTACAGACACTCCCAACTGGGCTCTCCTGCAACTCATCTTATGTTGACTCCGGGGTGTGTTGGATCCCTCCATGAACAAATTTAACTCACCTGAAACAGCAGGAAAGTAACCTGGGGAGGGTGTTTTTCCTCTGCTGGCCAAAAGAGTTAGATCTATTCAAGGAAGGGTCCAAACGAGAAACTGAGTTGGCAAACAGAGGGGATAAGACCACACAATTTAAAACTGAAAGGGTCAGTGAGATTTATTTCCACTTTCCCTAAGCAGTGAAACAACATTTCTCTTTTAGAAGGAGTACAGAAATAACATTGCATTTGCAGTAGAAATAAATTCAGTTACAAACAAATGTTTATTAACACCTGCTACCCAATCATAATCCACCCTTTCACAGAGGAGCAAGTTAAAAGCAAATTAAAATACAAAACATCAAAACATTTCTTGTCTGCTACTCATAACTTGACCACTGTCAGTGATTAAACAAAAAACCCCAACACACATCCTAAATACACAAACAAATTAAAGCCTATCTGGATAAATGGTTATAAGAAAAAAAATAAGAATCCAGTAGTACATATTTCAATTTCACTGCTTTTCTAGAATGGCAGCTAAAATCTATGTCAGAACAACCCAAATATATCCTAGCCTTAGTCTTACAATAATAAAGCTAAGAATCGAATATCAGGATTAAATTTACTCATCAGCTCTAACAAAACCTAATAGGAATTTTCCAAGGTTTCACAACAAATACTAAACATAGCAGACTTTCACCGTTCTCGTGAACGGCATTTCACAGCCAGCTATCCTGCAAGAAGTTTTAGATTAAATGCGTTCCACAGAAATCCAGAATGACGCAAACCAACCCACATCACTACCAGGATGCTTTACCTTTTTAATAAGACTACTATAATCTGCGCTAACCACCAGACAGCAACCCGCTACATCTGACGCATGTTTTCATATCTTTGTCGTCAATTTAGCAAGGACCGACTCATATAACCTCACGGACAGCACGTGGATCATTTCGGCTTCCACAGACTGACAGGCTGTTCTGAGCGTTCAGAATATATGTCACCCTGGAAACATTTAATTCTTTAATTTCAAACTTATTTACCCACAGTGCCCACTAAGCTTAAAGGACTGCAGGGAAGACAGGAACAGCGAGCAGACAGCACTCAAAGAATACTGCAGTCCCAGCTTCTGCTTGGCAAAGTAACTATGTCTCTTGACAGAAAAGCTTAAGGAAAAAAAATAAAGGAAATTAAGGAAAAAAACGACGAAAAACAGATAGTTCAGCGGGAGGATAACCAGCAGCAACCCGCCTGCAGCGTAACGAACCTCGCTGCCCTCTGACTCGCTCCCGCTGCTGCAGTCACCTTGCCCCGAGCCCGCTGTTAGGGCAACACGTCCCCATCCCCTCACGAACGTCCCGTCCCCACACACCACATCCCAAAGCCGCAAAAACCGCCCCCGGAACGGACCTCTGGTGCCCGCCGCTCTCCTCACGGGCGAAGGCCCGCCGCCAGCGACCGAGCAGGCCCGGCTGGGGGCAGACAGCCCCGCCGAGGAGCACCCAGCCTCCCCAGCCGCCCCACCCGCTCGGCCCAGGCCCCGGCTCCCTCCCCCAGCCCGTCCCCCGGAGCTACCTTTCTCCTCCCGGCTGTCCGCCGCCATCCCGCCGCCGCGCCGCGACGCGCCGAGCGCCTAAGATGGCGGCGCCCTCTTCCTGCGCCCAACGCCTCCCCTCCCACCAGGCACCGCGCTGTTTACGCGCAGCGCGTCACCGGCGGAGGAGGAGGGGGAAGGGGGGGGGGCGGGCGGGGTGGAAATGGCGTCCAGCAGCGCATGCGCGGTGGTAAGGGGCGGTGCGGGGGTGTGCGCAAAGGGCTTGCCGTGCTCTGCTGTGTGCGCATGCGCAGTTATGGGAGGGGAGGAGGAAAGGGAAGGGGAAAAAGGAAAGGGAAAAGGGGAAAAGGGGAAGAGAGAAAGGAGGGGGAAAAAGGGAAAGGAAGGGGAAAAAGGGAAAGGAAGGGGGAAAGGAAAGGGGAAAAGGGAAAGGAAGGGAAAAATGGAAGGGAAAGGAAAAAAAAAAGGAAAAAATGGAAGGGAAAGGGGGAAAAACGGGAAGGAAGGGGAAAAAACGGGAAAGAATGGAAGGGAAGGGAAAAGAGGGTGGGGGGGGGGTGATGCCATTGCTGCCTGCTGTTAATGGGGGGCTCGCTGGGGTTTTATTGAAACGGGTTGGGGTTGCCCGCTGTGCTGGGGGATCAGGTGTAGGGAAGGAGGAAAAAAAATGTATAGAGGAGGGAAGTTTGCAGAGGATGCCCAGTTGCAGGGAAGTGTCGACCTGCTAGAGGGTAGGAAGGCCTGCCGAGGGACTGGACACGTTGGATTGATGGGCAGAGGCCAGTGGGATGAGGTTCAACAAGGCTTAGTGCCGGGTCCTGCACTTTGGCCACAACAACCCCACACAGCGCTACAGGCTTGGGGCGGAGCGGCTGGAAAGCTGTGCAGAGGAAAAAGGTCTGGGGGTGCTAATCAAAGCTCGCCTGAACATGAGCTGGTAGTGTGCCCAGGTGGCCAAGAAGGCCAACGGCATCCTGGCTTGTATCAGGAACAGTGCAGCCAGCAGGAGCAGGGAGGTGATCATCCCCCTGTACTGTGCTCTGGTGAGGCCGCACCTCAAGCACTGTGTTCAGCTTAGGGCCCCTCACTACAAGAAGGACGTGGAGGTGCTTGAGCGAGTCCAGAGAAGGGCTACGAAGCTGGTGAAGGGCCTGGAGCACAAGTCCTGTGAGGAGCAGCTGAGGGAGCTGGGGTTGTTTGGTCTGGAGAAGAGGAGGCTCAGGGGAGACCTCATTGCTCTCTACAGCTACCAGAAAGGAAGGTGTGGGGAGCTAGGGGTCGGCCTCTTCTCACAGGTAACTAGTGATAGGACCAGAGGGAATGGCCTCAAGTTGTGCTGGGGGGGGTCAGGTTGGATATGAGGAGACATTTCCTCTCAGAAAGAGCAGTCAGGCATTGGGACGGGATGTCCAGGGAGGTGGTGGAGTCACCGTCCCTGGAGATGTTCAAGGAGGGATTGGACATGGTGCTTAGGGACATGATTTAGTGGGTAGGGTGATGGTTGGACCAGATGACCTTGGAGGCATTTTCCAACCTTAATGATTCTGTGATTCTATGAAAAAAAAAGTTTCTGTCCCCTCAATGTGAGGGTGGCTGAGGGAAAGCCCTCCCTTGTTGCATGGTGTTTCTATGCTGATGTGGTGGCTGCCCGAGGTGCTAGAGCTCTCGTCATGGTTCCTGAGAAGGGCAGAACAGTCATGGCTTTCCTCTTGGTTAGGAATTGCTGCACAACATGGTTTTGATCACCTGTGTGAATGGTTTTTGGGTCTACATCAGATGTGTCTGCAGCTGTCCCATATTTTTTTCACAAGCGCATACATATTTTTTTGTTTTGGTTTCCATTTTTTTTTAATTATTGTTGTTACGTTGTTTTTCACCTGGCAATGTTCGGCTTGTTTTGTAAAATCTATGTTTAAACATAAACCAAGTGTGCTTTATCAAGCCAAATTATTTTTTAAAGAAACTTGGGATTAGTGTATACTTCCCTACTATAACCCAGGTGAAAACTATAAGTGCCCCTGTTTTAGTTACCTTTTCAGGCAGCCTGGGTACTTGACTGCACTACAGTATTTTATTACTGCTGTGTGTAGCTCACAATTAACAGAGAGCTTGTTAGTATTATAAAAGTTCAACCAGATTATTCTATGTGCCCAGGGAGGTTGTGTTGCATGGTGATGCCTGCTGTAGACTGAGTGACAGTATTTTTCATGCTGCAGGTCTTTGCTAGTGCAGTCTGATGGGTGCAGCCAGTCTACTCAATGCCTTGACTGCCAGAGCAATGTAGTTCCGGGGTGTTTCTCTTGTGATCTTTGGTGTGTTTGCCTACTCTTGCAGGGTCGACAGGTTAGTAAAAATGTCTGGTCAGCCCCCTGCCTGTTGGTTAGTCTGCCTAAAATGTCAGGAAAGATAACATTTCCTTTTCTGTGAGGAAGGCTGGAGTACAAAGTGTGTCCTCTGACATGGGTCAGGATTGTCCATCTTGCTTCAAAGCTGTCAATGCAAATCCCAAATAGAGGATAAAAACATCCACTGAAAAACTACAGTACTTCTTCGGTGAGATGATAAAAGCTAGAATTAGGTGAAAAGAAAGAAATTGCTGAAATGACTGTGCTGCTACAGGAGATAGAAAGGTATATGTTCTTCAGATTTGTAGTGGCTTTCTGATCTGAATGGAGGTTTTCACTTCTGTAGTACTCTAACTGATTCAACGTTTACTCATCTGTGAATCTTCATCCTTTCTCTGGAATTGCATCTTGTGAAATATGCAGGACTTGACCTTAGTAGTTTTGCTGACACTTACTTCTTGATTCCGTAGTCAAAGAATGCAGAGCAGTTCTTGTGTGTGCTTGTATCTATCTCATCAGTTAGGTAAGCAGCTTGTGGAGTGCCTTTCAGCAGCTGGAATGCACATGACAGGTTTCCTTAGTGTGCCTTATTCCTGAGTGATACCTGCTTTCTCTCATTTTACTAGAAATTACCAGGTGGTATTGCATTAGCGGATTTTGTTTTAATTTCTGTCTATTAAAACTAATGTGAGAGATAACTGACCAAAAAGCTGTCAGGCTGTGTGTAATCCACTAGATGGTACCATTGAAGTGAGTTAACGGGAAGGGTGCTTAGTCAGAAGGAACGGTGGTTTGCATCCTTCTCTTTGAATCTTGCAGAAGTACCCAGCTAGCCTTGGAGAAGGCTGTGCTTTTATCCAGGCATAGCCCTGTTGGTGGGTTTCATCCTTTCAGTGTGGCATGAAGTTCAAATACTGGTGGCGTAAGTCTAGCACCTTTTCTGTAGTGTGTTTTTGAAGCAAAATAGAAGTCTGCAAGTGAGGATAGCTGCTGAAATATTTCTTGAGGGTGTAATGGCTTTGGCCAACTCTCACCATGATAATCATTTGAATAGGAGGACAAAACTAAACTATATCCAGAGATTCCTTCCAACCTCAGCCACCTTGCAGTTCTGTTATCAATGAGCACTTGTTTGAGAACTAATATGGCAAGAGAGACTCCGTGGTGCGCTGAAGCAACTTGTAGCTGTGGCTTCCCATATAGCTTACAATATACCAAATCCAAACAGAAAAGGGAGGAAAAAAGGGGTAGTGAGCTTGGTGGTGGGTTTCTAAGGCTAAAAGAGTTCTTGCTATGATGGAGATTTGTAGTTATCCTTTTATTCTGAGGAACAGATAATGACTTTGTGTTGTCCAAACCTATTCTAACAGGAACGTGGAAGAATTCCCTTGGTGTCTGCAGAGAGCCCTACAGAACCAGGTTAAGACACTGAAAGTTCTCCTTTTAAACTCCCTTCTCAGTGCTGTTGTGTCTGACCATGTCTTTTTGCAAGTGACTGCTGATGAGCATTCTCTGAAGACTATTCATCAGAGATGGGTCACATTTGAGGAACAGCTACGGTGACTAAGAATAATCCATGTCCTAGGTCAGAGATGAGGTCTGGGCCTGCTTTTGTGTGCAGGCCTTTTGCTGTCTTTCAGGGGATTGAGTAGGGTTTGTTGCCGATGGTTCAAGAAGTATGTTTTATGAGAATGATTTGTTCACAGGCCTGTCATAGCCTGTATAACTTGAAACTGTAGAGAAGCAAGATGATGGTGGGATTTTTTAACATAGGTTAGCTTATCTGAGCTGGATTAAAATCCGTTGATTAAGAGTTTGTTTTCCAGATTGCAGGACAAGACTTGTTGCGACTCCTGCTCTTTTCAAAAGGCATACTCATGCAGATATGACACAAGTCAGCAGGTAGCCATTTGTGTAGCTGGATCATGGTACATATGTTTTCTGACATACATTTGGATAAAGTTATCATGTATATCATTAGTGTAAAGTCTGATACTTTTCAGATTGTGTGCGTGCTAACCCTTGTGATCTGCCTGCGGCTCTGCAGCAGTAAGGTGTAGTTTATAACAAAAATTTCCTCTACCTTTCACTAATCTGGTTATGCAGAGTAACTTTAGAAAGGCTTTTAGGCAATGCTTGGAACTATTAAGGCTGTGTCAGCCCATGGAAGATGTTTTCAGTTAAAAAAAAAAAATAAATTGATTTTTAAAGAAAGCTTCAGAGAGTGCTGGCAAACACTTGTTGGCATAAATTATAGACGTGAAATACTATTTGTACTTGTTTTAATTTCTGATTTGCACCTTACATAGGCTTCAGGAGTTGCTAATGCAGAAGAACAGTTTCTGTGCGCCTTTTGTTCCTGTGCCTGGGTGCATTGGCAGTAAGTGGCATGCTTCCTGTTTATGAGGTAATTACTGTATGCCGGCTGGCCTGTGTGCCAAGGCCAAGTACTTCAGGCCACTGAGTTTATTGGCTCACTGTGCTATTACTGGTAAACAGGAAACTCCCTGAAAGTATTACTCCAAAAACATTTTTAATTAGCAAGCTAATGACAGAAGATGGAGGGGGGAAGGGGGAAAAAGGGAAACTAAAGTTCTTAGAAGCCAAGAAGTTTTTTCCTGTCTCTTGAACGATATACGTTTGGCTGCTTTTCCCCATTGTTGCTCATATTTGTGTGATTGTTCCTCATTCAGTGCTGTTTTCTTCCCCTCAGGCTTCCTCTTCCTTCTCCTACCCTCCCCCCCCCAGACAGTGTGATTCTCAGGCTGACAGTGGTAAGGGTGATACCTGTTTGCACTGGGTTTCAAAGAGGGTGCACTTTTTTTTCTGATTAAATACGGTTTATGCTTTGGGAGGCACTTATGGGACAGAGAGATGCTGGAGAGTTGAATAGTCACTTTAATGACATGTAAGTCATAGGCAAAAGCTGTGTGTTCGCTATGGCTTTGTGGAGTGTCACTAAGAATTTGCATTTCATAGTCATAGCTGCAATTTTCCCTTGTTTGAGCACTTCCACTGCAAAGAGTGGACTCTTTTTTTCCATCATTTGCCTTTTCACATCCCTTGAAGTAGGTTTAGGTGATACAGCTGAGCCCATTCAATGCTGTTCTGTTTTGGCATGGGGGTAACCCTCTCTTCTCTCTTCCATCCCTTGGGTTCAGTTGTGCTGCCCCTAGCTTTCCAAGAGTCCTCACTGACCTGATTCAAATTGCTAATCGGGGAAAAAAATAAAAATAAAAAAATAAAAATAAAAAGAGAGAGAGAGAAAAAAAAAAAAGTTTTATTTCTCTTTCCTGGGTAACTTTTTCAGAATGTGAGATGAACACTGATGACCGTTCCCTTCCTGCAGCAGCGAGTGCTTAGATGCACTCAGTCCATCTGCAGCTTGGTACAGCTTTGTGGGTTTTCTGGGTCAATTCCCTCCTGAATCAGAAGGTGGCAGCATGTCATGTTCGGTGCGTGTCTTGATTCCAGACCAATGTGAACGATTTTTTGTTGCAGGGATGTGGTCCACACTGATTATGGTTAGAGGAAAGGAAATGTGGGACTCACTCTGGATTGGTGGCATGGAGGTGTTTCTTGGCCTAGCCTAGACCATGTCTGGAGATGGCATGATTTGTTCTGGGTGATATTTGTTAGTGGTAAGGTTTTGCTTCTTGTGCTGTGTCTGTTTCCCAGGGCAACAGGAGGAGAGAGTAAGGCTGCGGTTAAGGTCATCCCTCAGATGTATTTCTCAGATGTGATTATGACATTTGCCCTTGCTTGGCCTGAGTTCAGCAGGGTATTTACAGAACTATTATAGCTCCTGATCACATATTATGGAAGCCATGAGGTCCTTATCAGATACTTGAAATTAAGCATGGCCTTGTCCTTCTTGCTGAATCATGTTACAGTTAGCTTTTTATTGCCTGTGAGCTCTGCACTAGGAGCTCAATTTATATGCTGTGCTGCGCTGAAGGGAGTGAGGAATGTATTGGTATTCTCTACTCACTCCCCTCTCTCTGCCACGGCTTACAGTTGCTGAAAAATACAGTTCTCTTCTTAGTTGTCACCTTGCTGGAAGTGTGTGAGCAATTATTTTGTGTGGTACAAACTGTCTAGCCCAATTAGACAGGGTTAGAGAACAGGCTTGACAAGACCAGTTTTCTTCATGGTATTGTGATAGACCCTATCATTAGCTAGATAGCCCTACCTTAACGTAGCCCAAAATAGATGAAGAGCATCCTGGTGGAATTTTTGGTCACAAAAATAGTATCCTGTACTCTGTGAAAAAGTATTCACACCCATTGGCAGCAGCACGGTTTAAAACCATATGTGATGGGCAGATACCTTTCAATAACACAACAGAGAGAAGTCATGTCAAGTTTTGCTGTTTTATGCCAGTGTATTTTTCCTCTCTTGTGTCCTGTCTGAGGACAAAATGCAGAGTTTTCCTTTCTGGCAGTACAGGCTTTCAGACTAGAATTACAAGAGAGGCAGTGCTTTCTGCTGCTTAGGTGCCAGATTGGAAAGGTCACCTTTTCCAGAAGGCTCAGTTCTTGCTGTAGGAGCTAAGTACGGCAAGGGCTTCTGTGTGCTGATGGTTCTGAGCATCTCCTGATTAGTTTCTGGCTGTGAGGAGTTGATTGGGGTTGAAAGTGTGATTTTAGGACGGAATATAATCATTGGGATAATGTTGCTGAAAGGTAATATTTAGAAAATGAAGGAAGCTTGTGTATAGTAAGTTTGTCTTTTTTTTCTGTTGAAAAGTAGTTCTCTGGCAAGCCTAACCTAAGTGAAACACAGTTTTTTCTCTGTTTTGTGGGGAACTTCTGGTTTCTCACAAGGTGTGAGCATGTAGCATCTTTTCCTCTCTGCCTCCTCCTCCCCCCCCCTCTCATTCTGTGTGTGTAAGTGTGTGGACAACATGCTAAGTTGGGTCATATCTGTGTTCTACCATGGCAGGAAATTCCTTTGGTCCCAGTGTTGGTCCCTTGTGCCTCTGCAGTCTCTGTGGTCAGACTGGTGTGAATTAAAGTGTCAATTCACGTTACTAAAGCTGTGCTGATTTACATGGGCTTACTGTATTTGTTTGCGAATGGCTATGGTGTGCATCATCAGTAGTAATGGCCATTTGTATTTGTGGTGGGTTTCCCTTCTGTAAGGGACATAGCTTTTCTCATGATCTGTTCCCATGAAAGCCACGTTGCCCTCTTCTTAACCTTTCATTCCAGCACCAGAAGAGCTGTTGAGGCTGTGACGCTGTGTGTTCTGATTTCAGTGCAGGTTTTAGCTTGTCTCTTGCTTTTGTACTCTCCTTGGCTTCCAGGTGAATCACTGCAGTTATCTGGTATCACACCCTATTTTTAAACCACAATGCTTTTCTGTTTTGAGGGCCAATGAAATACTGGTGCTTCATTGGACTGGAGTTTAAATTTGTTCAATGTGTCCTATTTCAATTGTTTTGTTTGTTTGTTTTCCTGAGTAACTTTGCTTATCAAGCACCCATCAGTGTCCCCTTCATCAGATACTCGGAATCTTGAGTCAGTAGCAAAGCTATGGTATCACTTAGAAGAACAGTAGAGCTATATAAAGCAGGGATGAGAGGATGTTGATGGGTCATCTGATTACTCCCCCACCACAGGTGTGATCAGCAACAGTTCAAGTACTCCTTATAGTTTATTTACAGAAGTTATAGAATATCTGCAACTAAAGCTTGAAAGAATGTGTTGGGCAATTATTTGAAGTGCTTTGATACCATGAGGCTGGGCATTTCATTGCCTTCAGGTTTTAGAATGTATGGGGTTCGTATTTTAGTGCTTAGTCTAATTTCTTTAACATTTATGGTTAGGCAAAAATTACCAGGGAGTAATTTGTCTACACTAAATGAAATGGTAGAATGGTGGAAGGAAAGCATTGGGCTCTGAATTAGTGATCAGGATTGGAATATAAACAAGACTGTGTTTGAAGCTTTGATTTTGTAGGTTTCAGTATAGCATTGACAGAGGTGAAACTGAGGTTTCACCCTCAGTGTGAAAATGAAATGAAAGAGGTGAAAATGAAATCATTTATCTTGGGGGAACTGTCCATGAATTGGATTCAAGAAAGGTCTCTCCTATTTGAGCAACAAATAGGAGCAGTGAATGTCTCTCTGTATCTCCTTGGGCTTGTCTTGGAAAGGAGGTACTGTGGAAGCCCATAGTGAAACAGAATAGAAGAGGTTGGAGATGGAGGCAATGGAGGATTCAATCCAGGAAAGTTTAAGAACTTTCTCTGTCTCTGTAGCTTTCTGGGAGCACTTACTCATTAAACACCTTCATGCAGGTCCCTATGGATGCATTTGATGCATTGCTTGTCCTTTCAGCCATGGTTTTTAGACTAAGCTGCTTCTGCAGCTCACTGCAGTTGCATCATGAACTGTCATTTGTCCTCGCTCTCCTTTCTGCTTTTCCTCTGCCACCTGGCTCTCTGTGAGGCACTGACAAGCTCTGCTGCAAAGCAAGTCAGCAAAGCAAGTTCACCTTCCCTGACCCAGGTGCAGAAATTCTTGCATGCTGAGTTGTTTTTTTTCCAGGCACAGCTTGATGTGCAATTATTCAGATGACTCATAATACATAGTTCTAATGTAATCTGCAGGGTTTTCTTTAAATTTGTCAGCACCGTTGGGTCACAGATCCTTTCAGAAACAAGCAGACAAATGGAGCTTAATGTTTCATTTTTTTAGGATGCTTTTGCAGGTCTTGGATCTCTCAGACATGGACCATGGGACCCCCATGAGCACAATTGTTTTGTGGTGTTTCTAATTTTGGCTCCTTTATTCAGAAGTCCTTTCTTCATTTTCCTGAAAGCAATTAACAAAAGCATGAGGATCTTCTGTTCCTAATCTCGGAAAGCAATTGCAAAATTTTGTAGTATCTCTGCACTCACTTTATTTGCTTTATGCTTTTCCCAGAAGTTTAGAAACTTTTCATCTAGCTGGATTCTGATGAAGTAGAAGAAATACATGTTCTTTTTGTTCTCTGTCAGCTCTTGAAATCCTTAGCTATTATAATGAAGTTTTGATTCACTGTGTTTTTTCTTTTTGGTGCCATAAGTTGTACTAAAATTATTTTCTAAATTGACCTGCATGATCACCACTTCCTTTTTTTTTGTGAGGGGTAATTTTGTCTTGCGGGAGATGATGACTGGCCAGCAACTGATCACCTGCCAGCTGCTCTCTTGCTCCCCCAAAGTGGGATGAGGGAGAGGTGCTCCAGCTTCTGAGAGATGCCTTCATAGGGGACGTGCTCCAGCCCTCTGAGCATCCTCGTGACCCTCCTCTGGCCTCACTCCATCAGGTCCATGGCTTTGTGTTGGGTGCTGAGCGCAGCGCTCTGGATGTACTCCAGAATTCAGATCAACTCTCCTGGTTGGCATCCCTCACAGCATTTTTCCCCACCTCAGCCTACCTGCTCTTGGAGAGATGGAAGAGCGGAGTGGGACGCAGGAGGCCTTGATGCTGTTCAAATCCTGTTCAGGAATAGCTAAAATAAATGTTGATAAAGTATTACCGACACTGTTTTGATAACAGATCAAAACCACGGCACCAATATGGGCTGGTATGAAGAAAATAAACTCCATACCAAGTACGCTCTTCATGGTAGTACCAACAATGAGTTAAATTGTTTTAATTGCCTCATTTTATTTTATAGGCCACTAACTGCTGCTTTTGAAGTTCTTTAAACTTGCATCGTGTAACAACATGTTAGTTTTAGGTTCTTCTGCAGAGTTTTGAAGTTGATATATTAATTATGTGTATATGATAGGTTAATTACTTTAATTATGGCCTCCTTGAATATTAAAGTTGCTTCGAATGTGTTAGATAAAATCTTGAATATGTATCTTGACAAAGAACTGCAAAAATAAACTGGGAGAAAAATGTTTTTCCTTGAAGTCATTCTGACAATGCTAGATCAATTTTAAGGCTTCTATAATTTTACTTACATTCAGTAGTGTTTTGTTTTTTTTTTTAACTGTTGTTAAATACAAAAGCATTATCAGAAAACTTCATCACAAGTGTCTGAGCTGCTCAGTTCAATTGTATTGGTTCCACTTGTTTTGCTTGTAATGTCTGTAATTTTAAGATATGGCCACAAGATGTTTTGCTTATAACTATGTCCTGGTCTCAAGGCCAGAAGAGGCTGTGACATTGATGAAGCCAGGAACCCTAAGAGTTGCTTGCTGATCTGTGTTGTCACCTCACCTTGGAAGGTTAGATCATGGCTGTCCCCCCTTGGAGTGGGTGTTCATGGCTTTTGGGGACCCATTGGTTCTCAGCTGCCCCTTTCCTGGGAGAATGTGGACCTTATTTTATGGTTCAGCTGTCTAGCAGTGCTTATGGGATTGTTTGTGAAAGGTACTGATTTCAGTTCCTGTGTTGCCAAGCAGATTCTGTTGTTTTGCATAGACAGCTTGATTATTTTTTTCCTGCCTAAAAAGTGAATTTAAGTTCTAATAAAACCTGTCTTTCTGAATTCAGATTCTCTTTGGTTTCTGGGGAGCTCATTACATGAGAACTGTCTCGCCAGAGGCAGCTAGGGAGGCCGTCTCTTTAGGTGAGCCCTATTCCAGAAGGCAGCAGACAGCATGTGGGCATGATGCTTGGCTGCCCAAGCTAGCCTGGGGTGCATAGAGGTTGGCTTCTTGAGAACCTGCTGGCAAGGAGTGGTGCTCTTTGATGGCCTTTCCTTCTGCTCTTGTATGGAGGAGTCAAACTTGGCTTTCATCCTAATCAGAAGCTAGGTACTGGACACTTAGTGTATTAGCAAGCTAGGGTTTTTTTTTTTTTTTTTTGCTTAATTCTTGGATCGGAGGCTTTAGCTGGTATGGAATAGCTCACCTGCCTTCTCTGTCCTAGCTCCTGCTGACTGCGTGTCCAGATGGCTAGCACTGCTCACAGAGAGATGAGGTCAGCATCTTTGCTGCTTTCTCAAAACACCATCTGTTCACAGTGAGACCGAGGGAGCTGAGTTTGTGGATCTTCATCTGTCTGGCTTTTGGTTAGTGGTGCTGGCTGTGGCATTGATCAGCTCGCTCATGACAGTTCCCTGGTGTCTAGAAAAGTTGAGCTCAAACTCCAGCCTTTCTCTCGGTTCAGATGTAAATGTCATCTCCCTTTTATTATTTTTTTAATGCTGTGTGGTCGGCTCAAACTATTGAGAATACATACAAAGAAATTGTAATTGTCTAAATCTCCTGCCCATAGAAAGAAAGCAGGCTGTGATATTTTTTACCATCCCATATAGGATGATACAATATCTGAGGCAAATACAGATCTGCTACCTCAATCCTAGTTCAAAATTAAAATGGAAATACTAGAAGTGGATACAGTCTAATGATCAGGTCATTTCTGAAGTCATGAAGTCTCCCTGTGGGAGACACTATAAAGACATACTTGTTGCTTGTTCTTCCACTTTTCCTCTACAGCTTGTAAGGCAATCATCTGGGTGCAAGCTGGTTGTGTGTTACGGTGGGCCATATTTAACTATTGTGGTTTGTATTTTTTGTTTTAGCAGCCAGTTCCATTGTGTAGGGGGTTATGTCGTTCTCTGGGAGATCCTTCTTTTTATATGTTTGCTGATTCCTCTGGAACACGCTGAGAGCTTCTGCAGTGTGACCACAGCTTGAGGCAAGTTCCCTCCTGTTACAAGAGGTCTAGTGGCAGCCCAGAATTGCCCTGTTATTTTTTGCAAATACTAAAAAGTTGTTTGTCAACTTCATACCCTACAGGAAGGTAGTAATTGTATAAAATGGAAAAATCCATTGTATGCTCATTATTTTTCATTTTACCAAAAGCTTGTAGTATTCCCACAGTCTAATAATGTTCCAAGTGCTGGAACTTAACCCTGGTCTGCAGATGATCAAGTAATAGTTCTCACTTGTACATGGATACAAAGGGGAATGTTAGGTATTTCCCATAAAGGTATTTCAGTTTCATGTTGTAAACCCCCGCATTCCGTTACTTGCTTTCTGGACCCAGACATGATTTCTTTTCATGTCTTCTCTTAATACAACGAGGGATAGGTTTGAGGTAAACTCGGTCTAAATGGTTCAGTCATTTAAAACCAGAGAGAGTGATTCTGTCATGCTGCAGCTCTGTAATTGCCCTCTAGAAAGATTCAAGGAAATAAACAGATAACCTGGTTTTGGTTTTTCAACACAGCTAGTGTTACAGTGAGCATTCATGTTTGTTTTGTTCATTTTGGGGCACAAGTTGAAAATGCAAATGAGACAAATAATCCTTTGGTCATTACTAGCTCTTCTGAATTATGCTGGGAATGAGACTTTTAGGCTGCATATATGGTTAACGCTGTTTTCATGCTGACCTCTAAGATACAGGTGGGAATCCTAGCCCCGCTTCAGACCTGGCAGGTCTGTAGCAGCACATACTGCATGCAATAGGTTGAGCCTCTTCAGTGGTCTGGGGAAAGGCCAGATGCCAAAAAGTTGTCTAGATCAGTGCAGTTTCCAGCCTAGTGGAATGAGTATGGTTTTGCCCACAGCTCTTCTCCAGTGTGATAACTCTGTGTCACATGATTTTAGAGGAAAAATTTGAGAGAAGGTACTTCCCTTTTTTTCGAGAAGGTGGGGAAGAGTAAGGTCCAGCTTGTTCTGACTATAGGTGCTTAGAGATGTTTTCAGGCCTTTGGTTTTTCATCCCCTTTCTCCTTGAGTTTAGCCAAGAACGCTGGCAGAAATCTTACTGCCGGTCGCACTTCTGCTCTCGTTTTTACCACCATGGTCTCTGTTTAAGTTGCCAGTTGCCTTGCACGAGCAGAAGTAGCATCTTGACAACCAGCTGAAGTTTTAATCGAGTAATGTTCCCTCCTAGCTGCCTTCACAAGCCTCAGTCTTCAGGAGAAGAAGCTTCTGTCCTCTCCTCCCTGCCGATCCCCTTTGAAGTTCTGTTTGAATGTTTGCACAAATGTTATCTGACCATAGCAATTAGTAATGGATGTTCCAGAGCAGGAACTTTCCCATGCTGGCATGAATAACTTACTTTTTTGTTCAGAGCGCATCTCCCATGAATGTCTCAATAGTCGATCATCAGTTGGTCCCATGGGCTTCCTGTTCTGACATGCTGGAAGAGGATGTATTATTCAGCTTGTCTTGATTATATTTTTTCTTTGGCACTTTACCTGAGCCTTTGTTGTGTTTGCTTTTTATGGACCAGAGTTTGTTCTTTGTCATCTATGTACGGATACGTCTCCAGCTTCTTGAAGGGCGTTGTCCAAAGAGCCTCCCTTCTTCTGCTCTTAGTGTGCTCTTTCCCCCTTGTTTGTGAAGTCTGTTTTTGTCAAGGAGAATAAACTTGTTCCAGGGTTCCAGCATGGGGACCTTAAACAACTTTCATGTTTCTTACAAGTGTTTAGGACGTTCAGCTGTTATTCCTAGCCTCTCCCAGCAGGTGTAGATAGACCCAGTGGGCCCATGCAGTTGTCTCTTGCAGGAGCTGATGTGTGGCAGATGTTCTGCAGGCAGCTTTAAATCGGCTGAGCTGCATCCTGGAAGATGTCTGACCAGCTTAAAGCTCAGTAGAGGCTCACAGAGCTGCCCAAGAGGTGGAGGGAATAAGCTGTTAACTTGAGAAGCTGCAAGTATCTGCTTCTTTTCTTGAGCCGCTGTGCTGTTTTAAGCTGGTTTGGTTTAGGTACAAGTAGCTGCCTAGAGAGACTTCTGCATGCTCGCGGGTACGTGCTCCGTCTTGTGCAGTCCCAGTGTCAAGTCTGGAAAAGTGTTCATAGGGATAGGGGGCTGCCTCCAGCACTTTTTTGTCGCTTCTTTCCTGTTTCCTTCTTTAGTAGGAGCAATCAAAAATTGACTTAGCCTTTCAGGCAGTTTTGCAGCATCCTTGCTGTGGAAAACTAGTGTAAAAATTAGCCATGGACAACCTTGGTTGCTTCATAGGGGTGTGGAGGGAGTTTTTGATGATAACCTGTGTGCCAGAGGCAGGGGTGACTCTTGAAGGAAACAGGAAGAATGTGGCTGGTGTGGCACTGGAGAATTTGAGCAAGGAAACTGCCCCATGTCAGGAAGGAAAATGTTCATATCTTCATCTAGGTGCAGATGAGCTAGACAATATGTATGAACTGCTTTTTGCTCTTGTGAAAGTATCTTCTACCTTACGTGTAAGACGCTGAGAGCAAGGAGGAAGAAAAATTCTCCTTCCTGCTATATGATATTGCTGATCAACATTAAGGCTGAGCTGTCAGTAGCAAAGGTAACCTCTCAGTCCTTTGTAGGGCATGTATGTGTGTGTGTGTGTGTGTGTGTTCAGGGTTTAATACCAAGCTTGAGTGGCTGAGGACAGATAAAGATACATGGAAGCCAGAGAAAATAAGCAAATTTTGGCTGGGTTTCCATGCTGGGCCTCTCTATTTCTGAGTTCTTTTGCGAGCTGCGGAGAGAGGTGGGTCACTAAACATGTAAGTGGTAGAACTGGGACTGCAGGGTAAAGAAGGGGACTCAGGTGTTCCTCTTGCTGTGTTTTGCTGTCCTGATTCCTGCAGAGCTGGGAAGATTTGCCTTATTTGACTTGGCTTTCTTGAAAGAGAACAGAGAGCTGAAAAGGAATAAAATGGCCTTTGTTATTAAGTATATATCACGCCTCAGTAGCATGTCGTTGCAAGCAGCAAACTCTTTCTGGTTTTCCCTTTCATATACAAGAAGCTGATTAAGGTTTTTGGTGTTCTGAATCTAGGTTCCAATGAAGCACTTTCCAACCAAAGTATGTTTGTATCTACCATTTAAAGGACTGTGATGTTTTCACACTGATGGCTAACTAAACTCTACCAGACCGCTCTTTCACTCCCTATCCTCAAAGGAATGCAGGGAGAAAAGATGAGGAAAAGGGCTCATGGGTTAAGAGAAGGGCAGGGAGATCACTCACCAATTACCAGTAAAACAGATGCAGTGCAGGGAGATTAACTCAAGACAAAGGGATATTAATGAAAAGAGGGTAGTTTTAGGTTAGACATTAGGAAGAAATTCTTTCCCATGCGGATGGTGAGGCACTGGCACAGGCTGCGCAGAGAAGCTGTGGATGCCCCATCCCTGGAGGTGCTTAAGTCCAGGCTGGATGGGGCTTTGAGCAACCTGGTCTGGTGGGAGGTGTCCTTGCCCATGATAAATTCTTGGAAGCAGATGGTCCTTAAGGTCCCTTCCAATCCAAACCATTCTGTGATACTACTAATATAATTTATTGCCCATTATTAACAGACTAGAGCAGTAAGGAACTAAAAGCAAGCTATAAAACACCTTCTCTCCATCCCCCATTTTCTGTGGCTCCCTAGACAGCACAGGAGAATGGGGGTTGAGGTCAGTCCACAGTTTACTAAACTGTTAAGAAAGTCTTGATGAAGATCTATCACTTAAGTGCTATAAATGTCTTTACTCCTCACACAATTAAGTTTTCCGTGCGATTGGCAAAATTTACAATTGGAGTGTAATAACATTAGTGTCTATTTCCTCTAACTGATTATACTTAGGTTTTTGTCTGGCCCTGGCAGTGTGTGGGAGAATTCTGCCTGTTTTTATCTTGAATCTTGTGGCTAGTGACAGACTACCTCTTGGTGTTACAACAGCAGCTCCACCTCTTTACCTCTTTTCAACATCAATTAGGAGAAGTTGCATGCAATTTAGGTAAACTAGTCCTGAGGCTATTTGTAAGGATGACCACTGAGATAAAGAATGTGGAGGGGAGAGCAAAGGAAAGGTACATGGTTAACATGTTTCCTAGGTTCTTTTCTAACTTTTTCTTAGTGAGCTTTCTTCCAAGATAAGGAAAGGGGATGAGACTGAAATATTGGTAATGCTGCAAAGGTGCCACACCCCAGTGTTACGGGAAGGATTGTTGAGAATGCCAGAGAAAGGGGTGGCTTTGGATCACTGTTGTTCAACACAGTACCAGCTCAGCTGAGTCATGTTGACTGCATGCCTGCTTCTGTACCACCACAGTGAAAAGCAAAAATCATATTAGCTTAACATATTACAAATCAGCTGGAAGTTCAGGTTACCCTATAACTGACACTTCACTAGTTAATACAGTTTAGCAGATAAATGATAGCTTGCTGATTTGTGGTGACTTGACTGTTAGCTGTCATTTCTCCCTAGCCTCAAATTCTTATTAAGACCACCTCACAACACTTGTCCCTTGTGAAGCTAACTGTCAACGTACAGGGTGAAGATGGGTAGTCTTTGAAAGGCAAGCAGGTGGGCTCAAAGATAGGATTCTCAAAGGTTCTTGGTGTAGGGCTGTTTCTTTCAAAAACAACTGGAGTTGGTCAGATAGGTAAATAGAAATGAGTGCTGTAAATGCTAGGGAAAAACTTTTGGTTTTGTTGCAAATATAAAACTTGGTGCCTCACAGGCTATACTCGGTGTAAGGATCCCAGATTATTTAGGGTATAAGCAGCATTTTCCTACCTGATCATGTCTGGAAATCAATTTTCTTTCAGGGAGAATACTTGAAGCGTGTTACCCTGCCAATGTGATTGAGATTGCTGTCCCTGCACTGGGAAGAGCAGTGTCACTTCAGGTTTGATAAATTTGTCCTCATATTAGTATCTAATGTGTCTGAGACATACTGGACTATCCGAGATGTCCTCTTGGTGGATCTGTCACGTTGGATTTGGCAGTGCTACAACTTTAGCAACAATAGAAGGCAGTGCAGGATACAGGTGTCAGCATAAGCATAAAGGTGCATGCTGTTGGTGTCTTCAACTTGAAGAAAGATGCAGAAGAGCCAGCCCAGCAACACCTAACTGCTAGGATAAGGGGACTGGGAGGTTGATGCTTGTGTATACTGCTGATAATTTTGCTGTGAATGTGTCAATGTTAGAAGCATGGCTAATAGTTTCTGCATGACTTTGTGGGCAGAGATATTGGAAATTCCAGTTTGCATTGTCAAAACCATTAGGATTCACACTGGTCTTGCTGGTGGCAAAGAAAACTTGAGCTAAAATGTCTCTGAAAAGTTTTTTTTTTTTTCTTTCTTTTTTTTTTTTTCTGATGACTTTATTTTTATTTGCAGACTTTTCTTTCTCCAAATTCCATGTCTTCCTACCTCCTGTGGGAATGTCATATATGGCTGAATGTCATGAATGGCTGAAAATCTTCGCCAACACAATCTTCACTAACTGTGCAAAATTAGGGTTGCCAAGTACTTCCCAAGGGTTTGTCTTGGGAAAGGTAATATGAATATATGAAGTAAAACACTGATTATAATGGATGAGGGCTGATGCACACCAAGCCAAACCCTTGAAGAAGACAATAACAGTTGTTGCAAAGTGTTTTTGTGGACTGTTGGTGTGTGTGTGTGCTATGGTCTTGCTATATTAAAATTCATGCAGACTTGTAGATTTTTGTACTCTGCAATGGGTAACACCTGTTTTAGATGAACTTTGGATGAACTGCAAAGAGGAAGGGCATCTGCACACCTTAAAGCTATAACTATCAGCTATCTTTTCTAAACATCCTCCACTGTGGAGGGAAAGATTTCTTGACTGTTAGCAACTAAGTCATAGCTGGAAATGCACTTGGCTTGGACATGTCTGGTAATACTTGTTTTTACAACGCATCTTTTCTAAAATGGGTTCAAGAGCACTTCTGAATGAATCACACACTGACTGGTAAACACTTTATTTGCCTTGAAACTCTAGTTCAGTGTCTAAGAAGCTACTGAGAAAGGATTTCCCAAATGATCAACTGACTGTGAGGGGATGTGCTGGCCTGAGCGTCTGTTGCAGCCAGACTGCCTTGTGTGCCATCCTGCAGGGAAGCCAGTCTTTTGGAGAGGCACCCTAATGACAGAAGACAAAAAGTCACCCTTTGTGCATGCGTTCTTCTTCTGAAAGCACCCTGGTTAGTCTGTCAAAGCTCAGAGCACTACTCTCATGGCTCAGCAATGAAAACTGCAGGAAGAGTTGAGATGAGCTTATACAACATGATTTCTTCCTGTCCTGTGACTTCAAGCTATCAGCTGTGTGCTGAAAGATAGTCTGCGTAATTATAAACAATGCAGTCAGTTTTCCTGAAACATGGTGTATTCATTTCTGTTTCCTCCCAAATATAATTGTGTTTTCATCTATTCCCTCCACTCAAACCCAAAAGCTGAACAAAAGGACTGGTCAAGTGGGAGCTAGCTGACTACTTAAGGATGAGCTCCCATCCATGAGAACCTCCTCCCTCTAATCCCCTGAAACCAGCAAACGAGGTGTTTTTTTCCCTGCCATGGAAGACTTGTATCTTTCAGAAAGTGAGTAATGCCACACAAAAGAGGACTTAATGAGTGTCATAAACAGGATGATTGCATCAGATGCAATGTCAGTGTTGATGTACGGTTGTTTTCAGGAAAAATACATGATGAGCCTTGTACTTCATGGCTGTTATTCCACTGTGTAGCTTCTATTTTTACAACACTGCAGCAGCTTCTAATTTCAGCCAAGTCTCATAGTAGAAAAGCAGCCAGAGATTATGATGTTGTCTAGGTCTTGTCCTGCATGTAGTCTTAAAGTGGACTTTAATCTCTCTTCCCTTTTTCGTTGTTAATCTTGGTCCCATTGTTACCTTCCTCTCATAAGAAAAGCTTTTATTTGCTTTCATTCTCCTGGCACACCTCTTTGTCTGATACAGGTGTAGTTCATCTGTGGCACTGGGATTGTACACGATGCTCCAGATGGAGTCTCTGTTGCTGTGTGTGGTGTACCATTTCAGACTCTGAGTAGCTCACCTGTAACACTGACTAGGTTTGCATTTTCCTTTTTCATTGTTTGAATCGCAGTTCTGGCCTTAAGCCATTTCTGGGTTGCCTACAGCATGGTTAAGTATTTCTCCTTTTCCAGCAGATGATCTTTCAGAATTTGTTATAAATTATTGTTTAAACAAATCTTTGATGTTTTGCTTCACCATGTTGCATACTATTTTAATGATTTCTTTCTGATTTAAATCTGAATTTATTTTTTATTTTTTCCCCAAATACCTAGGATCCAGTTCTTTCTCAGTGCTCTCCTGTTGTACTATGACAGCTTTTAGAGCTGGCTCTTTCTCTTCTGGCTCCTTATCCTTACTTCTAGTAACTGCTTTGATGAGGCCATACAGATTCGTGTATTACTTTGCTGTCTTGGTTTGAGTACATAACCCTTGCATCGTTGGCTAAAGCACACAGTGCTTCCTGCTTTGGATTCTTGGGGCTCTTGATCTCAATTATTACTTCATTTTCCTTTCTGGTATACCTAGCCTGTTGGTCTCACAAAGGCATCTCTGCCAGTCCCGTAGGTACACATCTTCATTAGCCATCTGTACATCACACCACGTGATGACACACCGCCTGCTGTCAGTCTTTCTTGTGTCACCTCCTGCTTTGGCCTGTGCTTTGGAACAGGACTGAGACGGCGTGCATTGCAGATGGATACCAGACAGCCTGACCTGATTGCAGGTACTACATCAGACGGATGTGGAAGGCTTGGGTTGCTCTTTGTCCTTACCAAGCTGATACTGCAGCTGTGGCTGCTGTCACTTCTCTGCACCTTCCATGTCAATTTAACTACTACAGGAGGTCCTTTAGGTTCACGTGGCCAGGGTCACTGCAGGTATCAACCTGGAAGGGGACTGAGTGCCGTCATACTCTGTTGCTTAACATTCTAGCTCTGGCTTATGCAACCCTTTTAAAACAATTGCTTCTTAAAGACCTTTAAGATGCTGACTTACAAGCAACTGACTGTGAGGGTTGTGCCTCCAGAAGAGAGGGTGGGTTCAGTGTCTCTAGAGCTGTGTATGTTGTTTTTGTGTACTGTCCCATGGGAGAATGGGGTTCAATGACTACAGCAGCAACAGACCCTTCAGCAGGCCTTTGACTGTCCACTCAGGCTAGCTGTACTCCCCTGGCAAGCAAGAGATGAATTGTGCCCGTTTGGCTCAGAGCTGATGTCCCTGCATCTCTAGCAAATTTCACCAATGCCCTCAACTTTATCTAGACACACTCAAATGATCTTGCTTGCTTGTCGCTGCACAGGTGCAGCACAAGAATTAGCTTATCACTGCCAAAGCTTCTCCTCTTATAGCTGCTGTATGCTGGAGCGTGCTGGTCTGTCTCTTTGCCGTGCCACCTGGTAGTGTCTGTGCATAGCAGATCAGATTTCAGAGAGACAGAGGCTCCTTCCACCTAAGTCTTTTATCCACAAGTAAGGGAGGTACCCAGACTGTAGTATGCAGACACAGCCTGAGAAACTCAGCTGTCACCAGCACTGTTCGATCCTGTCTCCCCACCCAAACGCCGTGTAAGCCTGTCTCTCTGCACCAGCATTTATTTATTTATTTATTTTTAGCAACGCAGGACAGGGTCTGGCCTACCCCGTCTCAGCAAGCAGGAAGGGTGGAACATCCTGAGAACCCTACCTGTCTGCAGGGAGATCACCTGCCTGCTCAGCACAAAGACACATCCACCTATTTATCACAGCCCTGTTTTAGCTAAGCATTCCAAGTGTATGTGTCCTGTTTCTTTGTAAATATGTGAAAGTATTGGCACCAGGATGACATTGGTCCTTTTATTTAAATAATAAAAAATCCTTAAAATGCTGTGTTGTAGCTAATGAAAATTTTGAAGCACAGTGACTCAAACATTTGCAGGAGAAAATTGCTCGTTATAGAAAAATAGTGTGCCCAGTGGTGGGAGATGGTCTGCCTCTAGTGTTCGGTGTTACAGGGTACCCGAAGCACGGTCTGTACATTGATCTGCTTCCTGCACGGGATGAGGCTACAGGCTTACCAGAGAAGTCTTTTGTGGTTGCTGCTGGTCTTCAATGCTAGGACACCTTGGTGGCAGGAGGGAATTTGGATGAGCCTTTAAGAATATGAGTACAGGAGCTGAGAGGCACCAGAGGTGGGGCTGGGATGTGCAGATGGTTATATACAGACAGGGCTGACACTGTGTTCTTGCTGGTGATAATCTAGCGCAGCTCCGTGCAGTGTGGACAGGAATGAGAAGGTGCACTAGGACAGGAGTAATGTCCTTTACACGCTGGTACCTATTTGCATGGTCTCTGCTCCCAGTTGCCTGAGACCAGTATCTCTGTAGTGCCACTGTGACACTTGGTGTCCGCTGCACCTTGGTGTGGCAGGACAGTTTCTGGATCCACAAGGCAGCAGGACCACAGGCCTGGTGTTGGAGAACTGTTCCTTTTCTGTTCAGCAGTTCAACTATTGATCCTCCTTTATTTTTTGCTCTAGCCTCAAGTTACCTCACTCCTTTCTGGAGGAGTACCTAAAACTAGGTATGGGAATGACAGCAATTTCCTCTTGTATTTTTCTCTGCTTTTTGGAGTTTGGATTCCTGTCATTTGTGGCAGTCTCAGCCTTCATGAATAAAAGTTCTATGGTCTGCTTTACAGTGTCTCTTGATTCTCATCTTCCTGTTCCTTACCAACATCTTTGCTTTCCTTCTTTAGAAGCCAGAGCTGTGCTCAATATCATCACCACTTCCATTTCATTGTCTCTCTTTTCTTACAGGCTTGCATTAACCTGGAGATATTTTGTCATGGCACAGACATGTTCTTTATTTCATCCTTCACAACAGGGATAAATTAAGTAAATTTGTCTTTATCTTAATGCTACCATTGTAGAACAATTAGGTTAAACAGGAAACACCATTATATATTTTTTTCTTTGGAGTTATCTTTTATCCACTAGAGACAAAACATAAATCCAGAAACAACTTGTAAGGATTTTTTTCTTAATCTCTCTGTTTCACTTCTCCACTTTTTTGTTACCTTGCCTTTAACAAAACTTGTATCTTAGTCTTGTATGCACGTGCATTACTTCACGTACCTCAGGAGCCCTCCTGAAGTCATGGGCAGAAATTGTCAGCTAGTAGGTATTAGCACGATATTGGGTAATTGAAAGCAGATGACTTAACCGGCGCCTGCATATCAGTTTCTAATTCTACACTAATTTCTACATGCACAACACGTTACGAGGATTATTGTTCTTGCTTCTCTGCAGTTACAGAACTGCCCAAGGAGAGGTTAAATACTGGTTAAATACTGTAGCCATAGCATTTCCTGTGGGTATGTTTATGTCTCAGTCTCATCTAAAGAAGAGAATGAGAGCAGTCATGGCAAACATGATGGGGGAAATGTCACGTGGGTTCTTGAAACAATTCCAATGACACATTAGTATAGCAAGATCTTGTTAATGGATTAGTGTTTAAGGCAATTCTTCAGCATTCTGCAAGTCAGGGCAGTTCTGGATAATGTATGTTTCTCAATTACGGAAGAGCAAGGCAGCAGGAGACTCCAACCAGAGCATTACTTTGTGTCAATGAAAAGGAGGTGTTTTTTTGTTTGTTTGTTTGTTTTTTTTTTTTTTTTGTTTTTTTTTTTTTTTAAGATTACCTGAAGTGAGACACTGAGTGAATGCTGTTTGACTTGTAGTCAAACAGCAGGACTCCTCCTGAGTCCTAGGTGAAGTTATACAATCTGTTTTTAGGGGAGCAGACAATAAAAAAGATTAAAAAAAAAATAAAAATATGGTAAGTTGAGTCATCAGGCATAAAAAATGATTTCTGTGTGCCCTGGCTTTGAATTTCTTCCCCCATTGGCTTGCAATATGCATGAGTTGATATCAGAGCAATGTAAAAGGGTAACCAAAAACTTAAAATAAAAAAAAAGTTCAATTTGCTTGTGCAGTAATCTCTGCTCCAAGCAATTTTACATCTTGCACACAAGTTACTTTGACTGTTTTCTGGTGGATAGTCCTGCACATCTTATAGTTTGTACTGATACCACCACAGTAGGACAACCTAATCCTGTTAGTGTTGTTATTGACAAATCAAAGAACTGTGCTAAAAGCAGGTAGTTAACAAATGCCTTTCCAAAGGTTGTAATGGGATTTACCTTTGAATATGGCTTTCTTATTGTCTGCTTTATGCAAAGAATGAGATGGAAATCAAGGGATGCTGGGGTTATTTGGATGACACTGAAGGTATCAGAGGTACAGCTCTCTTTGTACCATGTAGGAAGCTTTGGTGCTTATAGAAGATGCCTCCACTTGAGGGCTGAAGCTGTGAACCCACTCTGGGACTCAGCTACCCATACTTTCCCTTATTGTTTTTTTTTCTCCTTGATAAGAGAACTGGGCTTAAGTGACACGTCTTGTTGTCAGTAGGGTTTCTGTGTTTAGACACCTTCAAAAGAAAAAAAAAAAATGGCTTTGTGTCACATTTCTTCCAGCTTCAGTTCCCAGAGTTACTGTGGTTGAATGTTACTTTGATTCTCATATTCAGAGTCTTTGTTTTTCATGGACCTGACATCATGAAGATGATCTGGTTTGAACACACTGTGTAGATGGAGTAAGCTAGAGAAGGCTGCAAAGCTGGACTGAAGACTGCAAGTTCCAAGCATGTTTTTGACTTGAATTAAGCAGGCAATTAATAAAATAAACCCAGCAGCAAATCCTCTGGCAGCAATAATCAAACACAGCCCTGTAACAATCTTAACTGCTACAGCACTATCAAAACAACTTCAAAAATGTATGAAGGCTCTTGTATATGGAAAATTTATCTTGTTTCCTGAAGTTTGGCAACTGATGCAATTAAAGGTACTCCCTTAATAAAATTGGAGAAGAAATGGAAGGTTTAGTAGCTGTTGTTCATCAGCTATTGTTTGTGTGGTCCTAGTACAAGATATTGACAGCTTCCAGAAAACTGACTTGACTTTGTTTTTCAGGAGCCTTATTTCAAGTAATGATTTGGAGCTACTGGGATAGTTCATTACCTACTCCGCAAAGGCACTGCCTTCCCATGGCCTAACTCCTAGCCTGGGCAGAGGGACCTCAGTGTTGGTCAGTGTGCAAGGACCCAGGTACACTGCATTCCTTGCTGCCATTGTGTTTTTAGTGAAGTCCAACTTAGTCTATTCCTGCATGACCCACGTCTTTAGAAGTTACCCGCTCCTAAAAACCTGGTTTTAAGAATCATGCTCTAGAAGCCTTGTTTTGAGTCCTTTGTTATTTTTTTGTTTGTTTGTTTTGAGTATGCATATGTTCTTTGGAAATCCACTTGTACAGAGATGGACAAAGATAAGCTTTGTGTGTCACTTTCTGCAGCCTAGCAATTGGTGTTTGTAAAGATAAGTGAATGTGACTGAAATCCGGTGATAGATGCACTTGAGCCACATGCATCTTGTGGGAAAGAAACGGTCAAATTTAGGTACAATTCAAATTGTAAGGTGTTATGGGTGTGCACTGTGCTTTTTCCTCCTATAAATACTTTAAAGAACTAAAAACATTTTCTTGCTGAATATTGATACTGTATTGGAAGATATTCCGTGCAACCTTGAGGAAAAACATAAGCTATGAAGTTTGGACCTGCATTTGTAACAAGTAACAACACAAGTTTGCAATGGAGTTCTCACCTTATTATATAGGCCTGGGCTTTTCCCTTCCAACTTGCATAGCCTGTAGGTCACCTCGCTTTGTTTTTGACAAACTCCAGATATGTTTGCAGATCACAACTGTGAGAGTTGTTGTGCCCTGCCTTGGCGAATGGGCTCTCATAAACTTGTGGCTACAAAGGCAGGTAGAAGTATGAACATCTGTGTCAGATGCTGTGCCAAGAGGTGATAGGACCAGCTAGACACTAGGAGCAGTGGTCTACAAACACTGCTCCAGGTTAGAGAGGGTATGTGGGATATGGAGATTTTTCACAATTTGCTGGTTGAATCTTGAGCATGTTGGAGGGATGCTCTCCCAGGCTGGTATCTGGGGACTGGTGCTGCATGAGTAGAGCCTTAGATCCCTGATAAGAGTGGTAGTGAGTGTAGCATATTTTGCAATCTTATCTAAAGATTAATCTGGCTCATGCACTACTATTTTTCAAATGGATTTTTTCTGAAAGCGAGTTGAAATGACCTTTGTTTGCCAGAATGGTTGAAGATAATCCAGAGAACCGTTTAGAATCAAATAGAAGCAGCTACTGCATGAGATAATGTAGATCCTGCCTTTCTGGCAATTTAGGAAAACCATAGCAATAGTAACAAAACCACCACAGTCATTACCAGTAAGGGGCCCTTTTACAGGCTTTAAAATGGGAACAGTCTTGTTAGTGTCCTCGTTAGTATTTAAAAGAAAAATTAGATCATCTAGTGAATGCAGAGAGTTTTAGGCCAATTCAACTTCTTAATTCACCAGCCCTAAGAAAGAAGAGAAACCAAACCTTGCCCTGTAGTCTTCTTCAGCCTTTCCCTTCAAAAAGGCTTCCGGTGACTCCCTGCCTCAGGAGGTATGTTTAAGACAGCAGCATTTCATCAGTACTGACTTTTTCATGAAGGAAGAGCTGCTGTCCCAACAAAGGAGCAGAGTAATTTGTGAAGAATTTTTTGTAAGTGCTAATATCTTCTCAGGAGTTTTCCATCCTAACATTAATTTAGGATTGTTATGAATAAAGTGGTTTGTGTTTCCTTGGCAGGAGTCTTGGAAATTGGATGCCTTTACAGGAGAAAAGGGGAAGACCATGCTGGCTGGTTGAACACTGATGAACCCACATCACCTTTGTCTCCAAATGTAAAAGAAAATGGCATTTCCTGCCATGACTTCTAGTAAGTGGTGGTTGCATACTATGCCTCACTTGCCAGGCTTTGGGGACATGATGCATATCTGAATGTCTTTTCCAAAAAAGACACTGTCAATTTTTGCCTCTATGCAAGACAAGATGCGGTTGCTTTTGTGATACCACTTCAGGCTCTTTCAAATCAGAGGAACACCATTCAGCTTACTCAGAAGGGTCACAGGCCCTTTTTGGAGCTTAAGGGCTCTATTCTTGAGGCCTTGTGTGCTATTGTGTGTCGTCAGTTTAACAGACGTGGTAACCTTTAGCCAAGAATTTTGCTGCTGCAAAATACAAGCTGGACCTGTAACCCAAGCTGAATGTACTCGAGTGCTGAGAAATGTGGTGGTTCTTCTCAAGCAATGGTTGCCATGCTTGCTTAACTGTCTAAGAGCAAAGACACAAATACATCCTTCCTGTGGCTACTGATCTAGCTAGGCAGGTCAGACCATGTTTTGCTCAGGAGGCAGATGGGGACAGGCTTTGATCCCCAACTGCCTGTTGTTCCATCAGAGGATTAACAATACTTTATGATTAAGAAAGAATGCCTGGCAGGTAAATGAACCAGAGACTCATGGAATAGTCGATGGAGGACACCTAGGGAAGATGAGAACAAAGCAGTCAGAGTACGGTGCTTCCTCAGAGTGGTTTCTAAACCTACAGTGGTTTGACTCAGGAAATCTGTGGATCACAAAGATGTCATCATCGTATTTAAGATCTCTATGAGGATTCTTCTCCCAGAAAAGTGATTAAACCTTTTAAATGTGCAAGGTATTTGACATTTGACATCTTGCAGCAAGGACACCCATACCTTACCTGTATATCGTATGACAGAGTATCTCCCTGTGCTTGTTTTAAACCTGCTATTCTTATTTAAAGTCCCCTTAGAAGAAACAGTGAACAGTCTTTTCCTGTTTACTCTCACAATTCCACACGTTACTCTCTAGATATCTGTTGCCTCTCTGTGCACCTTTTTCAGCTTGCAGAACCCTGGTGCCTTTAGACATCCCATGCACAGACACTCTTTGGTTCCTTTGGACAGTTGTGCTGCCTCTTTGGGGATTTTTTACAGTTCCTTTGTATCTGCTTTGAGATGGAAAATGGACCAGAACTTCATGCAGTATTTAGGATACAGGCATAATGTGGATTAATTGTGATATGTGTGCCACCTTTTTTGTTTCTCTGTTCTCTTTGCAGATAATTTCTGTCATTTTTCTCTGGTTTTGATTGCTACTGAGTTGATATTCTTGTAGGAGTTTCTGCCTCAGTCTTATTCATGAAAAGCGTAACCAGCTCAACACGTGTCATTTTGTAGGTAAGGGTAGGACTTGTTTTCTCTGTATGTGTCACTTTATACGTATCAGATTCTCATCTGTTTTATTAGTCTTTCAATGTTGTGAGATGCTTTTGGAGTTCACTGTGGTTAGTTTTGCTTTCTACTGTCACGAGTATGCAGTTATTGTGGGATGATTGTCACCTTGCTAATTATCTCTTCTTTCATATCATTTCATATAACAAATAGCAGAGGTTCCTGTGAGTTTGTGAACTGGCTTCACTAAAAATAATTATCATTTTTCTTCTCTCTTTTAACTGTTTTTCCATCCTAAGCCTTCATATCCCATGGGAGCTCAGCTTTTTTAAAAGGCCTTTGTAAGACAACACCTGTTTAATTTCTGTAGGAAATACAAGTAGACAATATCAATCAGACTTGCCTCATGGACCAGCTGTTGACTTGCTCAGGATTTGAGGTAGGTTTTCAAGGCAGGACTTTGACTTACAAAAGCTATGATGGTTCTGCCTCATATAACATATTTTATATGAATACTTGCTACTTTTATTACTTAGTTGCCTGTGCTAATTTGAACACTTTGTAGATCACGCTACACTGTAAAGGGTTCCCCATGCTTGTTTTACAACTTTTTTCTTTTTTTTTTTTTTTAAAAAAAAAGATTTTCCCTAGTTTTCTGGCAATCAAGTAGTGTTGGGTGAGAGGCTGCATACCATCATCTGTCACTTAATTTTTCCATCCTTCATTCTGGCTGAGTGCTATCTGTTCTTGGTTATTTCTTGCTGTTAGCTTGTCCAACCAGTCTCTTCTGATACCTTTTTTCTAAGAAAAAATACCTAGTTGGTTCTGGTGTGCCTCTGTCTAACACTATGTGTGCAGTTTATGCGCTTAATTTTATAATACTTCACACTTTTCAGCTTTTCTGAAAAAAAAGCTTTACTTGTTCCCAAATAAGGTTTGTTTTAACCTTATGTTCACCTTTAGGCTTTCTGAAGGCTTTTTTATTTAATAAGCAGGATGCATTTGTTCTGAGGCTAACGTGATGTCTTGAAATAGTGTTTATGTCTCCAGAAAACATGTATAATTCTTTTAAGGTTCTTCCTTTAGGAAAAAAACTTAAAAGGTTTTTACTGTGTGGATTTTACTGTAGTTACATGGTCCCTGTCTTCAAAACTGAGTGTGGCAGTAGCTGATTTTCTGGCTTTAGTCTCCCTGTAGAAATGTTGAAACAGGTGCTGATACTGTTCAGGTAGGTGGCAGAAATATTTTAAAGCAATTGTGTGTACTAGTCAGGTCTGAATCAAGAATTGCTTCCCATCTTGTGGGTTTCCTGACTGTATATTCCTGAAACAATTGCTCACAGCATGCAGAAAGCTGGTATTATCTGACTGACAGGGTAAAGATTTCACATTTTACTTGAGAGTAATTGGAAATAATTGTTAATAATTGTTCCCTGGCATTTTCATTATCTTCCTGCCACTACGTTTCCTTTATGCTTGTTTGCACATGTCCTTGTTAAAAGTGAAGTATTCTGGGCCTGTGCCATTATTATCTTTTTTCAGATAATTCTGTGAAATATGGGAAGCATTCTTTTTGCTTTGTCTCTGCATTCTGTTTCCATCAGACTTTTTTTTTTTAACTTCTCTTTTTCTTTTTAACTTCTTTTTTGATTTTTGTCAACTTTTGACATATTCTTTACTTAAGGATGCAGTATCTGCCATAGGATTCAGAACAGTTCATCTTCTGTGCGTCAGGCTGCTTTCTTCTACTTGTCAATTTAAAATTGACAGTTGTGAAGTGCAGATGTTGTTTACCTGGTCATCTTTTGCTAGGTTCTCTCTACTCTAGAAGCTTCCTCTCTCCCTGATGAATCTGCACCTCTCTTCTTTACTCTGTTGTTTTAGCCATGCATTGAGACTTTGCCTCCCCACCACCTGTTACGGGGATCCTAGTCTTTGGCATCCTACTTGGCATCCTGCATTCTACCTCCAGAAACTCTCTCCTTCCCTTTCTTGTACTTAATACCCACATGGACCACAACGTCTGCCAACTCCCCGATATTTCCCAACTTGTCCAGGCTTCTCTTGAAGTTTCATGGCTGCACCAGCAGACACATCAGGACACACTCTCTGCAATAATGAGCCAGACCTGTTAAGTACCTGGTAACTGATTCACTGGTGGCTATTGCTTGTTCCTTCCTTCCAGCTGGAGTTTCTGCTGCAAGGAAGTATTGTCTGTATGAGAACATACACTGTCACCTTGTGCAGAGGGAGGACACCTGGCCATGATTATTACATCCTTGACCAGTTTGGTGCCTTCCTGCCATAAAACTAGGCCTGGAAAAGCTTTTCTGTGCCCTGAAAGACTATTTGGTTTAACCTTTCTACTTGAAGAGCAATGGGTTGTTTTGTTTGCAGGTGATACTGTTCAGAGACTGCCATGAAGCCTCCATGTCACGTGTTCTTCCATCTGTGCCATGACAGTCAGCAGGAAGGGCTCTATCTCTGAGGATTGTGGGCTGCCTTAAATGAATACATACTCACACCACCCACACCTACACCTGGGTCAGGTAATCGTAGGATGCTTGATACTTTACCCTCAGAAATTTTCACCTTCTAGCTAGTTTCTGTCTGCATTTCTCTTGCACATCTAGACTAGCTCAACAGAAGTCAACTTTTATGGCATGGAAATGCAGCTTCCAGTTAAAATATTGAGTTGTAATTACATGATGCATTATTAGTAACTGCATTTGTTGTGTTTCATAATAAATTATCCTGTGACCTGGACTGAACTGAAATTATGAGAAGCTGAGGTTTATCTTTAGACTATATTTCAGCCAAAAGAAGCTGCCATTCCCAGGAAGGCTGTGTTCCTGTTAGCTGGCTATGGTATAAGGTGAAAGGAAGAGCTCCAGCCACATAAGAAGTATTTGGAGCAGCACGTTTCTTGGCTGGTGATCCCTGAGTTATGGAGGGGTCAAATGAAGGATATTCAAGTGTTGGGGAAGAATCCCTACATGTTAGGAACTTTATTGCAAAGAAGGTATCTGCCACATAGACCCCTCTCTTGTTCTTATGTTCTGTCCCCTTTATTTGCCTTCTGGAACAAATCTATGCGTAAGGCTATGTGGACATATATTTTTGAGTATCTTTAGTGGAAATGCGAATACGTAAAAATTGAAAAAAGGATTGAGAAAACACTGAGAAATACTACATTCGGGCAGTTTGGGCTTGTGATAATTGACTTCCAAATTAACTTGCCATAACTAGCACAATTAGAAATGCTTATGTAGAAAACCTGAAAATATTTATATCACAAATGTTTATGACCTAGAAGAATTTTTCCAGGACAGAAGTATCTGTGGCTAGGTGGTCACAATCAAAATTAACAGCTAAGAAGTTAAGCAAGAATCACAAACTTGTCCCAGTAGTAACAGTTACACTCTAGTTCTTATCTGGCCAAATGGCACCTTTCAAGGAAGTTCAAGGGAGCTGAGGCACATGCCGCTGAACCTTCATCAGCTTACGTCAGCTCTACATCTAACAAGGGATTGAACACTGTCTTTCTAGCATATGCAAATTTTCTGTGTTGGTCCTGCCCATAATTTCTGATTTGTTTTTAATTCTGCCAAAGAAGGAAACAAACTCTGCGTCCTTGCAAAATTTTCGTGGCTCTTCTGATTTGGGGTGTTGCAGGGTGTGTAGTTAATGCTCTGAAAAGGCTTTGGGATTCCTGGATGAAAGGTGTGATGAAAGAAGTGTACTGTTATTGTTTTAGGGGAGGAATCATGCTAGTGGGTAAGCCTCTGTCACTGAGACTTGCTGGACTTGTTTGTTCTGACTTGCCTATGACTCCTTTCTTTCCTAATTCAGGTGATAAAGCCTCAAGTCTATGCTGAGATGCTGCACAGTGTGTTTAGGAGTTCAGGACGGTGCATCTCTCAGACAGAAGAACATACTGCTGACCTCTCGTTGGTGTCCAGAGGTGAGTGCCACAGCCATCAGACTTGCTACTTGGTAGTTTGGGCAGCATGGTTATATAATGTGTGGATTTATAGGGCAATTTCGGGGCTTTGGCCGAGGCAGGGGTGGAGAATGAATGGCACTAGCTCTGAGCTTACATCTGATTTGAGCTGCCTTCTATGCATCAGTAATCCTTCTGATCCTTCCCCTTTTCTCTTCACCCAAAATGCGTTTATTTTGCAAGAATTCCCTGGCTTCTCTAACCGGGTGGTATGGTGATAAGACAAGGTGGTCTGTGGCCACAGAGAGTTTTAGGGGGCAGGTGAGAATCCTCTCTCTGTGTTCCAACTCTGATCTGCCTTTCTTGCTGCTGAAGTTAGTGTTACAGTCATGATTGCTGAACTAGCAGTGTGGTATGAGATGATAAGCAGGATAAAGTTATAAAAATATCTTCTTGTGCTCCTGTTTATTTTAGTAGGCTTTGTATGCTGCCAGTGAAGTGTTAATCTGTGCAGAATCAGCTTGGAAACGCACCAAATCTGGTACCAAACCATTTCACCCACCCTACATTGGAATGAAAAAACAGACATAAAAAAATGTGGAGATTATAATTGCTTGTCTAGTATCTTACTTCTGGAGTAGATTTCCACCTATTAATGAGGGAGGAAGAGCAGGCAGGCAAAGCCTTTTTCAAAGGCTGGAAAGGAGAGACCTGCTATGTTCTGGGACTGATGAACTAACAGAATAAGGTACTAGTTTGTGATCAAGGTAGATGATGATGTAGAAGCTGCTGAGCCTTGTTCTAAACCAGTTGCGTAGAGTGGCCAGGTACTTCATCTCCCTTACTCTAGAATGGCCTCTCACACCTTCACGCAAGTTGTTGAATTCTTATGTTGTGAGTAGCCTTCCTAGTTCTCCTAAAGCTTGTTACAGAACAGAGGAGTCTTTCTAAGATGTTTTCTGTGACAAACAACTATGGAAAAATGTGTTATTAATCAAGGTTATTTCAGTTGTTGGCCCTAGTTATATCCCACAGGTTATTGAACTAGTACAGTAGGCCAGCAAAGAACTCACAACCACCAAAAAGCTGTATGTAAAATAGGTGAGAGGAAGGAACAACAAGTGTTTTGTGCTGATTGCAAAGGTGATTAAATAGTTGAGGAAGCCTTTGTGAACAGCATTCTAGCATTCTGGACATTGTTAATTCAGACCTTATCAGTAATTTATCCCAAAGGCTGAATGCTGCACTTGAACCTTTAAGCAATGACAAGAGCAGTCTTTGAAGCTGTTGTCTTTGCTTAGCTGAAGTGTGTTTCTGGGAAGCAGCAAGGGCCTTGGTAGAGTTGTGGATAGTTAAGGGGAGGGGCTCAGTTAGTATGTGGCAAATACATTAGTGATACTTTATCTGACTGCAGAGGGGTGGCATGCAGCACCTACTGTCTTTGTGGGATGCTTGAGGGTGTGGGGAGATCAGGCTGATTCAGCATGACGCATAGAAGAACACACACATTGTTTCCCTCAGCAGATCCCTTCAATATCTGGAAGTCTACCACTGTATCAGAACTGCTTTAGGAGATGTCAAACACTGAGTGAGTGACACTGGTAAGCAAGCACTAGCTGCTTTTATTACAATGCCTGAAGTAGTAGGGGAATGTTGTCCCATCCTCTTAAAAGTGTGTGTTGTGGGTATGCCACAAGAGCAGAGGAAAAGGATGAGGTTGGTGTGATTGCTCATAGCAGAGGTGGGAATGGAATTAGCGTGTCTTGCTTGCGTGGCCGTGTACTTTTGCTACTGGACTCCTGGGGTTAACTAGACATGCTCCAATTACTGCCATTCCCAAACACCCTGCCAAGGAAGAACGCTTCAGGGACATAGTTTCACATTGCACTCACCACGCCAGCAGATTAGTTTGTTCAGTTGTCTTGTGAAAGGTCCCATTTCTATGAAGAGTGATTGTGGAGCTATGCCTGAATCCTGGAATGGAAAACTGGAAGCAACTTTAAGCATGGAGAGACCCTCATCAGTGTGTTTGCAGGCCATGTTCTGCCCTTGGCTCTTCTGGGAGTATTGCAATGGCATTGAGCAGTGGTTGGACTAAAGTTATTATAGGAAGAAAGCAGCAGATCAGGTAGCAAAATTGAAGAGTTTGCGTATTTTCTTCTATGCAGAACTTGGCAAAACACTTCCAGTAAATACTACTAAAAACATACCATGGTTCAGATCCATTTGAAAGCAGATATAGGTAAGGAGTGCTATGAGGACTTAGCTTAAGAAGTCAGAAAAATCAAGGGCAGATTTCTAAAACAAACAGGGAAGGGGTTCCGTGCTTACCTTTGCCCAGAACATGGGTGGTAGTTTCAACTCCTTTCCCTGTCTGAACAGCCATTTTCCATTTAACAAAGATCAGTTTCCTGGTATCGGTGTTACCGAGGCTTTTGGTAACATGCAGTAACTCAACTAGAAGAGATGGAAAAGTACAATATAGTGAATCAAATTCTGTCGGGCAGACCTGGGAGCTGGAATGAGTGTAGTAACCTTTTAGGGAGTTCAGTACAGAGTGAGAGAAGAGGAACAGCTTATCACCTGTGTATTGTACTTGTCTTTACTTTTGGATAAATGTTCCAAATTGGAAGGTAAGGGGTTCATTTTGGGCTGATCAGAAATCCAACCAGAAATGCTATCAGTTCTCTGCTTGGTTTCATAAGGAAGACCAGACAATCTTGGCTCCATTAAAATTTCAGTACAATTATCTCTCATGTGCCCATAACTATTAATGTAGCTTTATTTCTTCCTACATTTCACTTATTTTAAAAAAATCCTGCATCAAGGCTTGACATGTATGCATAAACACACCTTTGTGTGTAAAACGTCTCTGTTTATATTGAAATATTTCCAAAATAGTTTATTTGGATTATTATTTTTTTTGGCATGGAATAACTTTTTAGTCATTGAAATGCTTTCTTTGGAACACAGCCAAGGTGTGTAAACTGAGACTAATAGTTCCCATTACCAGTCCAAAATGAACCACAATAGGAATTTCAGATGCTACAGTCACTGGATGATCTTGGGCTCCTTGGGAATTGAGCATGTTTTAAAAGAGAATGTTGATTGCTGGAGGAGGTCTGATGTTCATTCGACGTCTTGCCAAGATAAGCAGGTTTGTACTCAACTGAAAGATGTAGGGTTTGAAAATTCTTGCTTATTTCCTGCAGACCAGAGACTGTGAGGAGGTGGTTTTCAGAGCAGGGAGGACTCAGCCTTCCAGGTCTCTAAGTGGAGAGTGACTTGATTTCCTAAGGCTTACTTTTGAGGAACGAAGGTCATTCTCCTCCTTTCACAAGGGTGGGTGTTCTGGATATTGGAGTATATTGGAGGATACTGGAGTATATTGGTGTTACCTGAATTCCCCTGATAACCCTCCTGAGAGTGAAATGTTGGTTACTGTAGTTTGGGCTGTAAAAAAAAAAATAAAAATAATCATATAAAAATAATAATAATAACAAAAATCAGTATGTGGTATAAGAAAAAGATTCATTTATAGGCTAAGATGGTCAGATGATCTCTGCCTCTGCGTTCATCAGCACCACAGAAGAATCAGTGTTTCTCTGGCCAAGGGAGTGTTGCTGGGTGGAGCAGAGTTTTCTTGGTGAGTGAAGCGTGAAGACCATATGGAAACCTGATTGTTGAACAGGGGGATCCACCTGCCACTGAGCTATTTAACTACAGAGATAGCTGTCCACGGCTCAAGAATCCCTGTCAGGTGGTTATTCTGGTAAAGCACGATCATCCTGCACCTCCTGACATGGTAGCAAAAAGGCTAGGGGAGTGAAGGAGCTAGTTGGAGATGGAACTTGTGTGATTATTACTGACTGAATAGAGTGGACATAACCTGAACAAGAACTGTCATCTTAAACATCCTAGTTGGCCTCAGCAGAGTCAGGCTCAAAGCCAGACCTACTTCTGAGTGTTTTTGTTTTGTGCATACAGGCCCTAACATGGTAGAGTCTAGGACTAGAATTCCTGGGCACTACTGGAAATACATGTTGCTCCAATACAAGTAGTACATGCTTGGTGTTGCCTACACTCAGGCTTTTCTTCAAAGAGTGATGGATAGCTACGCTACTCCTGGGACAAATAAGGCCATCTGTTCTTTTTTTTTTTTTTTTTTTTTTTTTTTCCGCATGTCTGCTGTTGAAGTGGACAGAAAAGATGGGGGTTGCTGAGTTAGGTGCTGCACTTGGGCAGCATAGCTGAAGGACGTATATTGGCAACTGTGCACTGTGGGAGGTGGTGAGACTTGGCCCTTCCGCTGCACAAGAGGTTTTTCTTGTCCTGGTACTCACTGTAGCAAGATGGGAGGTCAAGAGCATCCTGCTAAAGAGAGGAAACTGGTTTGAGTTTGAAGAGGTACACTTCAGTTTGTATATCCCATACACAGAGTAATAACCTGTATGAGTATAGAAATATAAGCAAGTGCTTCCTTAAAACTGTTTTTTTACATTGTTTTAGTGAAATCAGTATCAGAAGTGGAAGCGGCTTTCTATTTTTCATCTCCAATGATTTAATTTCCCCTAGCACTGTAGCAATTAAGGTATCTGTTTCCCCTTTGCAAATCTCTGTGACCTCTAGAGAGCAGGCAGGTCTGAAATGTTGGGGAAGGGGGTCTGTGCTGGCAGGGTTTGATGTATATCCAGTATTTGCATGAAAAAAAGCAGACTGAAATTCCAGGTAGTGCTCCGCCTGTCAGAGCATGAGTCCTGTGGGCAACGAGACATTCATTTCTCTAGCGTGACTCTTAAGCTTTTGCATCTTAATTGTAAGGCCCCATCTTGAGGAAATCTATATACAGGTCAAAAAAACAGTGGTTAAGAAATAAGATTACTGTTGCCTCAGTCTCTGCAGAGTCAGCCATATGCCGTTGGAGCTGTGCTTCATGCTCTCCATGCCAAGAGCAGCGGAAGGACGTTGTGCCAATTGCTGTTTGAGTGGAAGCCCACTGAGATGGGAACAGCTGAAGCACAAGGAGCCAGTCAAGGCTGTCAGCAGGGGCTTGGACTGGAGAACAAAAGCTCACCAGTGCAAAGAGCAAGGTTGGATGCCAAACTAGCATCTTGAAAGCACAAGAGGTGACTAGGTGAGGAGGAGTTGTATTATTGCCATAATAGCCAAGAGTCTTGCCACCCAGGGCACTGACCATGAGGTAAGCTGCAGCCTCACCAGCTGGGTCTGAAAGACCATGAACTGTGAGATGAGGATGAAACCACAGAGAAACTGCAATGTGTTGAGCTGAGGCAGGGCAACCCCAGAGGTATTTCATTTTCATCTGAATTTCTACATCCGTTACACCCTTGGTTTAGGGGGTGGCATATACAGTGAAGGTCTAGATGGCCTGAAGTCAAGGTCTTGGTGAAACCAGTTCAGTCCTAGTGACTGAATAGTATATGCCACTGCAACTTGTGGTTCCCAAAGAAAATATTCTTGACCAGGCTAGACAGGCTTCTCCCACCTGTTCTACAGTCTGCTTTGCAGAGACCTGCCATCAGGGAACTGAGATGGTCTAGTGGGGAGACAACTAGGGTTGCAGAAAAGCCTTGCAGAAAACACCACTGGTTGGAGAGCATAAAAACTTTCCTGCCTCCCTTCGTAAGCAATGGACTGGGATGCCTGCGAGCACTCACTAGATAAACCAAGCTTTTGGGTGATGAGATTAAACTGTGAGTTGCTTCCAACTACCCTCTCATTTACATAACACTCCCTCACTGTGTGCAGCCCCCTCAGCTCCTTCTTCTGTGCCTCTGTCCTTTTCTTCTCCCCTCACTTGCCTAGTTTATGTTTCCTGCCATCTCTTCCTCATAGTTTTGCTCAACTTTCTTACCCTTGAGGCAGAGTGTATAAACCCACTCACTCTCCCACTGCTTCACTATCTTTGATGTAATGGATTTGTGCATCACAGCTTTACCTTCACTGCTGGTCTGTCCCCTGAGCTCATCTTAGGCCACCGGCAGCCTTTGCTATCATCCCACTCTGCTTGCTCATATCTATGTTCACTGTGCTGTCTTCCTTGCCACCCCACAGCCAGAAAACCTGCAAAGCATCGCTCTCTCTGCCTACCTGCTGCTTCCTGCTACTGTCTTCTCAAATGTTGTTCACAAACGGTTGTGCCAAAGGCCTGAAAAGGGGGAGAATAGCATTTAGAATGTCTGGTACACAGCAAAAGCAAACATGGTGTAATGGGCATAATGCAGTATGGTGACTAGTCAGCTGAGAGCCTCCACCCCAGAGCTGGCTGCTGCCATTTGTCACTCCAGGCACCTTTGAGGGATTATCTCACATGTTCTTCTGACACCTTGTACTAAAGCCAGCCATGATGTAGAGACCTGGTGCGTGGCATGACAGCAGTTACTACATAGTGCCCTGTAGAATTACTAGGGATCTGAAATAATTGCACTTAAGGCTTTGCATCATCCTACAACAAAGCTACTGAGGACATGCGCAGAAATGTAGTTTTCCTAATGTTCTCTTGCCTAATGCTGTGCAAGAGAAAATAAATGGGAGGGAAAGGGTTACTGTGCATTTGTCCACATGTGAGTTAGGTTCCCAACACTCTCGTGGGTCTGCAGCTGGCTTTTGGCCTGCCACTAAGACTGGGTCTTCCTGCTGTGTGTCATCATGTTAGTAGCTATTTCTCTCCTCTCTGACAGGCTGTCTGGCAGAAGGCATGATATTCTTACAATACATGCATGCTTTTGCTGCAAAGAAACCCAAACCCAGTAGAAGACCAGTAAATGTTACTACTCATACCAATGAAAAGTAACTCAAAGCTGTGTGTTTTATAGCATCTCCGATAGCCTAGAGTGCAGAAAGTACCTCCTCAGTTATGAACTGTTACATTCAAGTTCAGCTTAAATACCTGTGGGCAGCCAGCTGCACTTGAAATCTGTGTAATACTTCTTGATGGGAAATTGTCTCTACTGACCATGCCTGCACTACTTGAGGCTTTTCTCAGCTGTGCATGTGAGGTAGTGGAGGCAAGCTGGAACACAGGAGATTCTGACTAAATACAAGGAAAAAAGCTTTTGCCATGAGGGTGGTCAGAGACTGCACAAGGATCCCTGAGAGATCTCTGTCCTTGGAGATAGTGAACACTTGACAAAGCCTGGGGTAACCTGCTGTAGTGGAACCTGGTCTGAGCAGAGCCAGACCCCAAGGGTTTGGAGGCCTTTCCAGCCTATCTCATTCTGTGAGTTTGTGTCAGTGAGCTGAGTTAAGCTGCACCAGATCCAGTTTCTTATGTGTTATTGTGTTTCTAACAGAGTTGAATTTATCCATGTTTTCTTCTCCAATGCAGATACTGACTCAGATGGACACAGCAGTGAAGCGTATGGAGCCATGGAAGATAGCAGTCATCGTTGTGTCAGTAATAGTTGGTCTGGCCATTGTCATTGGCTTGATTACATATTTTTTATGCCATTGTAAGTGCATCACGTTGTTGTTTTTGTAACGAGACTTTTGAGGTATCTGTTGTGTTTCACTTGCTACTGTGGTCCTGCCTGGTGATTCAGGTATGAAATTCACCCCAGGTATAGAACCTGCATGAGAACTTACTAGACCCTGTGAAAGTCCTGTATTGATTAGAAACCCCCCAAGAATACTTAAAATATTACTTAGCTGAAGTGGGGATTTAAATTCTGTCTGTACTTCAGTTTGCCTTGCCCTGCTGTCTCCCCTGGTATCCACAGTTAACCAATTACTGTGGTCTTGAGTGTAAACCAGAAGTGTCTCCTTAAGGCACTCAAGCTATGCACAGTAAGCTTGGTCTTGAACAGGGTTTTTGCAGAAACTGAACCTGGCATCTCTGGCTGAGGGTATTCCAGAATGAGAAAGGACAGAGGTTTGGGCTTTCTGGAGTCCTGGTTGCCAAGGATCTGGTTTCAGTGGTACTTGAATGATGCCACTCTACTCCCAGTTTCTGAAATACTGATGTGAAAGGTTTTGAAGTATATTGCTGCTGGGACAGAGCTAGCTTTGTTGCTCTCTCAGATCACTGAGAGTCAGTGAGGCCTTGGTTTATGTTAGGGTACTAGAAAGAGTAGTCTCAGAGCTGTAGCTTATTTTTGCAGTTAGCTTTTTGCTAACTCTGCATTATAGGGCCCTTCTCTGCCATTCACTTGAGAGCCAGATTTTAAACTTAACTCGAATGCTGAATGGGTGCAAACAGTTCTGGGCCACCTGCCTTTGTGGGGCAGGAACATGCCGGAGGGCATCTAGACCGATTAGAAGAAGATGGTCCTCAGAAGTTTATTAGTGGATGTGATTTAAAGCTGCTTGGTATAGTTGTCAGGGTGGAAATGAGCCCCTAGTTGGTCCATGGAGCAACAAGGTGGCCCAGATCCCTATTTCATCACAGTGCTGCCCAGAGCTTGATCGCAGCCAAAGCCTGTAAGTCTTACTTGTGCCATGTTCTGTGTGGAGCTGTGCTTGTCTGAATTGTATTGAAGAAAATGAGCAACTCTTCCTTTTTCTCCCCTGTGCAGATCAGAACAGATATTACAATGCAGCTTTCCTTATCACCAACATCCAGTATGACACTCGGTACGAAAGGCAAACCACAGAAGAATTCAGATACCTGAGCCAAGAGATTGAAAACATGGTAAACTAAGATGTTTCTTTGTTTCTGCCTGACCTATGGTGAAGAGTCCTTCATTTGTGTGATTGGAAATAAGACTCAGAGGTGATTGTGCCTCATGCTTATGTGGCTGGATTATACTGGGCTATTCCTAGGGCAAAGAGTATGAGGGTGAGGAAAGGAACAAGATTAAACACTGGAAAAGTTGAGTCTGTTCCCTGACTCTGCCACTCACCTGTGTTTAGCAGGGTGGTTGAGACTATCCTGTGTTCTATTGAAACCAGCAATGACATTAAGTTTTAAATGCTTGAGAGAAAGGGTAGATTGCTTGGGTAGAAAAACTTTATTGGAAGATCAGCCTGTGTCCTGCATATTGCTCTCAGCATCATGGTATCTGCATGCCTTGCATTTTTTTCTATGGTATCTGTCTCTCCAGACTCTTTAGAGGTAGGTTGGTGGTGTTTTTGCTGTTTGGGTTAGATGGGAAAAATAGCACAATGTGATCAAGGCCCAGATCATCACAGTGTTAAGTGTTCAGTTCTCATGGAAATAATCAGGAATTAGATGCTTAACTCCTGCTGGTAACTTCATGGTTTCCCCACAGTTGCACAGGACTTGTATAGAGGGCAGTGAATGGCCCTGTGTGCTCCCACCCCAAATCAGGTGAGGTTTGTAAATAGTTGTGGACATATTCGGTGCAGGGATAGCATCTGACAGAGGATGTTCTGTGCTGGTTGCTGTACCCTAGCAGCTCCAGGGCTATTTCTTATTGAAGCCTAGAGCTGGGCAGTAAAATTGCAGTCCATTCCCATTAAATAAGGGGGTGTACTGTGGGAATCAGTAACTGAAAAAGTTCAGTTTCAGCAGAGAAACAGTTTAACCTCAGCATGATTCAATGTCCCAGAGGACATACAGGGTATAAACTAGAGCTGTGAGAGGTGTTTGTCCAGCACATGCTACTGGCAGGGGGACTGTGTTGCTTGGCATTGATTGCCTTTTAACGAGGAAAGGAAGACAGGGTGGTGCAGAAGAGAGACTAAAATTACTTCAAAGATGCACAAAGCACAGCACCGTGAGGAAGCCTTAAATGGAGAAAATAGCAAAAGTCCAGATAACTTATTTAAATCAGAAAGTTGGGACCGCATGCCTTTCTGGGTGCTGTTCAGTGTTTTGGTTCAGGGCAGATTCACTCTAGATTGTAGAATCATAGAGTCAATCGCTTTGTCCCCATTGCTTCTTGTCCTGTCACAGGACACCACTGAAAAGAGTATGGCTCAGTCTTCTTTACAACCTTTCTAGTCATCTTCCAGTCATCTTTATATCCTCCCCAGTCATTTCTGGACTCTAGCGTTCAACAGGGAGTGTTAAATTCCTTGTTGCTGTCTCTGCAGTCAGGAAGGAGGAATCATACAAGTACTTCTCCGCTCCACTGCAAGCTTGTCAGCAAGCTTTAAAACCTTGCTGTAGTGGCAAAGATGCCTTGTTGACTGTGTGCAGACAGATGGTTAGCACACGTGCTGTCTGTTCCAGTAAGCCTGTAGTTGGAAAGGCACCCAGAGAGCAGAAGAGACAGCAAAATTTGGTGAGACAGCAAAATTTGGCAAGTCAGCTGTTTACTTTGGTTCTGCAGCCTCCAATGGAAATTTAGTAGTAACTTTGGTGTACAGGTGGGGATCTGAAAGCAGCTTTTTGTGCTTCAGAGGCTCATGAGACTCTTAGTCTGAGAAACACACACGTATCATGGGTCTATTTTAACATGTTATTTTCCTTTAACAGATGTCTACAGTATTTAAGAAGTCCATTCTAAGTCAAAGGTACATCAGGTCCCATGTTGTCAGTCTAAGGTAAGTAATGTGAAGGTCATGAACAAACAGAAATGTGATAAAGACTCTTTCTTCCTACCCCTTGACAATAGGGAATGTGCCTGGTTGATTTTGCTTGGATTATGCCAGCTGGATGACTAAATCTTGGCTGCATGTTGCTCTCCACTGGGGCTCAAAACACTGGTGGGGGCTTAATCTACTTAGAGGTCAGCAAAGAAGAAAAAATTGGCCTTATACTTTGGCAAGTTGATTACCTGAACACCAGTTGTTTGTGGCTGTGATGCAGTAAGTGATGCAGTAGGTGATCCCAGCCTTCACTGCTAGTTAAGGGCTTGAGAGATCCAGTCAGTTCTTTATTCCCTATCATTCCTCTTGAAGAAGTTTAGGCTGGTGTTTACCCCTCTGCGTGCTGTACAGCAAGAAGTGACTGTTCTCCCTCCTCTCAGAAAAGAACTGAAGGAATAAATTCCACTGTGAGATGCCTGGATAGAGAGAGAAGAAAGGAGGCAAAAGGGACATACAGATATGAAGATCCTGTGAGAGCTTTTAAGTCTTTCTTCTCTGTGCAATAGTTACATATTGCTCTCAGTGATAAGAACCATCACTTCCATCACACAATTTGGGTTTCAAATAGTTAAATTTCTATAAGGCCTAAATCTGCTGTGGAATGTCTTTCCCTTTATGGCAAAGAATGCCACACTTCCTGCAAATATGCTTTTCCACAGCACTTTGGGGATCGGTAGATTATTTCCTTAAGTTGTTCACATTTTTCTCTGCTACTGGTTTCTTCCACGAGCCTCCCATACTGTATATCAACTGAAATTACAGGATTTGGGAGCTAGATTTAAGCAATCCCTTAATACCTTTTAGGCTGACCAAACAGTGCACTGCTTTTGAACGGTTTCACTAGAGTGAGTACACAAGAGAGTACCTTCTGTTGTGTAAATGTGCATTGGTTCAGCTTAGCTGCATCTCTGCTCTCTTTGCCTCTAGGTTTCTGTTGCTTTTCCTTTAGACTGTTAGTCTAAAGTATTGTGCTTCATAGCTTGTATTGATAATAAGTGATCATGCCTTGGTCTGATAACACAAACTATTGAGATTTTTGTCTCTCGATCCAATGAAGCTAACTCGCCCATAAACGGGCAAGTGACTTAAATGGAAAGAAATGCCAGAAGACCTTTTCAATTTCTGTGGATCTAAGCTAGGTCTTATAAATGGATGTTAGGAATGGCTTGTTAGGTATCTGTTGAATGGTTTTAAGTCTTGTATTGTTTCTACTGCTATGTTCTGTTGATGGAGCTGCGTAGAGACTAAGGGGAATGTTCCTTCCTCTCCTTGCAAAAGATTCCCTCTGACTGTTGTTATAGCATGAACCAGGCCTTTTGCCGTCTGCTGACGTATGTCGTCATCTTCCTTTGCTTGTGCACAACTATGCTATTCATTCTACACATCTGTGCAGACCAGACCTGTTCTTGTATAAGGAAGGCAGACAGTGCAAGCAGGACTAAGTGGCTTAGTGGGCAAAGAGAATGACACCACTTTGTTTATGTTGGTTTGCAGCCCAGATCCTGGCGGAGTGCTTGTATCTGTTGCTCTGGTATTTAAATTTCCCTCAGCTGATAGTACAGCAACATGCTGGAGTCGTGTCAACAGTGTGTTACGCAGAAGGCTGAAAACAAGCTCAACGTCATTGAATGTTGACCAGTCTACTATAACTCTCACAGGCAAGTGCCTTAGGTTTGTGTTTTTAGCTTGGAATTTGTTTCTCATACTTTGCTGTTTTCAGTGTAATGAGCTTTACTTTACTACACAAATACGTGCAATTTCTGTTTTCTTTTCCCTTCTCAAAATTGTCTTAGTGGCGGTCAGCCCAGGAACTTGAAAGTAGTAGTAGCTTGAAGAGAGCTAAAGCAAACTGACACCAGTTTTAAAGAGTGTGAGCTCTGCTCTGTGCATCAGAAGTTGTGTGTGTAACCTAGCTCTGAATGTGATTGGCAACCTAATCCATCAAAAAAGAGGCCCAACTGGGTTCACAGAGGCCCATCTGGGTTCACAGATTACTCTGCTAAGATGTACGGTGAATTGGTGAGGAACCTGTATCACAAGGTACTTAAATGTGGAGTCCTCAAGCTCTTAAAAATAAAAATAAAAGTCTGAGATGGTTCCCTTCTCCGTCATCTGCCATTTCCTTTGCTTATTTCACAAGTCGCTGTAGCAAGTGTTCATAACCAAACCCCATGATTCCCTGGGCAGTCAGTAGTCCTCTCCCATGAATCTGTCACTGCTACTACCAGAACCTGGCAGAGGGAGTTTTTGTAGGGAAAAAATCAGTAATGTTACAGTCAATCTCAGCACTGAGGATTTGTGACCACCTTGCCTTACTGAATGTGAACCTACGCCTATAGGGTTGTGTATCATGCATAGCCCCCAGCACATGTAGATGTTACGTGGACCTGTTTAGTCATCTGCTGCTTTTTTAAGCTTTGAGCTAAGGCACAAAAGACGTATCCTTTGGCCTTGCATTTTCAGTGAGGATCCTAAGCTTAACTGTACCTCTCCAATAGAGCAAATTACATATTTTGCCATAGTGTCACTACAAGCAACAAGGCAAACCATTTTATATGTTTACTAGGTACAGAGAGGAGGCAGTCTGGCCTAGATCACATAGCAGTATGAGGCATGCTCACTACATTGATTGTTTTTCATTTCAGAGTTGAATGAGGACAAGGGAGATACACTTTTAAACAACTGTAAGTACAAATGCTTTACAGAAATCATCAAGGGACATGGTGCTTACATGTTCAGTGTTTACATGCTTTTTATACCTGAGATACAAGTTGAAAAATAACTTTAAAAGCTATTAGAATAGTAGATAATGTTAGATAATTCACGAGCCAGTCAAGACTAGTGTAGAGTTAGACATTCCAACTTGGTGGTTGTGGGAAGCACTTGCATTAGTGTTGACTATGTGAAGTAGATGAGTTGCTGTCAGTGAGTTTTGCATGAGGACTGCAGTTGCTGTGAGCTGAGAATCATGCTGGATGGGAGACTGCCACTTGCTAAAACAAGCAAGACAGGAAAAACACAGCATTACAACGTTGTCCAGGTTGCATCCTCCAAGCATACCATACATGGAGTCTTAAAGAAAGCCTTAGCTTTTAAGCAATTTCTGAAAGTGATCATGCCGGATCCTTTCCTCTAGAAGACCATCTGCTGCCTGCAGAGCCCCTGTTCAGTCCTTTGCTTCATTGTACATGCATGTATATTCCTGTCTGCCCTGAGCTGGTAAGCCATTGTCCCTACAGGCTATATAGCAGCTAATGGCATCCTGCTGGCAAAGACAAATAGCTCTTAGACTGTTTATGAATTCATCTTTCCTTTCTTCTCTTGTCACTTTGCTTGTCTAACAGAATTTGTAAGAGAAGGGTTGTTGTCTTGTACCCTGCACAGAGATCATGTCCATGGCCTTGCAGGAGTCAGAGGTGGTGCCAGAGCAGTGTCAAACATGGGGCTGGAAGTGAGATATCTGTGGAAATGAGCTATCTGGTGAGCTGCCACCATGTCTAGCAGCTGCATGTCCTGACTCGTTCCAATACATCCTCCATCTTGCCCTCTCCTCCCTGTGAAAGTTTGGCAATAGATGTTCTTAAGGCTCGGGAACTAAAAGCTTGCAGTCTTCAGGGAACAGCCAGAGGATGGGAGAGGGATAAGAGCTGTCCACAGCGGGAGCAAGGCAGTGACACAGCCCTGAGGAGGGGAAGGTTCTGAGTCCCTCTCCTGTTCTGTGCTCCCAGGCAAGGTGTTAGAACTCCTCTGGAAACGTGGAAACAGAATCAGTACCTTCTCAGATGAACCCTGTACAAAGTGCCTCTGACTGCATCTGTGTGCTGTCCTGAGCACTACTAGAGACCTCCAGCACCCCTGCCTAGCATGGTCACGGGCATTTCATGTGTTGTACTTGGACATTCCATGTTTAAATGGTCCCTGAGAATTAACTTATTTAGATTTGGCTTTTTTTGACTGAGTGATAAATGACTGTGTTGTTGGCACAGTGGCTGTAAGTAAACCGTTGGAGGAGGAAGACACTATTTTATTATTATTATTTTTTTTTTGCTGATGTTGTCAAAGCTAACCTGCAGGTGATCTGACAAAATCCTTTTCTTATTTCCTTGGATTATGGGTGGTTGTTTTTTTGTTGCTGAACTTCTGTAGCATTCTGTGACACTTAAAGCTATACTGATTGTGTTGTGATTTCCTTTGCTATGTGGAGTTTTACAAATAATGAAATATTGCCCCCAGCATTTGAGTTCACAAGTGATGCGTAGTGTCTGTCTTCTGCATATTTTGGTGTTGGTGTGTGTATTGCAGCTTAAAGCTGTCCTGGTCTGGCAGTTGTTTATATAGGGATTCATCAGTATTTTCTCACTCAGTTTTTAAGTGTTTTTGATGTTCTTTAATGTACAGTAACAAGACAGGGATAGCCTCTTTAGATGAAACTCAGATGTTATTATTATAAAAGCTAATGGTTAATTACCAGTGCATGTGTATGTCTTTGTGCCTAATAACGTGTGTGGGTGTGGGCCTGTATGAACATACACGCCAACAAGCATATCCCTCTGTACAACTCTCGACAAATACGAAACAAAGTGAGGTTCACAGAAAGGCAGCATTTTTTAGTTAGACAAACACTTAACAGCTGAAGAAAAGAGTCTCTCTGATACATAGCCTTCGTGGAAGTTCACATGGCCTTATGTCAGACAAATGGTTTAATGAGAAAGGGGTAGTTTTTCTACCAACCTTCACTTAACCCCATCCTGAGATGCTTGTGACCACAGAACCTGGCTTCCCTGCTACTGAAGGCACTGTTTTAGGTGAGGGCTAAAGGGATGTCTCTTGACATCCCTTCCATCTTGTGCCTGTGTCAGCAGCCACATGGGCCTGCCCAAAGCAAGACCCTGATTTCCCTCAATCAGCCAAACCAGAGCTGCCTTTTTTTTTTTTTTTTTTTTTTTTTTCTGGCAGTCTGTGGAATACGAAGGGAGACATTCTCCTTCTCAGGAGTGGAAAGAATAATCGGCGGGCAGCGTGCACAGGATGGGGAATGGCCATGGCAAGCTAGTATTCAGCTCGATGGGACCCATCGCTGTGGTGCATCAGTGATCAGTAATACATGGCTAGTGACTGCAGCCCACTGCTTTAGAGGGTAAGTCATCGGCACTTTTCTGATCCTATAGGCCCTATGACTTCTGGGTGCTCTGACATGTCTTCTCTGATCTTTCAAGGCTCACTAACATCTATACCTGCTGAAAGATACCTGTTTCTTCTGTGTTCCTTGGACAAACCTGGCCACATTACATTTTGGTTAAATGGAAAGCTGTGTTCTTGTTAGGATCCTCTGTATGGCTGTGACCTAGTTTCAAATGTCTTTCAGAGCAAAAGAGCCTCGGAGGTGGACAGCCAGCTTTGGAATTCTGCTGAGACCTCCGAAACAGAAAAAATACGTCCGAAGAATTATCGTTCATGAAAAATACAGCGAATTTCTCCTCGATCACGAGTATGATGTGGCTGTTGTGGAACTTGCCTCCCCTATTGAGTTCACAAATGATGTACACAGCGTCTGTCTTCCTGAAGCATCTCATGTATTCCGGGATAACGCTTCTTGTTTTGTCACAGGCTGGGGAGCTTTGGAGAACGATGGTGAGTGTCTGTTGTCTTCTCGTGCTGTCACGCGTGTATCTGGCAAGGCTGATGTTAGTTTTATGGTTTTTGTTTGTTTTGGATTTCTGAGACTTTGTGTTTAAGTGAATTTGCTAACAATGCACTGGTGGACTTGGCTTGCTCTTTTGTTGTTGCTTTTCAGTGGTGGCTTGGAATATGGAAAAAAGCAGCAGGTTAGCCTTATAGGAGAAAGAGCAGCTTTTTTTTTTGTTGTTGCTGCATGTGTTGTGATGGTTGAAGGTGCTCCGTTTTTCATTCTTACTTGCCCAGTGTTCTGGGTTTAGCTCTGACATGAATTTTTACCTTTCAGCTTTGTCTGTCATACTAGTTGATGAAACCTTGTGATAGATCTCTCTCTCTTTGGTGTTAATTCAGGCTTCAGTTCATCAAATAACTTGAATGAGCTTCTGAGCGATTGAGCTGTAAGCTGTGTTTTTTGGTAGATTCTTGGGGTGATTGTCCAGAGTTGCATTGCAGTTAACCAAACAGGTCTTTCCATGGACATCAAGGACACACCTTGTAGCCAACAGTTGAACTGAACACTAAAACGTGTACAAAAATCCCTTTTCCCGTTACGTGAAACAGCATCTGATGAGAATGAAAGATAGAGAAGGGTCATGTTTGGAATGAGCGAGTGAAGGACTTCGGGGGAAATAATAACATTCTTCTACTTTAGACATTGTCTGAGTAGCAACCTTTGCTGCCTGCAATGGCAGGAAAGCTATAGAAAAACATGACTCCTGCTAATCCTTGTGTGTGTTTTAGGTTGCATACACTGTCTGCAAATTCTAATACCACTTTTCCTTCTAGGCTATAGTGTTAATCAACTTCGACAAGCAGAAGTGAAAATTATAAGCACCAAGATTTGTAATAGGAGGGAAGTGTATGGTGGAGCAGTAACACCTGGAATGTTGTGTGCTGGATACTTAGAGGGACAGGTAGATGCTTGCCAGGTAAGTCTTGTCTTAAGTAATAGTAAAAGGGAAGGACATGGGGGGAAGTGATGTTTTCTAGAAATAAGAAATAATCAAGATCCTCCAAAGTATGTTTTTTGTTTATGGGGTTCAAGATCTTTACAGATGTAAATTAAGAACCTCATTGCTCCTGGGCTGCCGTCTGCACTTAAGTGTTTACATTTTATATATAATGAAGATGTGAGGGTGTAGACTATTAGATACTGGCTGTCAGCTTCCGTCTTCTCAGGAAGTCATGCAGAGGTTAAACATAGCTGTGGTCTGGAGACAAACATTTGTCAGTTGTAACAGAACAATGTGATGCTCCCTTCATTAGTGAACACTGTTTTCTTTATCTTCCTGCCTACTGATGTTTTTCTCCTTAGGGTGACTCTGGTGGGCCACTGGTGCATGCAAACTCCAGAGGAATCTGGTATCTCGTGGGAATAGTGAGCTGGGGAGATGACTGTGGCAAGCCAAATAAACCAGGAGTATACACACGAGTGACTTATTATCGAGACTGGATCGCTTCCCAAACGGGCATCTGAAACCTGCAGTGGCTTACGTTTTGTGGGCTGTGTGTAAGGCTATTCCTCTGACACATTCTGCTCTGTGGTTACCCTCTAAACAGCTGCTGGCTTGGCTTGTGGTGATGTATCAAGTGCCAGCAAGCTCAGAGTAGTCTAGGACTTGAAATTGGTTTGGCCTACCTCCAGAAAGGAACGGACTCAATTCGTGTGACAGAGCTGTTTGTTCACAAAGTATTCTGTCAAAGGGGCAAAGGCTTTGGTTTATGTGCAACATGCTGACCCTCTTCTCTGTGTCCAAAAGTCTTGGCCACTACTTTTATAACCACGCAAAGCATCTGAGCCTAAACAATTATTTATCAGCATCCAAGAGAAGTCATAACTAAAATATTGCCCATCTGTGTGCTGTGTGTTCCCAAGGCCCCTCCTATCTGTAGACCAGCTGTAATTGAGCCTGTGACTCCAAGGCTGCTGCACTTCTGAATACTCCTTGAGCTCTTTTCCTGCAATGTTCCAGGGAGCATACTGTAATAATGAACAGAAGATGGCTTAGAGATATTCCAGTTCCTAGTATCATGTCAGCTACCTAGGTGAACTGAGAAGTTTTCTTTACCGTGTTATCCTGAAGAAGTGATTGCTGAGAGACATCAACTTCTGTCCATGTTCTCTGAACAAGTGTGTCCACTTCACGCTTTGTATGAACTATACATACCACGGCATTTGCCACAAGTGATTGCTGGATTTGAGACTGAAAACCACTTTGTTTTCATGCCATTCTGTTGTCATATCAGAATATTTGGCTGAATGAATTTCCATTTTAAAACTTTCCAGATTGTATTGTTTTTAATAAAAGTCCTTGGCTTTTTGTGCAGGATGGAGCTTTGTAACAATCTTGGTATGACCGTTGCCAAAAACAGTCTCCAAAAACTGCTTGTTCTCACAAATGGTGTTCTCAGGTCTTTTTAAGTTTACCTGTATATCTTCAGCTGCATCCTGGGGGGTGAAAAAAAACACATCATAATTGTCATGGTGGAAATGCACGTCTGCTTCAGAACAGAGAACTTCAGACTGACCCAGAAATCCACGTAAAGATCTTTCTCCTGTTAGGAATTAAGAGGTGCTTGTGTCTAGTCCATAGCTAGCCCATCTGATCTCACACACTTCCTACTTTCTTTGTCTTTGTTTTCAGGAGCCTGTCTTCCTCAAACTTGTACACCCCAGCAGTGGAACATGCCTATCACTGGTGAGGATGCTTCCCTTAACATGTCTGCAGACTCTTTCCAATACTTTCCAACTTTCCAACAATGTGGTTGCTCATTCTGACAATGCTGAATGGTGTGGTCTTAATTGTTAGATATATGAGCCATTCACTTGTTCTCTTTTTCCTTAGTGGTCAGAAGAGAAAGAACTTGTCAAAGGAAATACCAGGCACACTGCTGAGACCCGGAGATGATCCAGTGTGGCAAACAGGCAGGAATTTTATGCCAGGTTAGAAAAGATGAGCAAAGCAGGAGGCTTTCAGCATCCTCACAGTTAGATGATTTGGGTAAAGACTGATTATAGTCTTAGGATCAAAGTGTTGTCCAAATTGAGTACAAGTCAGTTAATATCATCAGTGGTAATTCAGGGGTAATGCAGCTTGCTGCAAACCCTACCCAACAGCATCAAGTTAACAGAAGTATTTTTATTGTACATCCTATGATTTAGGCCTGCAAGCGCAGCAAACCATGCTTTGCTGGATCTTCATTGGAGCTATGCGGTGTTTGGATGACCAGAAAACGTTTGTATAAAGAACAAGGGTCTGAAGCTGTTATTCTACTTCTGTGAACATCATGAAGACCTGGCAGTTAAAATGTGCTCTCAGGGAACTTTTCTTGTTGAATACTGTGAGCTCCAGAAACAAAACCTCAGTGGTTTAAGTTTTAGGTAGGCAATAAAAAGTATCAAGCTGGTTCCATAGGTCTGAGCCTGACAAATCTCACTTTAATCCCATAAGCAGAACATGGATTTGAAGTATATTACCTGTAAAGGAAGCTTAAAAACAATGCATGGCAAGTATTTTAGATTTTTTTATTATTATTATTATTTTTTTTCCTTGGAACAATTGTCTTACCAGGACAGTAAGTAAAATTCAAGTCTTCTTGAAAAATAAACATTATTAAAAGATGCCATGAGTTTCTAATTCCCAAAGCGCTTCAGGCTTGGGTTTTCAAAGGGCACAATTTTTTCCCTATCCTGCCAAATTTCACTGTAGTTCAGGAACATCATATTTTTAGGTCTGCAAATCCCAGATATTTCACTGGTTTCCAGAAACAGGTAAGTAGATGTCCAAAAGATTTCTTCAAAGGGCTGCTGTAAATGTAATTCTCCAAGGTATTGCACACAAAGCTGAAAAAGTGAAGTCATTTTTTGCTGAAGGAGCTTCCAATTATGAGCATCCGTCTGGAGGGATCTAGTGCATGACTGACCTTAATGCCAAGTGCCAGTGCAATGCAGCCAGGAGGAGTGGGACTTCAGAGGGCCAGACGCCTACACAGTGTGTGTTTTTCATGATAGCAGCAGGAACAAGTCTTCTGGCCTCGTTTCTCTTGCAGGCAATGTAGTTTCCATGCTCTGTGGCCTCTTGGTGATGCAGAGCAGTATAAATGGGGATTGTCAATGAGATCACTTCAAAGAACGCTCCATCCACGGGCATACTGGTGTAGATGGACCTGATGGATCTGAGTCTCTTTCTTAGGGCAAAACTACACTGATGTCACCATCGTCTAGCTTTTCTTGAGAGAAATTGTGGAAACCTGAAGCAATGTATGCAGCAAAAATGTTTGGTTTAGGTGGCCTAGCAGACTTGTATTTTTTCTAAGCTGGTCTCACCTATTTCTAAAGCTGCAAGCTTTGCCTGCTCTCAACCATGTTTTCAAATGAATTGTGACCACCACTGAAGGCAGAATGGGATGCATCTAACCATAAATTGTGCATGACAAACAGGAATGTAATTCATATATCAAGCTAATAAAAAAAACTGTTAAAAATTGTCTTCTGTTCCATGTACTTCTTAATTTCCTGTGTCATGGTAAACAACTGATCAGTTTTAGAACGTTATACCGATTCTATGCCATGTATTTACATACTGAAATTACGCAGTCCTTAACAGTTGTCTTTGACTTGTTTGAGGAGTGTCGCCGGAAGCCCTGTGCACACTGTCCAGACTCGAAAAAGTTGACCTGCCTGCTCAAGGTTACCCAGTTTTGCATGCAGGCAGAAGCAGGTCTTGGGTCAGCCACTAGAGGGTGAATCGTATTGTATAAGGGCCTCTTAGCTACTCGTGGTGCTCCGTTTCAGCTCCATGGAGGGAGCCTGGAGTACAAGGTACTGTGTCAGTGTTGCCTTGACAATGCAGAGATGCTCTATGATCACCTTGCAAAATTTGAGGAGCAGACGGCTGTTCAGTTTTTAGAGTAAGCCTCTGCAGCACTGAGCTTTGGTCTCTTCCCCCACTGACCAAAAAGTTGGTATCAAATGCTCCCGTTCACATATATAAGTACAGCATGTTATTATGGCTATGAGCAGGGGACTGAGCAGATTTTGCCTGCTTCTCTGCTGCACCAGAGCCAAACCACAGTGCTGCAGGAAAGTAGACTGGAAATGCACAATATTGGGTATCGTTGGCATCACGTGTCTGTTTTCTTGCAAAGAAAGATGGCAAAGAGCAGCAGCAGTTTGGAGTCTGGTAGGGTGGGAGCCTTGCAGTGGCTTACGGCTGCTTTTCGCTTTGATCTCCTAGTTTGAGAACTGATGATTCTTATACGTTGAAGACCCCAGATTTGTTCCTTTCTGAGATGGGAAATGGGACGTTCTGAGCCAGAAGAGCAAGCTCATTATGAATAAAATGTGCTAGAGTTCATTGATCTTGGTCTGTAATACCTAATAGCCAAAGGGAGGGTCTTGAAATTTGAGATTGAAAGGGTTAAAAAAAAAAGGGGGGGGGGGGGAAGAAAAGTACACCAGCCTTAGTGCAGAACTCCAAAACGTGCAAGGATAATAGGAATGAGAAGGTTCCTTTGGAAGAACAGTAGCCCTTGTGTCACATCGTACTAGGTCAAGTGTAATAAAGGGAGTCTTAAATCAGAGACAGGCTTTGTAGCAGACATCTTTGTAACAAGTCTGTTTTGTTTTTTTGAACAACTTAGGGAAAACTACTTTTTTGCTGTTTTCTGGCAGCATGTGCTGTGTACACGGCACTTAAGTATTAATGAGGATTTTGTAGCTGATCACTGCCATGATCCAAGGAAACATGCAGCTGTTGTGGCCATATCTGGCTGGGGGAGCCATGTGGGTGGAGTTCCTATCAAAGGGCTTAAAGTGAAGAACTGAGAAACAATTCTTGGTCTTTCGTATGTGTGGTTGAACCAGGATCCTTCTATGGATCAGCCAACCTATGGCTGTCAGTATCTCAGCTTGCTTGGTTTCTTTGATCTGTTACTGCTGCAAAGAACAATTTTCAAAACTCATCTGGTTAGAATAGCTAAGCAAGTGTTACAAATGGCTGTTAATCTGCTTTATCTTGAGCTTTTTAATTTGTTATTCAAAGGAAGTGTCATTTAAGTGTCATTTTGTTTGCAAGCTACTGTTCATTGCTAGTGGCTTGTTCTCATGCAAATAAGCTGTTTCTATAAAAACAAAGAAAAGGCTTTTGGAAACCTGTTACTCAAAAATCTGATGAGTTTCTTTTCTGTAAGCCTGGATAGGTCAAGGAATACATGGCATGTTTCTGATTCACTTGATTATTGGAAGGAATGCCTTAGCTAAACCCAAAAAGTTGTGCCTTGCTCTGTTCTTCCTCTCAGCTGGAGTGCCTCCCACCTTCTGGTTGTGTCGCTGGGCAGCACAGTCTTTGGGGAAGGATTTGCCATCATCCTGGTATCTGGAGGCTGGTCTAACCACAGACAGTTCTTTGCAAGTCAAAAACAATCAGCTGCCTGCAGTTGTCATGTATCTGACCTTCCTCAGACTCTTGGGGTCACCTGCAGTCTGCAACCTTTGAGTGACCCAGACAGTCTGGCACTCCAGGCCAAATGACCTGCATACCAAAAGGACATGTTACTGAGATCATCATTCCCAGTGGACAGACCGTGGCCCAGGTGGTCTGGTTGCTCTGGCTTTGAGCAGGAGGCTTTGACTAGACTATTTATGGTACTCAGATTAGATGACTGCCCCCCCATTCCCCCCCCCTCCCCCCCAATGGTTTCTGTGGCAGGTGAGTGCTCTGGCAAGACAAGCTGAGGACAGCTGGCACCGGGCCGTCTGCATGCTGATGGACAGAACTTCACCAGGATGCACTACTTGGTGCTGTTGTCCCCACCTTGTCTGGCACTGTTACCACTAATTGAGTAATCAATGAAAATAGTAGGGCATGGAGGGCAAAACAAGCCCTTCTGTGCAACCTAGGCAGAGAACAGGTTACCCAAGAGGGAACTCTCATATGCACTGCTGCAAAGTGGGACCTTAATTTTGGTGCTGAGAAGTCCTGCTTGAAGCATGCTGAGTTTTTCCTTCAAAGTGACTTGTCCTCTAAACCCTGCCTGCAAGGTTAGCCAGAGTTGAAATGGCTGCAGGATGGACTTCATGGGCTTGATACTAGTTATGTAGCCTGTGAAGCCTCGAAAGCTAATGCAGCGTAAGATGCATCAGGCAGGCAACTGCTCACAAGAACCACAGTCTTGCATGGGTCCTGCATGCTGCTGCAAAGTCACCTGGCACAGATAATAGCTGTGGCAGAAAGCATTTCAAGGAGGCAGACGCAGTTTGGCTTCCAGTAGGCAAATTAGCTGGTAAGAACTAGAATGAAATCAAATCTAAACTAGCCATTTTCTGGGAACATAGAGACACCAAGAGAAGTCTTGTTTTGAGCATATCACCTGCAGAGAACAGAGTAGAACAGTTCAGTTGGGAGGGACCTACAAAGATCATCTTGTCCAACTGCCTGACCGCTTCATGGGTTAACCCAAAGTTAAAGCACATTGGTGAGGGCATTATACAAATGCCTCCTGAACACTGACAGACATGGGGCATCAATCTTCATCAGTGCTCCCAGTAAGTCTTTTCAGCACTTCTGCTGCCTAAAATTAAGATCTTACATTTAATTTGGGCAGTACCTGTAAAGCATATAGTGTTGTTGTTGTTGTTGTTGTTGTTGTTTTTAAATCTCAGTGTACCTTATTTCTTTGTAGGCCTAGTCGAGCCATATACAGACCTCATGTCTCTTGGTAGATGCTTGGTAGATGACCAGGAGAGGAGGATTTGTGTGGTGGGTAGCCAGAGAGGCTTGTTGGCCTGATTTTAGGTAACCCCAGGAACAAGATGTGGGCTGGCTTCTTCCCCTGTACCAAGCAGCAGCTCTGGCTGGTCAGCTGCAGAGGACAGGTACATATATGTGTGCTACTGTTTTGCCTTGAATGGGGTGACGGGCTATGAATTCTTTCTTAATGACACTGGAAGTGGGGGATTTCTGTTGTCTGAGGGTGTTGTCAGTATTGTGGGCTGGCCTTTCTGGCTGCTACTTAGACGGGTGTAGCAGTTTCTGTTATAAGGGCCTGGAAAGAAGGACTGTTTGGAAACCAACCAGGGCAGGATCTAGCATACTGTAGGGCTTGAGGCCATGGTTATAACATCTGAGAGCCTCAAATGCTCAGGATCTCAAAACTGCAGGGGCACGTATTAAAATTTGGCCTCAAGTGACTTTTTATGGAGGACTTGGCTTCTTTCCCAGCCCTGACATTGAGCTGGAGAATCGTTCCATCCCTCCACTTACCAGTTATTAAAAGCCACGACTGGGAATTTCAGGTGCCAAAGAAAGGAAAGGATATTATAATAAACTTTTTTTTTTTTTTTTTTTTTTTTTTTTTTTTTTGTAAAAGCAGGAGAGGTGGTGTGTTGCGTGTCTAGCTACAGTGTCTAGGTAAGTATAAAGAAATGCATCTCATTTAGAGCTCCCTTGAATTTCAGAAGTCAAATGCAAGATGCTTTCATATTTTCAGGATGGGGGCGGTACTTGGAGCTACAACTGAGCTGTCAAAATGAGCTGATGGAAAATGAGTGGACATCTCCAAGGAGAGAATTCCATTGTAGTAGACCCATTTGGCATTTCAGGTGCTCACGAAATAATTTAGATTGGAAGGGATGTCCAGAGGTCTTTGTCCAAACCCCTGCTCAAAGCAGGTCTAATTAGTTCAGGTTGATTGATGTTGTGCACTTCAACAGTGCTTCTGTCAGTTCTGTTGAATATCGCCAGCAGGAACATCCACTTCTCACTGGAAAAGTAATGACTGTCACGATACATGATCTAAAATTCATAGCCCAGGTTGAGTAACTGGTAGGCAATTATGTAAAACATCTTTGCTTATAAATTCCAAAGATGTTATTGCTTTGGGGCTGGCCAGTGGCCATCTCTCAAGATATCCTTTGTCTCTACAGCCATGCAGCCTGTGTGAGTACGCAAACATAAACCAAGGCAGCCTGTTATTACCATTCTTAGGCAAGCAGACTGACTGGCTGGGCTGACTTTGCAGGGTTAAATGGATGGAATCATTATTACATCTTTTTACACTTTCATTTACAAAATCCTGTGTGCCCACATTGTCTGATTTCTACCCTATGCTTTGATAGATAGTTTCTGTATTGCTTCCCTACTATTAACCAAAAATACTACTTACTGGTTTTGCTTACTGAATAACTCCCCAATAATAAGCACTTTGCAATTTGTTAATTTATTGTGAAGAAAATTGTTCCTTAATGATTGTCTTTTCTCGGCCTGTGTGTACCGTTGTTCCTGTGGACAAGTATGTGTAAAGGGCTCTTGTATGTTCTGATGCAGGCAAGAATATTTCCTTATTTTCCAGTTTTCCAGGACCATTTATTTTAATGGCTAATTAATCTGAAAACAAAAGCAACCTACTTTAATTGTTGTTAGGCAAATTGCAAAAAAAAATTGATCGGAAGGAAACCAAACCCCATTTTTTGACTGTCTCTGTTGTTCATGCTTTACAGTAACAGCAGAAAGAAGGTCTGTCCCCTTGAGATGAGCTTCGAAAAATTACCAGTTCATTTATTTGTTGTCTGTGACGCCTCCTCTAGCATTACCTGCAGAGATCCTTTGCAACCTGCTCTTCTTCTAATGAATGTTATTCCTCTCCAAGAAATCTCATTGCAGAACCCACGTTTCTGAGTAAATTTTACCTCAAGCTTCTGCTGTTTGCTGAAAGAAAGGCCTGTTCTGCTGGGATTTGTTTTTCTCTTGACCTAGGTGGGTAGAGTTGGCCTTTGCACTTGTAGGCACATAAGGGAAAATTCTGTGCATCTTATTCTGTCCACACTTCAAGGGCCGCCTTTGCCCAGTGTGCTTGGCCTAGCTATGCGGAGTACCTTATTTGTGGTCTTCAAATACTAATCAATAAGTTAATGTTAATAACCTGCTAACAGTGCTGCCAACTTTCATCTCTTTGACCAGGCCACTGTGCACAGCCTCAGCCTGACCATTCTGGGAAGAAATTGATACATGCTTCTTTGGGTTACATCCCAAGCTTAATTCAACCTTTTCTGTCCTAGGAGTGTTTGTTTTGAAAGGATGACAGATTTTGTGATCATAATGTGTATTTAAAAAAAAAAAAAAAAAAAAAAAAAAGTTACACCAGGCAATTTTAACATATTTTCATATATGAAAAAAAATAGCAGGGCTGTGTGGGAAGAGAAGGTCCATAGGAGGATATTAGTACACGGTAACTGTATTTATTCACTCATATAATGTAGGTAACTGCAGCAATGCCCTTTCTACAGGGAGACAAGAGAAGCCAAAAAAGCAGTTGATTTGATCAAAGCAAGGAAAAAAAAAAACAAAAAAAAAAAAAAAAAAAACGAGAGAAACAGGAGGTGCAGTGCAGCAGCACTCAGCTTTTCCCACCGTCTCAGAAATGGGTTGTCCAGACAATTGTTCCTCAAATCGTGTTGAAGTGCTTGTGAGTGGACATTTCTGGGGAAAGAGGGAAAGGGAATGTGTGTGACTAGATGAAAATTTCATCCTTCTGGTTTTTCTACCCTTCTGTAACTGAGGATTTGTGAATGAGTGTTCCCATGAAAGTGACTGGATTCCTGACACTTCACTGAAAAAACAAATGCTTCCAAGTTTTTGGCAAAAACCCAACTGCATCAAAGGCCAGAAGCAAGGAGTTTGGATTCTGGTAATTTTCCATTTTCATTTGGAGGATTCAGATCTAAGTGCCGAATCTCTCACCAGAGAATATCCATTTTTTTACCCCTTCCAGCTGGCTCTGAAGAACCAGGTTTGTGCTGGGAGAAGTGAATTCCAAGGAGATTGGTGGCCCTTTTCACAGAGTAAGCATTTTCCACAGGCGGGGTTATGCCAACCATTACATGACTAACGTGTAATTAGGAGGCTGGATACTTATAGTTGTCATGTCCCTGATGCCAAGGGAGTCCAGGACGGCTGTGGAAGAGCGAGCACTGAGGGAGATGTGGCTTGGCTGACCAAGCCGTTTATGTCTGTTTTTGTTTTTGTGTTGGGCCTTTGTGTTGGCCATCTCAGGAGGCAGGTGACAGAAGTGTGGACAGTGCGGTGACTCTCCCTTATGGCTTTTACAGTGAGTCTGTGGTAGAAGGTGCTGCCAGTCAGGTGAAGGCCTGCTGTAAGGACACAATTTGGACAGAAAGGGAGTGCTAGGAAAGGGAAACTTAACACACTTCCTGTTCTGCTGTGGTGAAGAACAAGTCTTCTTGCCTGGGCCGGTTTATCTGCCCCGTCCATCTCTGCCTGGGGAGTTCTTTGATGCTGAGCTGATCAGGTTAGAGTCTTCTTATCGACTCCATGCTTACCTCTGTTTGTTTTTATTCCGAAGTTCGCTCTCTCGTTTTGCAATAACCCACAGGGTGCTGGGTGTTGCGCCAGCCGTGCCTCAATGAAGGATCTTCACTCAACACCTTTCCCTTCCCGTCACACCAGTCAATGCGACTCCTGCATTTTCCAGCAGCATTCGCTACACAGTCCAGACTTCAGTCGAGCTGTGGTTGGAGGTCAGAAAGGCTACCAGACCTACCGGGACCTCCCATGGGATCTTCAAAAGTAGGTGGTGTGTTTTAACTCAGCCAGTTTTATTTGGAGGTGTAATGTTAGTAGGGGATATCATTTATGGGAGAGCTTCAGGAAGTGAAGGACATAGGTCGAGAAAAGACATTGCTGTTCTCTGTCTTTCCTGCCCTCAGCCCTTGTTGTATCTTTGCCTCCCTTCATCCTTTTAGAAGTAGAGTACATCATGGACCCATCCGAAATTTGCAACTTGAAAGGGGGCAATAAATGGAGGGGACACTAAACAGTAAGTTGCGGGCTGAAGGGGAGATCTGGGGGATTGCTTTGAATGAAAGGAACAATGTGTGGCTAGAGAGAGAACCGCAGAGAACCTTTCCCAGCATGGCCAGGAGCACAAAGATTTGCCTTCTGTTTGGAAAGTTGATATGATGGCTTAAGTTGACGCTTATCTTTCCCTCTGTAATTGTCTTATCCTGCCCCCAGCAGGATTTTATTGTTGCAGTACAGAATCCAGGAAGCTTTTTTTTGTGTCAAACGCAAATTTTAACACGACGATTTTGGGAAACCACGCCTTTTGGTCAGGTCTAGGTGAAATACTATGTCCCTCATGCCGTGCAAAGGGTCCCAGTTAAAACAGCAAAGGCAGCATATTTACATAAGGAGAAGGCACCCATGAAATGTTCATTGTTAAAGGTTGTTGCTAGAACTTTTAAAGAAGAAGCCACAATTTCTGAGGATAGTGACCAGGTGTTTTGTATTTCAAAACATTTTATGCAGTCAGAGATGTGGGATATTATTAGTTTTGTTTTACTGTAACTTAATGTTAAAGACATTGCTGGAAATTCAGAGTATTTTTACAAAAAGGAGACTCCCAGCCACCATGTTCTACTATGATCTCTTAGATCAGAGTGGGGATCCCATCATAAATGTAGAGTGAGCTGCCTGGAGTTTGTTGTTTAACACTGGCTCCTGAATTCATGGAAACTTTGCTTCTGGATTGACAGAATTTAAGAACCTGGATTGACAGAACTTCTGCACACTTAAGTGTTTTTCTCTTTTTCCAAGGACAATAATGTTTTAGTCAATATAGTGTTGACGTTGTCAGGAGAAGACTGAGTTTAGCTTGTGGTACTCAACACTCAAAGATCCCGCTGCCAGTTCAACATCCATACCTTTAAAACTGTGCTGCTCTGACAGTCAGTGAGGAAGAAATCCCCATCAGCTGTGAATACCACTTTGTGCATGTTATATAAAGGTGTATAGGTGAGGGTTCTGTGCATAGCAGAACTGAAAAGCTATTCCTTTTTCTAGTTAGATGGAAATCTAGTTGCTCTGTCTTGTTTATATCAACAGTGGTGTAAATCATTTTAATAACAGTGTGCTAGACAGTAGTTAAACAACATCTAAGTCCAGTTTGGTTGCCTCCTGTTTAGGAAAGGATTTAGGTGTTTAAATAGTTGAATAGATTGTTGTAAAATATTATGTGGGGGGGAAATAATATTTACACATTTCAGAAAGGATGGAGACTGGTCTTAATCAAAGAGGCCGTGTAGCTTGTAAAATGTCCAGAGATCTTTGCTGGCCAGGGATGTAGGTCTGAGTGTGTAATAAGAGTAGCGCTTCAGTGTTAGCTCTATCCAGCTCCAAGATATCTCTTTTTTACAGCATTTTGAGCTAAGCTGAAATATGTGCTCCATAAGATCCTTTAGAAAGCAAAGCTGCGGAGGAGAACAGGGTGGAGTGGACAGCCTAGTTGGTCTTATCACTTGCACATCATGCTGTGCCCTGTGGTCTGGGGAGCAGCGACTTACCGCAGCTTCCTTGTGAAGATCTTGTGCGCTGGCAGGGTGAATTGTAGAGTAATTGGTGCTGTATATGTTAGTCTAAAAGTGAATATGTAGGTGGAAATGCAGTGCCACTTGCACCAATTTGTCATCCGGTAGGTGGGCAAAATAAGTGTAAATTACAGACTGTTGAGGTGTAGCAGGAAATGAATACCAGCCCTGGTGCAAGGACAGTCATGTTCCATTGGTATTAGTGGCAGTTGTGCTTGATTATTTATTGCAGGAGGTAGATGTTCCTGCATGGTATCAAACAAACTTACTTTGCTCAGTTTGTGTGCTCCGGTCTAGATTCTGATTCCAGAAGACTCTAGTGAAGTTCTGATATATGCCACAACTAATTTGATGACTTTAGAATTGGTACCATTTATGTTTCCTTGCCACTTTCCCTCAGTTTCTGAGCTTTTCAGACAAAAAAAAAAAAAAAAAAAAAAAAAAAAAAAAAACAAAAAACTTAATCCTGGGTATTAAAATTTGGTCATCTTCATCACCTGAACAAGCCCCGGTGTAAGCTCAGCTGCATTTCTGGCCTCTGCTGTTCCTACTAGAGGGTTTTGCAGAAGTGCCTTACTCTGTTAAGTTTTTCACAGGCAATCTATTTCAGGTCAGTGCATTTTGGGTCAGCTGTAAGCCTTTAATTCATTCTGTTTCCATCACATACTCTGTCCATTTCTGTATTTTTAGTTACAGAGATCTCTGTTCCCGATGAAGTCTGGTTAACATCACCTTGGGATAGCTTCATTTGACATGACAATACTAGACAATCTGACAACTTCAAGTAGTTTGTGGACAGATTTGATGATAACAGGGACAGGTTTCATACAGAAAAGAACATGGGAATGGCTAAATTTCTCTGTCACTGGAAAATTGCCCAGGGCTCTGCCTAAGGAGCCTTCTCTGATTTCAGCAGCATTTCTCCTGTGAAGAAATTTGTCCATCTCTGTTCAGTGAAAAAACATTGCTAGATTACAGCATCACACTATTTATCTGCCCAGACCAGCAACTTTTTATTGTATATAAGCTATAAAATACAGAAAACAAAACAAAACAAAACAAAACAAAACAAAAACTTATTATTCAGCCAGAAATGCAAGCTTTCAAACTACATTAAAAGCTGGATACTTTGGGCCAGATTCTCGGTGGATAGAAGCTGTTACAGATGCACACAATCACGAAGGCAGAAGAGCTGGTCTTGTTATATCAGACCTGCAGAACTCTTCAGGAGTCATGTATGTGTAGTTGTTTTACTGTGACTTTTCATATACCCAGTAAACAGGTTAGGACACTGTCACTGTCCTATTATGTGTGTGTTTATGTGCTGCAATTATTACTATGGCTGATAAAACACTTTTCATCAATTTTCCTCAAAGCGCCTTAAATAGAAATGAAATATCAGACATTTTAAAACTATAGAGAAAATCTGCCTGCCTAAGCTTCTTTTATAGGACAATAAACAAGGGACATTTGATAATGCACAAAAAAACATCACTTCTAGGTGGCTGTTTTGGGTTTGGTAGTTGCGCTGTCATGTCAACAGCTTTCTTTTGCAGATGCCACTGGTGCATGCATGCCAAAGCAGAGGCCTGTGCTGTTTCACAGTGCGTGCTGACTTAGCTAGACACAGGCTCTGATCTGAAGCTCACAGCAACTAATGGAGGGCAGATAATTCTCACAAGCGTCAGAGCGTGCTTTCTTCCCTGGCAAGGGCTTTCCCTCTGAAGCAGGAGGTTTGACTCACTGGAGAGGGTTTTAAATTTGCTCCTTTGGAAGAAGTGAGCTTAAATTCCAAGATGTGAAAGAGTTGCTATTTCTTTCCTAAATTAGCAGTTTCAGCCTGTACTGAGGCAAGTACATGAATGATTTATTTAATGTATTTATGACACTTTTATTGAATGGCATCCATAAGAAACTAGTTAGGGTATTATAAGATTTTTAAATTGTTGAAACTTTTTTTTGATACCCCTCTGTTAATGAAAGTCAACAGACAACTAGCTGACCACTGAGTCCTTGCAACGTGTGGCTTTTAAAATTTATAAGGGGGAGGGATCCCTCTGGCTTTGTGTTTATTGGTGTGGGTTTCTTATTCAGAAAGTGGTTTCTTGGGGGCTGCTTTGTGCTCATGATGGGGGGAGCCCAAACACTGATATAAAATGTGTCCCACTCACCACCACTCGGAAGAGTCTCAGTGGACATTTCTAGGAAAATAACTAGCACAATGCCAGTTGAAAAAAGCCAATAAAGTGTTAGGAATTATGAGGAAACAGAACCACCAAATGAAATTGTTATGCTAATGTGGGCAATTTTATATCTTTTTTGTTTTGTTTTGTTTGTTTCTCTTTGTCAGCAAACTTTTCACTCCTCTTCCTAATCAGTCAAATCTTAATCTGGAATTGGCAAAAAACCTTTTGCCATGGGATGAAACCCAGTTCCCTGACTGCAGTGTATTTAAGATTACTGCACTGAGGTAGAGGGCAGGACCATGAAGGCTGCAAGCAGAAGGGACCCTAACAGAAAACCCAATGAAGTCAGTGGGAGATTTTCAGCTGATTTTTGGCTCAGGCTTAAAATCTCCATTTCTCCTGGAGGAAACTACTGACTGCTGCTGTAGGGTTTTTAATCCTGCTGTGTATTTCTGTTACACTCCCTGTTCCTTCTCTGTTGAGCAGGTAGTTCCCAAGGGGTTAGCAGAGATTGCTTGACCTGAGAACGTAGTTTCCTGCCATTGAACTTGTATCAGCTCTCTGCAGTGTTCAAGCTCTTGGTCATGTGAATCAGAGCTATTTCAGTTTTGGGATAGTTACTTCTCACGTGTCTTGAATCCCTACAAGTACTGTCTCACTTTTCATTTGACAACATGTCCCATTGTGTAATAATTAATCTTTGAGGAATGAACCTTAGGAGACAGAGCAGAGCAGCAATACAACTCAAACCTAGTGGAAATGGATGAGTATCAGCCCAGCAAGCTCTGTGCTTTTATCTCCAACACAGATCTTTGAAAATCTGGATTCGAAATTCAGTCCATGCATCTTTTCAAATGGAGAAGTACCCAGTTTGTACAGATTAGCCAAACAGGGACATAAGCTAATCAGGGACATTCTAGTCATTTTTTTTTTTTAACAAAGTTTTGGTTTTAGAACAAATTAGTGATGGAGAGCAAGTCTTTAACAGTCCTTTCATGCTTTTATTTAAAAGCAAAGGAAACCATTTATTCAGAAAAAAAAGGGGGAAAAAGACATCTCCGTTTTTCTCCAAACAATCCCACCTCTATTAAGTGACTTTCAATGATTTATTTATTGAATTTTGTCAGTTAAGAAGCTGTTCAATTTAGAGCCTGATGAAATGGTGCTCTCAAAGAGGTTTCACGAATTCAGTGGAGGTCATATAGTGAGTAAGATTACACATATAAGTAACTGTTGTGGACTGAGGCTTCTGTTTACTACATGGAACTCAAAAGGGAAGAAATTAGGGATATAAAAAATTAAAACGTTTATACAAAAATGCTGAAAAAGGTTGTAATATATAGAAAATTCTCTCTCTATAACTGTGTCCCAGCCATGTTACTTCTGGTCTGATACTGTTCTTTCACTGATATGATAGGCAGTTCTTCGCACTCAACTGCTGTGGTTGTTGGCATTCAGTCTTTTAAATGGGCTTCTCAAACCCAGCATTTTGGTTTGGGGCTCTGCCAGGATCGTTATAGCTGAAAGACCTTCTGAGTGTTTTTCCTTCTGTGAAGTTTGAGGAAGGCAATTGCTTTTTTAAATGAAACTAAGATAATGAATGTGAGTAGGTCATGTCAAGTTAGCTGTATTTTTGTTTGTTTGTTTGTTTGTTGTGATTTTTTAATTATTTTTTTATTTTTTTGCAACTTAGTCTCACTGCAAGCATTGTAGAAATATTTGCAAAACACATTGTCCGTGCAGAAGACAGAATGTGTTAGTTTTGACTACTAGCTGCATAGAATCATTGAATATCCCGAGTTGGAAGGGACCCATAAGGATCAAGTCCAAATCCTGGCACCACACAGGAAAAAATAAAAAGTGTAAACTAAAGCTGAACTTGGCTCTTACTTAATGAATTAAGTAATTAAGAGCTACTGCTACACCCACTAGGGCTTTGAGACCTCTCAGACAATAAGCTGAGTCCTGTTAGATCCTGATTTCATGTAGCACATCCATAAGGTCTATAAGGTCTATAAGGTCAATCAGTTTAGACATGTGTGGCTTGAAAAACAGGGTAACATGAGGCATGAGGAAAAGATGCTACAGAGATTGACCAGCCAAAGCCTTTTTGATTATCAAAGGCAGTTACTATATTGAGCTATTTCCTAAATGTTCTTGTTAATGAGACAAAGCCCTAACCATTTATACCTACGTATTTTTCATTTCTCCAGTTAGTGTTTTAAGGGAACTTCCATGCACTAGGCTCAGAAATAATGTTGGAGCTGCTCTTCACCAAACTCTTAACACAACCACTTCATTTTGGTGTAATTTTTTTTCTGCTGTGGATCTACAGATGCATTTTGAAGAAAACCAGATGAGATGAGAGTTTTAGGGTACAGGAGGAATGAACTGTAGTGTATTTAAACTGTGCCTCATGAGGTGTTCCAGAAGATAGCTGGTTATGAATATGGGAACTCACTGAGATCCCTTCATACCCTCAGGAGAGGGTCCCTGTAGCCTTCTTTCCTAGCTGTACGTGGAACTGGAGGTGTGCATGTTAGCACGAATGAGGTGGGTGGCTCTGGTAGGAATGACTCTTTGCCAAAAACTCTTCCTTCCTGTTCTGTATTTTGTAATGGCTGATAACATCATAGAAAACATGGCTCATGGGATCTTAAGATGTCTTTGAGTTCATAGCCAAAGGCAGAATTTGCTCTAAATAACCTTTTGGGGGCAGGTTTGTTTAAATATCATACTGACATATTGACTGTGTTAATTTGGATTAGCAACTGTGTAATTACAAGCACAGCAGAGAGAAGTGTCTGGCTAGGCTTTCTACCTGTGTTTCCTTGTCTGCTCACATGTGCCTGCCCTTCCCTGTCATTCCATCCCTTCAGCTAATACTGCTTAGTACCATGCTTACCTTTCTTTTTAGATTTGGCCTGAGTAAAACAGGAAGCACATGCTGTCCCTCCAAAATCTGTTTGTCTTTGTGTGTGTGTGTGTGTGTGTTCAGCCCTGCTGTGTGTGTTCAGCCCTGCTTTTCATGCTGAAATAAACTGAACAGCTTGGGTAATGCATAAACACATACTATACAAATGAAGGGGATGTTTTTTTGTTTTGTTTTGTTTTCCAGTTTTGTTGCACTAAGAAGCAAAGGCACTAGTATGTCTGTGATAACTGACTTGTTTAACCTCTTGAAAGCAGCTTACATTGCTGTACAAGAGTTCACTTAGCTGAAGAATGAGAATAACAGTTTTATTCTTGGAAATTTCCAGTCAGGGATTGTAAGAAAGTCCTTAGTGGGACGCTTATTTAACTGAGCCCTTAAAACAAACAAACAAACAAAACACCTGCATCTGTTTTCTATGGCTCTTGGCATATGTCAGCATATATTTCAAAATAGCCTTGAGTCATGGTTTCATTTTTAAGGGTGTTGGGTGAGAAGTCACTTAATACTAGTGGGAAGAATCAGCTGATACTAAGGGAGAAAATTTTATCATCTGCATCTTGTGTGTTTTTTTGTTTGTTTGTTTTTAATTGAAAAGCATCTCTTAGATATTCATTCCCCCTCCCCCCCTTTTTTTCAGAATTCATCAGCCAGCCATCAAAATAAGACATCTCGAGCCCTGGAAAATTGCTCTAATTGTTATTGGAACAGCAGTGGCAGCAGCCATCACCATTGGTCTCCTAGTTTATTTTCTGGCATATGGTAAGTTTTACAGAACTTAGACTATTCTGTTACTCTGTTAAGTGCATCTCTCTTGTGCTATTTGAGGCCCACAGTTCTGGGAGTTCATTTTCCATCAGTCTAACTAAAGCTTATTTGGGGAAAATCCACTGTCTTCTCTGGCACTCTTTCCATCCTCATTTAGCATCCTTGCAGATCTTCTCAGGAACATTTCCTGCTGTGCAGGGTGGTTAGGGCTGTGGTTTCTGTTGCCTTTCACTCGCTTTCACTCCTTTCATGTCTTCCTCATGTGATGAAGGTCAACACGTGAGCCTTCTGTGATGAGGTCAACACGTGAGCCTTCTGGCCCCTGTTAAGCAAGTGACAAGCTAAGCCTCCTGCTTGATTCTACCCATGGTGTTTCCCCATTCCCCTGCCCTGATCCCCAGCAGCTGCATGCCAGTGCTCAGCATTGTGTGGATAAATGGGCCAGGAAGGAAGGCAGCTGACCAGGAAGATGCTACTTGTGATCCTGTGTGCATGTACTGCTGGTCGGCCAGAAAAGTAACTGCTGGAGAAACTGGGATTTTTGTTACTACTTGGCACAGCCCACCCAACAGAAATGATTTCTTGTTCCTGAGTTCCCAGCTTTCAGAAGTTTTATTTGAATGGGTTGGATACAGGTCAGCCACTCCCCAGACATCTGTGCAGTCAGCCCCAGACCCTTCTGTAAGTTCACGGGTTTCGGTGCATTCTGAGTATCGCCTGTTCCTCTTCTCTCCCTTGCAGATCAGAAGCTGTTCTATTACAGCGGCAACGTAAAAATCACCAATATCCGGTACAGTACTGAATTGTCCAGACAGACCTCAGGGAAGTTCAGAGACCTGAGCGAGAGGGTTGAGAGACTGGTAAGTTGAAACTGTTGTGCCTTTCCTTTATGAAGGACTGTGTGATGGTAATGTGAATAGACCACGAGCCTTTGGTGCACCCTGACCCCTCATGATTAGCAGATGTGGGCAATGGATAACATGAGAGTCGTGTTCATACCTGGCAGACCAAATCCACTTGTTTTAGCCCATTTAGTAGATATTTGCAATATTCTCGGCAATATTCCTCTTACATCAGCAAACATTTTCTGTGCCTTCTCCTTCCCCAGCCTGTCTGCTGTATGTATGTGTATATATGCAGCATCAGGCACATGAGAGACCAACCTATACTGACAGAGCTCATCAGACTCCATTTCCCTTCTCCCCTACCTTATAGCTAGCTACCTGGCACTGCTTGCTGGCTTTCCTGCTACCCTGATGTCTCTAAGGAAAGCATGCTTTTACACCCTCTCCTTTACGGGGTGAGGAGCTCTATCTGTCAGGCTGCTGCTGATGTTGAGAAAACAATACACAAGTCCTTTTCCTGCTCCTTTGGTATGTTTTGTTGGGAAACTCTCCTACAAATAGTAGAGGGTGCTCACACAGTAGCTATGGAAATAAATAGATACATTGCAATTTCCTTTCTTGTTTTCTCTTTGAGACACTTCCCCACAGATGATAATTACAGAGTTCAGCTCTTTACAGCCATAAGCATGTGATTGTGCTTGTATCTTTTTGTACTTCATTCATTAGGATCTGATACATATCTCCTACCTCCTGTTTAGCAACCTTGCACAGATACTCAGTTAATAGGACAATCAATGCTTTGCTTCCCACTGTCATTTAATTTAGGGATGTGCCATTTGTTCATAACAAAATCTGAGCTGTGTTGGACGCTGTCCTGGAGAAGCAGGATTTAGCACTGCTAGCATCTCTTCCCAACTCCACTGCTGAGGGCCTTGGAGACCTTGGTCGAGTTGTCCTCCTTTCATGCATTTGTTTCCCTTCTGCCCCCTTTGCCTACCAGGGACTGTATTGTATTTCACAACATCTGCTTCTGGTACATGTGTGTAGAGAGTCTTACATAAGCTGCGTTTACTTAGGTGCTACCAATTGACAACTGTTACCTAATAATTGTAGGCTTTTAACCTTGTGATAGGACCTTGGAGAGGGAATGTTCTCCCTGAGCAAGGAGACATATTGCTGAGGTGGGAGGAAGGTGGGGGCTAAGGAGAAAACTTTGAGGAAGAACACTTAGTGAGTAAAGTCGAATCCCTTTCTCCCACTTCATTACTTTTTTTTTTTTTTAATTTCTCCTTTGGCAAGGAAACACTAATTTTAGCCAAGAAGTTATTTCATACAGTGTCCAGTGCAGTCAGAATGTCCTCTGAACCTGGCTGTTAATTCAGATACTGGAATAGAACCTAGTGCTTTAGAAATGTTGTCTCCTCTATGGGTGTCAAGTACTTCCAACAGTAGTGACAGTAAATACTGGAAGGAATACTGGTTGAGCAGTGAGAAACATAATTTCAGAGCATGGTAATTGTACCAGATAAGTAATGCCATAACAAGCATACAGAAAACTGTTGCCTTTCCCTCATTCCTGTGACTTTTCTTTCAAGCAGTCTTTAATTCAGGCATCAGCTTCTACCTCAATCTTTCACATTTTCTGAATTCTTTGCTGGGTGAGACTGAGATATGTCCATAAGTTTTGTTTGTTTGTTTGTTTGTTTTTTAAGTGACTCCATGCACTAATGAGCAACAAAATGCTCTAAGTCTGATGGTGCCCAAGCAAAACTCAGTTAGTGGTGTTGAAACTCAAAGCAATCTTTATAGAGACAGAAACATCCTCTTGGCTTCTTAAGACAGCTGTCTCAGAACACCTACATTTTCATCAGCAGCATTTTCACACCATCCTGTAAGCAGAGGTGGGGAGAGTTGATTTTTTTCATTTATTTTTTAATCATGTTTCCTGATGTGTTTGGTTTTATCAAAATCCTTTGTAGTCATACCCAGTTGGGTTCAGAGTTCTGGATGTCCAAGCCTTCCAGTCGTCATTAGTAGTAACGATACCTAAGCTCATGTTGTGAAACAGTGAGTCAATGCAGATAAATGCAGCTTCTTTCACAATACTTGGTGCAAAGTGAACAGAAGTGAATCATCTCTGATAATCAGAAGCATTCAAATTACCTGAGTTAGTGCAACTCCCTTCGAGTGTTCCCTTCTCTAATCCCTCCCTGATGAAGCCTCCTTTGTTTGTCCCCAGAACAACCCTGAAAGGAGCTCTTCTGAGTGTTGATGTTTCTCAAGGAAAAATGTTTTTGATCCCGTAGAGAGGTCATCCCTTGCCTTCCTTGGGACCAGCAGAAAACGTCCTGGTGTTTGCTTTGGTTTCCACAGCTGAACAGTAACACCCATTATGTGAATGACATTCCCTACTCTCTTATCTCATTGAAGGCGGAGGGAATGCAGCGAGATCATGCCAAAGAGCTGATGAAGCCAGTGCACCAGTCAACATTGCAGGGCTGACTGGAAAGTCTGGAAAATGTATTGTGGGGTGGAGCTGGGGGGGACTGAGGAACAGATGATGAAAGCTATCTGCTCCCTGCATGGCTTCCTACAAGCGGCCCTAAGGGTTCCCTTTGTCTTCTCTTGAAAGAGCAGACCTGACTGAATGCCACTGTGGAAAGAGATGTTCCAGCCTGCCAGAGCCTCCTTGTTTTTCTAGCTGGACCAGTTGTTCTTCCCTTCTCAGCCTAAAATGCACTGTGTCAGACCCTTCCCTCTTGAGCTGAGTACAAAGGGCACAGTTGCAGCCTTAATGGCTCCTTCCACAGGGAGCCTCTATTTTCTAGTGGGTTCACTTATGTGCAGATCGGCCAAGCATTGTCTTAGATGCCACTGTTTTCCTACATGACCATTATGCTCTGGTTTTCTGTAGCTCCTGCACCAGGCTTGGGCTTTTTTCTTCTTGCACAAAATCTCTTCATTCTGCTTTTGGATTTCCCAAGAGTGTCTTGAAGGCCCTAGCCGCCCTCTTAGTAACAGCATCTGGGGGAGATGTCCAAAGCCCTGTTCTAAACTTTTCTTCTTCATCTAAAGACCCTGAAGTGCAGCAGGAGATGAGACAGCTAGCTCTAGATAAACCTCAGTGACTGGGATGATCCCAGGCAGCAGCACCCACTGCCCCATGTGCAAGGACGAAGGTGGAGGTCATTTGAAAAGCAGTCTTTGATACCAAGTGAAGGAGTTGTGTGTTGAAAGGGATTTGAGATGAACACTTTACTATTTAAGGAGAAGTTGCTTCAGCAGAAGGCTGGCAAGTGTCTAGATATGAGAGAGTAATAGATACCAAGCAACCAAAGCATGGGCCCCTTCAGTACACGGCTGGTTGCTCAACAGAAGCAACCACCAGCTTTTACTCTGCCCACCAGTGACTTGCACATGTACATGTTCGCTATCCCATACTCTCTCCTGCTCCTGTGTGACTTTAAACCAGGCTGTGAGTTGGGTGGATGACTGTTCCTCAGGTAAGAGTGTAGCATGGCTCCCTCCTTGGCTGTGGGGTGGCTGGGGGAGACATAAGGTGTTTTTTTCCTCGCCATCAGTGCCTTGAGCCACAGAGTGGCATGGATTTTCCCTCCACAAGGTACCTCGGCTCTTCCCCTTCGTGGCACCATCCATAACCAACATAAAACTACATGGCTGGATCTGAGCAGAGTGATTGGGGATTGTATTAACAGGATAGCTAGGCACTTTCCCTGGAAAACTGTCTATCCCAGTGTTTCTATTGAAGTAATGGAATTTCTTAAGTAATTATTGCCTCTGAACTCTATACCGTGTCATGACATTTCTTCTAGAAACAGACATCTTGCTTCATTGATTTGAAGTGAACAAAGAATCTTCTGTGTTCTTATCTACAGACACTAGGAAAAGTTTTTGATGGATACAACTCTTGAAATGTGCCCTGTCTGATATAAATGAATCAGTGAGGTTTTAGTTTAGAAGTAGTGGCTCTGGCTCTGCTGAGTATTGCACTTGAAATGCTGCACAGGAAATATTGCACAGGAAATGCTGCAGGATAGTTCTGATGATCATGCCTGTTCTTGGTTGTTTTAAGGACCTGTTGACGAGTCCCTGTAATAGAGCTAGGAAGGAAGGAGACAGTTTTCTCCCCTGGGAGGTGATGTCTGTTGACATATTTATTTGAGAACAGTGGGGGGACAGGCAGGTCCCTGCACGACCCTGCACACAGATCTTTGTGCTGCTAAAGGTAAGTGAGAGTCCCAAGGACTGTCAAGGGCAGCATTTGGAACCCAGTAGCTCTTTGCAGCTCCGCACCTTCCCTGACACTTTGTGGCCATGAATGAGGCTTGCTAGCTGAATCCAGTGCCCTTAGCTGCTTCCACCACAGAAGACACTGGATGCAGTGGGAGCTGACTCCATCCTTTGCATCGTCAGTGATGCAGTGCAGGTTCTCAGTGGCTTCAGCACATTCCAGTTACAACCAACCAAAGCACGCTGCAGTCTCCCAGCTCCCAGGCACTGATGTCTCCACTGTACAGCTGGGGAACTGAGTTGGAGAGAGCTGAGAGGCCAAATCCATAAAGCTACTTCAACACCCGCAAATTGATCCCCAGAGACAAAAGAATTTTTCAGGTGCTTACAGATGACCAGGAAAGTCATCTTGGCCCACTCAGGTTTTACTCACCCTCATCACAGTACTCGAGTTTTTGTGATCGTTTCTTCAACTCCAGTGTAGACACTTATGTTACTGTGGAAAATAGAGCTTTAACTCTTGATAACCTTTTTTGGCAGTTTGATTATCCTTCAACAGGACAATTCTCATAACTGAAAGGCTGCCTCTCTGCTTCATATCCAGTTACAAGCTTTCGATCATCGTGATTTGAGTTGTGAATAGCTTACAGTCCCATCTGCAGGCACAAAGTCTGCAATACTGGTGAGGCTTTCCATGTGAGATGAATGAAGTCTGACTGAAAGGTCTGGCAGCAGTGAATGAGTAGGTGAGACTGCTGTCTCATAGCACTTAGCCTTTTTAGGGTCAGGCATTAGACAAGGTTTCCTGGGGAGCCAAACTGTGTGTTTTTTGGGAGACAGAAGAAGGTGAAATACAATCTCTTTAGAGCCGAGAGCTAGTAGCAAAGCTGACTGGAACTGTACACGAGGTGTTTATTGCACCTTCCATGGAGCTAATAAGGTAAAGCTCAGACGTGTGTGGTTTGCTTGATAGATACCTTGTGGTCCTTGGGTCTAGAGGTTAATTCAGCAGTAGATCCCCAAGCCAGGAGTTTTTTGAAACAGTCCTAAAGACTGTATTTGCTCTGGGAAACCAGGCTGTAAGGGCTAGTGTACAGATAATAACTGAGCAATGTCATGGGAAATGGAGCCTAATATCCATCTTTCTGTCTTGAATTTATATGTAGTAATTCTTCAACTTCTTAATACAGTGTGATTTTCTCAAGTAATAAACATACAAACTGATTTCTCTTCCCCCTGCCCGGTTAATCAAGGCAAAAGGTCTAAAAAGCGTGTACAAAGGCTGCGGTATCATAACATGACACCCTCCATCCCCCAAAATAAATAGCTCAAATTCAGATCCAGTGTGTGACAAGATAAAGAGGTGTAAAATGGGCACAAGGAAAATGGATGTGAACGTGAGGTGGAAAAAGGAATTCAATATGAAATAAAGGGCAGTTATCGATAGTGTGTGTGTGAAGGGTAGAATCTTATCTTAATTATAGACTCACGATCCAGAATTACTACATTGTTTACTGGTAATTAAATGAATGAAGTGATTCAAGATGTGAACTGGTGTCACTGAGATCAAAATCTGACTGGTCAAGACAGTAGTTGTTTAAAACATGGTGTTGTCAAGAGGGAGAATCCAATGTTGGTACTGTACTTTTGATTGGTGCTATCTGGGCATTTGTAACCTGACTACATGACTCCCTAGATAGATCTCTCCTAGATCTATCCTAGATTTTATAAATTAGCTGTGTCCTAAGAGCTGTTTATTCCTGTATTTCAACTTTGTACCAACTTTTTTTTTGGGAAAAGCCTATGTTTTGGGGGGAAAAAAACCACCAACCTTCTCTGGATTTTGGCCTAGATGGGTTTCTATCCAAATTTGGATTTTTCTCTCCAAATTTTGGAAAATCTCCTTCCCAAGTGGACAAAATTTCAGTTGCAGTGTGAAAGTTTTAGGAAGCTAATTATGGACAATTGAAAGCTGGGAGTAGGGATGGGAATACTCAGGTGACCTTAATTCCAGCTGTTGCTATTACATGGCTATAATGAAACCCTAATGCCATGACATGCCTTTCAGATTGGTTGCACTAGGGATGAGCATGATACTTTAAATCTTGACATTCTTCCAGGTATTAGCCTCATTAATTTCTTCCATCTGAAAGACCAATCCCTTTAGGAACTATTGTGCATGGTCAGTTATTTCTATTGCAGCTGATGCCTCAAAGAACTGTCCAGCCAAGCTCATTGTAGAGCAGTCAGTGCTTACTCGCCTCCCAGCTTTAGCAGTTGAGCTATATAAAACTCTGCAGAGTTTTGTGATGATGTTTGCAGATGCACAGGATCACGCTGCCCTTGCCCACTGTGCTGGGTATGACACATGCTGTCTTTGTGTGGTTTCTGATGGGAAAGTTTCTGATCTTCTGGTTTGCCAGAGGCCTGCGGATTATTACACTCCTTCTTTTTCAGGTCCATTCTCTTCACCTCGGGCAAAAGTGGGGCTTTACGGTTGCCACTGCTGTGAGTAATTGGTATCCCTGTTTCTAAGAGGATTGTGATGTCCACATCCTGGTTCAGGACAAGGCCAGGTTCAGCTTCTCTTGCTGTCCAACCTGTCCAACTGTCTTCCTGCTCTCTTTTCCTTCAGTCTTTGGTAGAGTTCCCAACTAACCCCTCAATTGAAACCAGGGTAGGGAATATAGCAGGCTCCCAAGCAAGCTGATACTACGTGACTGGATCTCTCCAGTCAGCTGCTGGATCTCTCAGCAGACTGTGCTGTAAATTGGCCACTGAGATTGATGGTATGGAATTAACCCCACTGATTAGTAGTAATTTGTATTGTACTGTTACTGTAAAATACTGGAGGGGGTCACTGAGCCAGGCAGCGTGTTCTAGTTATTTATGGCTGGAAAACTTAAAAAAATCACAGTAGGCTTTACTTCCTAAGGAGCTATCAAGGCAAAGGGAAGAATGTAGCATGAAGAGAGCTGTAGAAGGACTAAACTGGTGGCAGGCAGAAAAGTGGTATTACTGAGCAGCAAGAGGATTTGCTCCCAAACCTAACAAATGCCTTTCAACATCCCACATGCATAATTCAGTGGGTTCAGCAAGTATCTCACACAAGTTCTGTCAAACGAGATTTAAGAAGAACTTTTTTTGGATGAATCTTTACCTTGTGTGCAGTGACAGAGCCATGCGTGGTGGGAGAAAGCAAGGCACACCGACCTTGCTGGGTCACTTCCAGACCCAGCTACACATCTGAACGATCCCAGTCCAGGTCAGCTTCATCCCACAGTGGAGAAGTGTGATCGCTGTCGCTCATGACCCGCTTACAGAGCTTGCTTTTCTTTTGGGTCCCAGGGAGGCAGGGTGTATCGACTGAATCTGACATCACGAAAAGCTTTTGGTAGGTTGCTCTCAGGGCTCAGAGGGCTGGCCCTGCTGACATGGTGTGACACGAGAAAAAGAGGATAATGAGATCCAGAGTCATCCGAGACAGAACAGAAAAACAAGTCTTGTTCATCAAGGTGTAAAACTTCTGGCTGCAAGGAACAAGGAAGAAATCTCCTTTGTGGCTGGGTTTGTACAGGTGGGAGTGTTTTGCCCTCTTCTCGTGATTTTGTTACTGGCCACTACTGACTACTGTAGTAGCATGGATCGAGCAGGGTGCAAGGGTGAAGTCCAGTTTGTGTTAGAAAATGTAAAGCATAGAGAGAAGCTGTGTTTTGTTTGTTTAAAAAAAAAAAAAAAAAAAAAAAAAAGAGTGGGATTTGAAATTGAATTAGCAAAATACCTGATTGCATTAAGATAAACGAGTCAGCAAACAGTAACTTAAAGAAAAATCTTTAGACAAATACTAAAGTAAATGTTGTCAGAAAAATACTGTTCACTTGAAAGGAGTAGGACATGGCTAAGAATGGTTGTAGATTTGTCTGCAGCAGCAGCAGTCACTATCCGGCAACTGGTAGACAATGGCCAGGAAAACAAGTGATCAGAGGTAAAATTAAGGGATCTGGACATGACAGCATCTCTTTTCAGTGGCTGCAGTCAAAACAAAATGCTTTAAATGAGTGCAGATGCTTCACCCAAGCAGCACTGGGTCCCACCTAGTTACTGGGCAAAGTTCTAGTTACTTTTGCTTCCAGGGTTATGACTCTGGCTGAGAAGAAAGCTATAGGCACAGTGGAGAAAAATGTTTATTGTTGGCTTTGGGTGTGAAAGTTTTTACCAGATGATTTATGGTAAAAATGTGGGATATTGCGAGCTATTATCAGAAGGCATCTCTATTTTTTTTCCTCTTAATGTAAAGTCTGTATGAGTATAAAAGAGGACATCTGGGACAGATTCATATCTGTCAAGTAGATTTATCAGCAAGGTTAGAGTTAGGGGCCACAGTGCAGACATTTGGCTAGCATGCCTTTCCCAATAAGATATGGCAGGTTACAGAAGTGGAAAAAAAAATACCTGGTCAGGTTTGAAGGTGTTAAAGGGCCTGTAAGGATGACTAGAAACAAACACTCTCCACTTGGTGTTTTTAATCTGTTGGTGAAGTAGTACTAAGGCAAATCCCAAGAAGGAGAAACTAAGTGACAGTGTGTAACAATAAAATCGGTTCCTTTCTCGTTGAGATATGAAATTGTGAAAGAGAATGGAAGTAACACAAATCCAGTAATGTTGGTATAATTTTAAATCAAGCACTTACTGTTCCTTCATAAAATAACTCCAGCATCCCTTTTGGATTGAACTTCCTGAAAACAGTATCTGTTGCTGATAGCTCAATTGCACTGGAACTCCTTAGATTCTTTTTGTAAAAAGTGTTGTGTGTAATCATTTTTTCTCTGATGTCACTGGAAATCACTCTGTGGCAGGACATAGTGTTCCTGACCAGTCTGCACAGAACATCTAGGAAGTGGTCCAGGATGAGGAGAAAGCTGAACGTGTCAAGAGTAAAGAATATGCAACCACATGAACTGCTCAGGCTGTAGCAAATGTGTGCAAGAGAATGGGGAGCAGAAGCAAGGATCCACATTTCTGCTACAGAAATGCAGGTGGCAAGTGTAGCAAAAACTCTTGCATTCTCTGAGATGAGAGAATACAGATGGATTGAAAATATCCATCTATCCATCTATCCAAAATCACCAGGAGGAGATACAGGTTTCAGACATGTCACATTAACTTCACCCTCCCTTGCAAGGGATTGCAAATTCTTACCTAAGTGTAAAATCAGCCTGCTTTTGCTTTTCTCTTTTGCAGCGTAGAGACTTGACACATACAGCAGCACAGCTCAAAGCTTTCTCTCGTTTGCACAGCACTTTGTGCTCTGCAAAGTTATCTGCCCCAAAAATCTCAAAGTCTTTGGAGGCAGTGCAGCCAAAGATAGCACACTCCATTGCACGCCACGAAGCTAGCAGCACGTCCTTCTGCTAACAGTCATCAGTGAAGCATTTGAAATTGTTACAGGAAATATAAGCAAATAGTATGACATATATATGACATATATTTAAAAAAACAATCCTCATTTTGTCTGAGGACAAATACTTACAATATCCAAAGTGTGGGGAGGGGGGCGAGGGAAACAGGCTTCAGAATTACAGGCAACATAAAACTATTCTTAATTTCTAAATGCATGCCTATTCTTAATTTCTAAATGCATGTATGAAATGCATTTTGCATATACAGTAGTTTGTTGCACTTGATATCTATCAAATATATCCTCTTCCATAGAGTTTTGTCCGTTTTTCTGAATTCCTAAGCAATTCCAGATAACTGTTGGTGACGGCAAGATATCAACCCAGTGTGTGACCAAGAATGTTTTTGTTCCCCCTAGTGTATGCTTTTCACCTTAAAATCACTCAAAATAAGGCAGTTTCAATGTTGAAGTTATTCTATATATAGCAATGTCAGGCTTTATCTTACAGAAGCTAAGGTTGAAAAGAGGATATTTGTGAGAATCACACCAGATTTCTTACTTGTTTCTGAATCTAAAAGACATTACCAGAACTTCGATTATTTTTTTCTACTTTTTTTTTTTTTTTTCCCTAAGGGCTGAAAATTTGAAGACTTGGTTCTGAATCAAACAGCCTTTATGTGCTTAAAAAACAGAAACAAAACAAAAAACTTACATGATTCTATAAAACATTTCTAAGTGTTTTTGCTTTGTTTTGTTTTGTTTTGTTTCCTGTAACACGTTTGATGTTTACAGGGTGTATGCATTTGATTTCCTGGGTCTTGCTGGTACAAGGAACTGCATAACTCACTTGTGACTTTGATGTTTCTCAATACTTCAGTGATCCCAAACTATTCCTGGCAGAATTTCTTGCCCTGTTATATCACACTGCATTGTCTCAGACGGGTCACGCAATCTTGAGACAACATTCAGCCTTAAGCAGGATGTGGTTAAGCAGATACCAGCAAAGATGTCATTTGGGCATTGATTCCTAATACACAAAAGTTATAAAACAAGTCCAAGGCTTCCTATTTCAGATGAGAATAGCATGTGGCATATAGCAAGGGCGTTTGGGGGAGGGCTGTGATTTGAGATCACTGATATCCTTAGTCCTATAGAAATTTAAAGCAAAGATAAATGTTCTATCAAAAAAAAAAAATGTCTACAAGAGAGGTGCAGTGCAGAGCACAGCATGCTGTATCCTTTCTGTAAGCCTTTTTGAGAAGGATATGCATGGAGAGGTGGCTGCAGCATGTTTCCAGATGTTTATAAACATCTGGAATTTATCCTATGAGTGGATAGGATGGTAGTCCAGTGGAACACTGATGTAGCCATAGGATATTGAGAAAAAAAAGCGATTTTTTTTGTGATGTGCCTCAGCTAAAATTGGGAATAGCAGAGGAAAGTCTGTGACAAATCTTATTTAGAGGTTGGGCTGGATTGTGTTTCTGTGGCTCTGTAATCTGTGATTTTGTAACCGAATGCTTTTTTTTTCTGAATTCTCGTTCCAGCAGTGCATCCCTCTCCACTGTTTTTTTTGTTGTTAATTTGTATTTTTCTTTTTTTCAACAGATGGACAAGACATTTCACAATTCCATTTTAAGGAAAAAATACGTCCGTTCACGCTTAGTCAGAGTGAGGTATGTGTTGTTTAAAAAAAAAAAAAAAAAAAGGCATACAATTGAGATGTTATGAAATGCTCACCAGGCACCAGGTCCAGCTAGAGGGACATTTGATCTGATTCAGTATGGAGGATCTTTATCCTGGATAAAGATCCTCCATACTGAATTAAGATTACACTCAGTGGGGGATAAAGCTCCAGTCCAGGAGGATCTTTATAAAGATAAAGATCTTTATCTTTATCTTTATAAAGATCTTTATAAAGATCTTTATCTT